>NW_026562452.1:0-600000 GCF_027474105.1 Poeciliopsis prolifica
CACCTTCACTTTAAGCCTCAACTCTCTCAATTCCCTCATATCCTGCTGGAGAGCCCCCGTATGTGCAAACAAAAGGCCTGCTTTGAACTTTCACTATGGATATAACAGAGAGAAAAACAGACAGGTAAAGAATGTTGCTCTATAGCATTGTCTTGGATTAATGGAAGATCGGATGGGACCATTAATCCTCTCACACCTTGTGCTGCAGGATAAATATTAACCTGTGTATCCTTTCACAGTTTTGCCTTATTGCTTTCATTTTCTGGTTTTCAAATCTGTAATGAGTCACAGAAGAAAAAACACACAATTTCTTCTCGTGTCTGTGCATATGCTTGATTGGTTTGGGTGGTACGCACCCTCTTGAATTTCAGCCTAATTGATCATTGTGGAAACTATTGAGTAAGGTGGCCTGGGTGTGCTTTGTTGCAGTGCTCCTTGCTGTGGTAGCATTACAGTATTCCTGAAGAAGAGAGAAAGACAGACAGACCTGAGAACTTAAAGAAACAGAGACTGCAGTCACAGTTTAAAGCAAGGCATACACATTGATGCTGACAAAGAAAGATTTGGTGAAGGGAGACTAATGTGTAAACTCCTAAGTGTTGCATCAACTGTAGCGATGGTTCCCAATGGGCTAGCTTTGGTAGCTGGTTGACTGTGGCTACCCTGAACCCCTGCCAACTTTGCTACGTTTAAGTTGTTGCAGATGGCATATAAAGTAGCAATAATATGGAAGAGGGCTCTTTATGACTAATTTAGAGAAGAATACACACACTTTCAACACGTGTCTACTTTCAATACATTGAATAAAGGGCACAAAGTTAAGAAGATGCAATTTGACAAAAGATGGGAAAAAACCTGATTAAAGACTCGTGGTAAAATTTTGACATATATTGTACAGCAGAAACCTCCCTGCTCTTTGCACTTCGGTTATCCACAAATACTGAATTATGACACCAGATGTGTTGTAGATTAACTGCTAACATGCTTAAAGAATAGTTTTGCTTGTAAATATGATTTTGAAATTGGTCTTTCTGGATTTTCTTACTTGCTAAGATTTGTTAGATGCAACTTTGTTTGCAATTTCCTTCTTTTATGATGATCTAAACCTGAGCATTTACTCAGAAATGTTGATGCAATTTCTATTGAATATTTACATTATTTTCATTGTTTCTGTTTACCTCTCAGGACTGAAAAATATTTGATCAAATTGTCATTTCTATCAGACATAAATCCAGAAAAAGCCAAAAAAAAAAAAAAACCCAAAAAACAAATGAGTTTTGAGCTTGTATTAAATACCAGCCAAGAATTATGTCCCCTAAGCTTTGTTATAAATTTTTAAATTCCATTTAATATAGCAAAAAACTTCAAAACAGAAAATAAAATAAAATATACTTTACATTTTGTACAATAAAGAACTTTGTTTCACTTCAAACAAAGTTAGACTCTCCACTCTTTCATCTAAAACTGCTTCTCCTAATTCTGTGATATAAGCTGCAGTAAGTCCAATGAGAAAGGAAAAACAAGACAGCCCGTTCCCCCTTGCTTCATGATGTATTCACAACAAGAACATGTTGTGTGGAGATCCACATGGCAGATTCTTGTTAGTCTTGATCCTGAATAATCAGTTATTGCTGGCGCTCCCAGCAGCTGCCACCAGGGCCACAGAGACGTGCCAGGGGGTATCTTAGGGGCCTCAACATTGGGGTGAGGGTGCTTTTTGACTGCTACGTCTGTCTATCAGGAGATTTGTGTGAATGCTGAGGGCATGGAGTGGAGACAGTGTCAGGGCGATACCCTTGACGGTGACGTGATTGAGTAGACAGCTGCGACCCGCTCCTTTCTTTACCCGCCAACCATCTCTTTTCCCCTGCGCCCCAACCCGCTCCTACTTACACGACAGCTTCCCAGGAGCAAGCGATCACTTAAAACCAGTTATTATACCTAAGAACATCCTAGTAATTTATGCATGATTGCCTGGCAATCCGAGGCAATTCATCATCCTCTTTCCTATCTTTCTTTTTTTAATCTGTTGGTGTCTTGTTCCTCTGGACTTTAATCTATAGGGCTATTAAGAATGCCTGTGTAATAATGGCTCAGCTCAGGTGACAGGATGACATTGGTACCGTCATTGCCATGCAGGTTTGTGATCCTGGAGGACTTTAGGCAGGAGAAGAAGACAGATTTTGCTATTATATGAAGAAATTGTTAAGGAATCCATTCTTTGTTTAATACATGACTTTCTTTTCAAGTTAAAAACTGTTTTATGTTGGAATAGACCAGCTGTATGCCTCTAAGTTTTACAACAAAACACAAAGGGTTCACCTAATTATGGTTTTGATATTCCTTCATGATTAAAAAGATTTGTTTTAGGAATGAAATTCAAAACATATTTATTGCCCCTTTTTGTGCAAAAAGCCTTAAACTAAATGACAAAATGTAGAATAATGACCCTTCCACTAATTTTCTGGAGTGAGAAAAGTTGACTGAATACATTTTTTGCAAACTAATAATAATAATACAATGTATTCACAACATGTTCTTGTTGTGAATACATCATGAAGCAAGGGGGAACGGGCTGTCTTGTTTTTCCTTTCTCATTGGACTTACTGCAGCTTATATCACAGAATTAGGAGAAGCAGTTTTAGATGAAAGAGTGGAGAGTCTAACTTTGTTTGAAGTGAAACAAAGTTCTTTACATGTCCACTTCATTAATGCATCTATATATGTAAACACCATAGGAATCTTCAGCCATCATTCTATTCCTGAAGGAGACTATTTACACAGGCAAATGGCTATTAGTGCTAAATGTTGGTAACAACCCAATAACCAAATCCAAACAATGTGACGATGCTGGCTGAAGTTGTTGAACAAGTGTTATTATTTTGCAACCCTGAGAATTCCCTTAAACAGTAAAATTTGGGGCGGCAACATCAAGTTGTTTGGATGTTTTGTTGTCGAAAGGAACTGCACAATATTACACACAAAAAAAACACCTAAAACATTATGTGTACCGTAAATACAAAAAACAAAGGTGCAAACGAAAAGTGTTACAAAGGGTCAGCGAGTTAAAACATTCCACTGATCTAGTTACAAGGACACTTAAGGACAAGTTTCTTGAGTGTATGTTGCATGGTGGCTGTCACAAAGGAAAGTTCTAAAATTTCTGCAAAGTTTTGTGATAAGCTGGCAGAAAGATACCCAAGTCATATAGTTTAAAAAGAAATAGCACCAAACTGACATCATTTAGCACCTAAATGATGTCAGTTTTTACTCTGGAAACAATTTTGGTATTCCTATCTAAACGAAAACAGAAAAAGTTTAGTCTAATTTGATGTCACAAAGTAAGAAGAAAAAAGGTTGTGTGTTTCTATGCGGTATAAGAAAATATATGATTTAAAAAGTTTGTAGCACTGTGAGGTTTTGTAAAACAAGCCTCATTGAAGGTGGTAGGTAGGCACATATTTCAAGTTTCTTCTTGATTGATTTTATTTAATATCTTAATTTATGCCTCATTAAGCCCACAGTTAAAAAACTAAATTCTGGTTTTATACTCAACTAAAACACACCTAACCCTCATAAGGGTTAACCTTTTGAGGCTCTACACAACTAAATGATTTGGTAAACAATTCAAACATTACAGCTCAAAAGTTACTTTAACAAGAAAACATAATATTGTACAAAAAAGAAAACTTCATTTGGTTGTACCCTGTAATGTAATCTGTGACATCATGAACCTATTCAAACAGGAAGTGCTGTTTGTATGGGAGGGCCGGCCCCTCCCATACACCAGTTCTGTTTGTAGGATCCGAGCAAACAGACAATGGTGAGTGTACAGAAAGAAATTCAAACAGAATGTAATTTTCTAGATGTGTGGTTTTATGTTTTTCTGAAGGACACTTCAGCATGTTTTTGTGTGAAGGCACTAATTTCAAACTGATAAATTGTGAGTTGATAGACTGCTACTCCTCAGCCATAAGCCACAATGGCCCAAATATCAGAATTTCAGTTTTGTGTCAGCTAAACCAATTAAAGTCTAACACGCATATGCATTGGTTTCATGCGTCAGCTTTTTCTAGGCAAGTGTAGTGTGTATGTGGCACACGAAGAAATCTCCATTGCATGACCGGACTGCTTTTTTTGCTGGCCCTTCTGTTGTGGAGTTATCCATCTGTGACTTCAAGGCATGGCTAATGGATGCCGACCTTGCTCCATGTTCTCTATTGGTTCCATTCAGTATCTATCAGCGCGGGGATGTGTCTTGATTTAGCCCTGTCCCTCTGCCACTTCATGCTTGTAGAGTCGAGCACCATGGTGCACCTTGCCCTGTTGCAGGCCTTTGTAATCAGTTTGAGCACAGTGGGGGCTAAATTAAGAACTGAACAGTGTGAGGAGGAACGGAGGCAGCAGAAGACAGTGTCTCAGCTCAGACAATTAAATAAGAGAATGAGCCCAAGTTGATAACCCTGGCTTATGTTCTTCATAATATTTATTTACCGGATTGGTCATCTTTCAAGTAATTTTTTTCACAATGTAGTCAGCATTTGTGTCTTGTGTAGCACAGAAATTCGGCTGTTATTCCTCATTAATGCAGAGCATCTGTGTGAAGAAAATAAATTATTCAATGTGTATTTCCAGTCTAGTCTTAAGTGAATGTAAATTTTGTAATTAGTGGTAATTTTGCTCCTTGTATAGAACTTTGTGCGAAGATGGAATAACTCACCGGGCACATCAGTCTATTTATAGGGAAAGATGTAAGGTTGAAATAATGTGAATTTCTTTTACAAACGTTTAACTTTTAAATATTTACAGAGTTGTGTTTTGGTGGCAAATAGCATTTTGTACGCTTGTATTGATGTTGTAAATCTTTTCTACAACTAATAAGGGACTACTTTGACATTTGTGGAAATGTGCATATTCAGAGAATCGATAACACACTCACCCGCAGTTCAACTTGTAACCCTTATGAAAGGACATATCGTACTTTTAAAATGGTAAATGGTCAGAACTTTTTCACATTTTTTATTGTTAACCTTTTCTAGATTTCAAAAATCTATGCTCTGATACACACACACCAGTCGTTGTTTGGCTTCTGTGCAAGGACCACTGCTGTCATTTAAAGTAAATTGGGGTCAGGATTTTGCTCAAAAACACTTTGTCAGATGGAGAGGATTTGAAACATCTCAAATTAAGGAATCACTTCTGTTTTAGATTTCTGTTCATTAATATTTAAACACATTTATAGCTCTTTTTTTTCCCCATAATCATATTTTCTTCAGTAAGTAGCCACATAATTTAAGAAGCACTTGTACACTGACACAGATGGTTGAGGTTATGTTCTAAACTTGCAGATGGTGCTCAGAAACATGAGTCATATTTCATGTGATGCGATACAGTCCAGAGATGCATCTTTCATTTATGGGGAAGTGGAAAAAAAGCCTTGCAAAGTCAAATGAGTCAGGTAATGGATTTACTGGTGAGTTTTATTCCTTCATTTCAGTTCATTTTCTTGTGATTTCAATAATTTAAAAAAAAAACCCTGAGAAGATTAACTCTTTAATCTGGAGTAATCCATCAAAAAGGCACCCTGTTGTTTTGTTTCTTGTTCAATTGCAGCTGTGTATCCATGCGTGGTTGTGTTTGTTCAGTGGTATCTGTGATGCTCGTCCTCATTTCCATGTATTTTGTCAGTCTTGAATTCAAGTTTGGTGCTTTCTATTCTTTTGACTGCAGCATTTCATCGACACTCTCGACAGCATGCAGCTCATTGATTCCCCATTGGTCGATGTTGGTTGAGTTCCCTTAAGGAATTACAGGGAAATGTCTCTTCTCCTTTTTCTTTTTTTTCTTTTTACCACTGCACTGCCCACGTTATTTTTTTGTGAGAAAAATCAAAAATTTGCAAATGTTGACAAAGATGCCTATGGCTGGTGGTGCTCAACAAATCAAATAATTCTAAAATGAAAATATATAGCTTCAGTAAAAGTTGTATATATGACATCAGCATAAATGTTATTAATTTCTAGGTAAAATTATATAACATACAACTGCAAGAATTATTGGAAGCCAGAGGTCAGTGTAGCTGTTAAACCCTATTGGCTTCCCTGCTGGTTGGGTCGCCCTCAGAATCCAGCTGCGACACTGAGGTCATTTTTTGTGTGCAAATTCATCCTCTCACACGAAGCACCAAGCATGTCAGACACACATGCGTGTTTAGTTCCATGGCATCCCATTGCGCTGTTTTTCTTTTATCTGTGTCAGACAGTTTCTTCTCATTCATGGTGTTTCATCAAGCTTTCCTCTTTCTCTGTCACCTCCAGAGTCCTCCGCCGTCACTCCAGGATATGCTGTTTTATTTAAGCTGTGAAACAGAGAGGAAAGCCAAGGTGGCTCTGGTGTGGACACTTTATTTGGGTTTCCATGTGTGTCATGGAACACTGCGTCTGACCTGATCTTTAAGGTTGCATGAGCAATATGGGTGTTTGGCATAACCTTTTTGTTGGAGGTTAGAGTGTTGGTGACAAACTGACAAATTCACAGACTCTGTCATTGTCGTTTGAATCACACCTCGCTTTTTTCACTTACTCAAATAGACTTGGCAGACAGCTGTTTGGAGGATGTAAAGAGGACTGAATTTCCCAATAGTAATACATTTAAGAATGAAAACAACAAGGCCACTCACAGTTTTAATATTTTGGGGCAGCCATTTTTGCAACTTTGGGGGCAACTATGACTTTAGAGAACAAGCTGAAGGTTTTTATTCCAGTTTCTTGCTTTGCGTTGATTTGCCTCTTGTCTAAGCACTTAACCCCCAATTACATACTCATTTCTGATTTCTGGTGTATCTAGATATTTGTGAATGCAATTCAAGTGTAAAGAGCTTTGAGTGGTTGATATGACTAGACTATAGTCAAAGAAATATATATTTTTTAACAACTGCCATGTCTCACTGTTTTGAGGGTAGTATGAGTTCAGCCCAGGGTAAAACATAGTGATCACTGCCAACCAGCAGTCTCTACTTAACAGTAAAATTTCTACATTTGTCAACAGATTGTTGGACCACTCAAAATTGGTCAAGATGTGTTAGAATCCTGGGTTTCTATCTGTGTCTTCAATGTCAAAAGCACCAAAACAAATATGAACACTCTCCATGTTTCACAGTCGGTATTTTTCCGGAAAGCTTTGTTTGTCCTTTTTTTTGACAGTGAGCCAAAGGATTGGTCAAAAGGTGCCAATTTTGTCTCATCAGTCTAAATAACATTGGTGTTTGTTGAGATGCATGTGCACATCATGTTTTGTAAACTAAACAGCATATTATTTATTCACACAATCTCATCTGTTAATCATGCATGTATTTTCATTATTTTGGAGTGGTTTTGTGTATTCTCTTTTCTTTCTCCCTCCCTTCCTTCCAGTGCAGTTGTGCTTAAGTCAACCCAAATTCTGAGTCACTTTCATATGCAGATGATTAGGACAAATGTCCTGAGTATTTAGAGATTGTGCTCCTTTGCATTAGTTGCCTGATTGCAATGGGTATGGTAGTGAAGCCCTCCTAAAAACAATTCATTTGATAAAACTTCCCAGTGTTTTAATCCCTCTGTCTCCATATGCCTTAGAAACCTGACACTTTTTTGTAGCCCTCCATAAAACCATAGCATTCTGGCTATTTCTTGAATTTTCTTCAAACCACCACACTCACTTGGATTACTTTGTTCTACCAGAGAAGACATTGCATCTTCTTACTTGGAATAGTTGCCTAATGCTGTTGCCCTACTTATCAGTACCTCTGAAAATCTGCCTATTTTATAACCAAGAGAAAACACAAACCAATAGCAGTCAATATCTGGCTGTGCACCTTCAATCTTAACGTTCTCTGACAATTCAGATCTATTAGTTCATCTGTCAGGGTGTCATCCTACAGCAAATAGAAAAGCAACAATACTTACCCACTCCTCCTAGGTTCAGTCATTCCTGATTTCCTGCCACCAGCAAACACCAACAAATCAATTCATCCTCATTCCTGAATCTCTCCTGAGTATTTCTGACCATATCCTCTCTCTTCCAGATAGACATGACATCTTGAATGAATAGAAACCTATTTTAAATACTTTACAATTAGCTGTTTAAACTGTCATTTTGTTCTCCTCAGGTCATACACATGAGTTACCAAACTACCAAGCCAAGATGGAAAAACAACTGACACTTTTGATTCAGTAAATTGCTTTCCAGGAAACATCCAGCATTGTATTAATGTACTTTAAAAGGTATCAACAAATTTATCCATGTGAATAGATGATGACCTAGCAAGCAAAATGAGACAATGCACTGAAAATTAATGAAAAAGTTGTAAATATACAAAACAAAAAGAAATCAGAAAGTCAAAAAAGCTTGACACATTTTAAAAGGACCCAACAAACTCTGGCTCCTCGCAAGGAAATGAAAGATGACTTAAAACTTTTGCACAGTGTATACTTTTGATTAATCGTGGCATTTGATAGGCTGTTTGAGGAACTGAGCATTAACACAGTTAAACATGAAGGACCTTCAGCATCTGATAAGGAGCCACCTCAATGCCACGGAGGAATCAGTCTCTTTCGTCTTTTAAATGTACTTAATCTTCTGATGGCATTCATCGTCCGTCTCATCCTCCCACTCCTCCTCATTGACATGTTCTCATCTTAATCATTACCAGAAGTTAAAGTTTCAACGTGGCAGCCGGCACATAATGAGTCACACAGTTCCTTCAGACTGGCTCTAAACAAACACCTCTCAAATAAAAATTGCTTTCTAGAAAAAGTCTCACTACACTATTGCACTGCTTTCAGGTAATCAGCAAGTTTTGACAGAGATTCACTGATCTGATCATCAACAAAATAAGGCGCAAGTTGATTCACCTTCAAGAGGTCAGAAAGACTGACAATCGGTGGACAGTCTGTCATGATTTTCTTGGCAGTGTCTGAACAAAAGCTTTAAACTGACTGACTAGCAGACCAACACTGACATCCATAAACCAAAATCTAGTGTAGATGCCTTTTCAGTTTAATACTTTATGCTGCCCATTATTATAAGTAAAGTGTTTCAGTTTATACCCAGGTCATGAAAGATTTACATCAGTCTACTAAGTAACTGTCACGCACTGGGAGTAATGCATTTTACATTACCTGGAGCAGCAGCCATAGCTTTTTTTGTTTTTTTTTCACCTTCACTACCTCACAGAACTCATAAGTGCAAGAATTCAGAAGATGACACCACATGCAATTATTTAAGGATAAACTAAACCACCATATAATCCCCCCTCCCCAAAAGACAATAATGGAACAAACTCTTTAATCATTGCCCTGAGAATATAATAGGATTGTAAAAAAAATCCAGATTACAACTTTTAAGTATTGATCTGTTTACAAAACTGCAATTGCATCGTTGCTACATGTTTGTAACAGGTAACTGGGTCCCCTGTCTTCGCCTTTTAGACTTAAGGAGGAGAGAAAACAAAAGGAAATTTGATTTCAGGCAGGTGTTTTACCCAGGAACCTCAGAGGGGCCCCTCTGACAGTGCTACTTCAAAACAGTTTGCAGAGAGTGAGATGGGCTGTCACCAGGAAGTCCCTGCTGATGTTCCACTGAACTTCTGCTTCTCGAGGATTTATTTATTTCACCATATGTTTTTTGGCAATAAATAACCATCCTAAATCAGTATCCATACATCAGTCCTCCAATTCTTTTCAAGAATCATTGTGTATATGGAGTATAGAGTATTTGTTTGATGAATCACATAGAATTTTGATCATTACACAAAATGATTTAGCTTTAGACAAATATTAAAATAAAAACCATCAGGATGTAATGATCCAGAATTATGTTCTGCAGGTCTGGTCAGATGGTTCCTCAGAGACTGAAAGGTTTTTGGTTTGGATGTAGTCTTGGTGATTCCTGACTTAGGAATTGAAAGTGGGTGATGTGAAGAAAAAAGCAAATCAAACTTTCTGAAAATTAGATAAGTGTAGCAAAGCATATGATGCATAGAAAAATGTTTGTTGTGACTGAATCTCAAAAAGTTGATCAAGCTTCTTGTTTGCTTGGTTGGGCGAAACTTTCCACTGGTTTTTTTCTTCTGTCCTGTTTCTTCCTCTGCTGCTGAAACACTGGGTTCCTTTAATTGTGGCTAAAAACCCAGTTAGAGTAGCCTTTATTTAATAATACCTGGAAAAAAGATTACAACTTTGCATTACATCTCTTTATTCTGTCTCTGTAAAGTGATTTTTGTTTTGTCAGCTGATTGTGTTATGATTTTACTAGCATTTTGAATGACTGTGTTGCTGAAGTGTGCTATACAAATAAACTAAACTTGAATTTCTAAATGCAAGATTCTGAACTCAGCTGTTTCCTGGTAGGAGTTGCCATAATGTGCTGATCAATCAATTAAATATTGATTTGGGTAATGTGACAGATGAATCACATTTGCCACCTGATTCTATTTTTTTTCTACCACATTGATTGTACAAGATTGAGGTCAAGAAAGTCAACAAACTATCCTAGGAAATAAAAATCTTCCATTTCTGGAGTTATTTGAACATTCAAGATTTCAAACATGTATTCAAATATTTTGTTAAAAAAAAAAACATGTTTTTACTATTTATTATTAAATAATTATCTAATCATTCAGTGTTTTAAAATCTGTTTAGAATTTCTACTTTAAATAATAATAATAATATTTATGCATACTTTGACAGAATTAAGAGACATTAAGATGAGACTTTCTGAGTAGGGCATTTGCTTAGGTGAGAAAAATGCTGATTTTTGAAGATACTTAAATCCATCTCAAGGACATTTTAAGTGTCTATAAGATTAAGATGTATGTCTATGAAAGGTCAGCTCTGTGTGTTCGTGTACACGACAAAGACAAACTGGATGTTGCTGATTTCTCAGTCTATAAAATTTATTGACATACCGTATAACTTAAAGTTTGCCCCCATCCCTCAGATCATTTGGCTCTTCTCAGGTTTTTCATGATTGCATTTTGATTTGTTAGCTTGATAAACTGGCTGCTGGTGCCAGCCAAGCTCATTTTAACATTCACAGACTGACTGTGCGCAGTAATTAATCCCCAACACTGTACTTACGAGAATATTAATATCTCTGTAATAGACAGTTAATTCTTACATCAGAGACAGGATATCACACGGATTTTTTCTGTATTGCAGTGGCTCATTTCTCCGGCTGAAATATATTGGTTGTCTTGATATTTCCTCACGTAAAATTACACCTGGTGCTTACAATATTCCCAACACGAATAGATCTTAATTATTTTAGTCATTTCCTCTTGAAACACCGTTATCTCTCCACACACCAGTTTGACTTCAGTCAACAGATTAGTTTTCTCCTCCCAGTTTTTTTTTCTTCGTCATTTCTGTTTTTTTTTCTTTTCCCTAAATCTTTCTCTCTCTTGGTCTTTCTCACCATTTTCACGCATCAAAAGAGCTTGATGGTTTGACAGGATGGGCCCTGGAAACTTTCTGCCTCCCTCCAGACCCTTCCAGTCTCTGCTCCCTCATTGAACTGTTATCTGCCCCATTTCTGGGCTTTTTCCATGGCAACTGCATGCCAGACTGAGAGTGAGTGAAAAGACTGAAATCTCCAGTGGAAGCAGCATCTTGTCTCCGACAGCTGTCTACTAGAAAGACAAAGGAAGAGGAGAGAAAAACAGAGGAAAGGGAAAGTTTCGGAAAGTTGCACCGCGGTTTTTGGTAATAAAATCAATTTATGTGGATGCAATTCAGAGCAATTCCTGCAATCTCATTCTTTTAAGCCTTTTGGACAAACTCAGTGCTTGACTTATTGGAATATTTGAGATGTACATTTTTTGCTTAGCTTACATACATATAGCATCTTGATCAATTTCTAAGCAACGTCCTCAAACGACAGAAGCTGCAACTGATGACTGACAGGTCTCAAAGTTTCATCCATGGGGCCCCCTCTGTGGAAGTAACCCACATTTCACTCTATTTTGAGTTTAATGTCAGATATAAGGTCTCACCAAAAAAAAAAAAATAAAACACACACACAGATGGGTCTCCTCTCAACATGTATTAGATACAGACTGGTTCCCAGGAAAGACAGCATGTACAATTGATTTCTCCCCTCACTCTCCGAGCCTCTCCTCTCCAGGTTCCTCACTTGGATGTAGAGCGACAGGGCGACTTTAAAGTCAGGTTACGCCTGCATCTTCTGTAGGATTACAGAAGAATCCCAGTGGTTTTAAACAGTCACACTCTGCCACTCAAAGCCAGACATTTTCGTTTGGAGCGTTTATTAAAGGAGCTTGGGAGTCTGTGGTGACAAGTCAAGCGTTTGGTAAGAACGGAATAAGGAAAAGGGAGCGGAACTGAACTCGGCAACAAGGGTTTTCCTTTTTAAAACTTTTCACTCTCGAGACATTCATTTCATGTGTCACTCAGTTTAGAGATACAGTCACTAGCATAACTCTGGGACACAGTGGCCATGAAGACAGAGAAAAGAGCAAATTGTTTGCGAGAGGAAATAGCCATCATTATAATGTTCCCCATCATCTCTTCCCTCATTCAGCATTAAACGAAATCTTAACAACTCATTCAGAAACAGGGTTACAATAAAACTCATAAACATGTAGAGAGAATTTATCAGGGAACATTGTTTTCACCAGCAGAAAGAACGTGATTTAAGTGTTTCTCTAAACATTACAAAAATGTAATCCAGTCCTCATATATATTAACAATATGTTTAAAGTCGTATTAATCATACTTACAAGAAATTCAACATAGGTAACATTTTAATGAAAATTGTGGAAATAATAAAAAAAGAGAATATAATTATAACATAATTTGATAATTAATTATTCATACAGAAATTGCTGGCTAGGGCAGAATGAAGGATTTCTTAAAACATGAATAAAAAAAATTAAAGGAACAGTCCAGGTATATTCTTAATGAGAATAACATCATAACTTAATAAAAAACTCAAAAAAGTTGATTTTAAATAACTCCCCCAAACTCCTTTTAAATCATAGACTTCTGCTTCTGGTGGTCTGTGAAGAGATAAAGCAAAAAACTTTTTGGCGTTAGCTAAGATTTTATTGATTTCAACCACAAAATCTTAAAATTTTTAATAGTTGCAGGGAGCAAAGAAAAAAAAATCAAGAACATCCAAAGTTTAGCTTTGTCAGAAGCCACCCTACTGCTGCAGCTGTGTGTATGTGAAATGTTTCTATAAACCACTTTGTGTTAGCTTAATTTATTATATATCTGATTAAGTTATGCATTTCCCTGAAGTACTGAGCTATTTTATTATTGTTTCAGAGTGTAAAAAATAGCAATATGTCTGTAGAATAGAGAATTCTGCAGAGTTCTTGCAGAATCCTGCAAGAACATTTACTGTATTTACAAATACAGTAAATGGGAATGTCTGAACTCATTCAATACATTTAAAAAATATAAATGTACAAAGCACTCATAATTACCAGTTATCTGGTGGCTGTTGGCACCAAATATGTTATCAGATTTAAAGTACAAGGACTTGTTAGGATTGTCTGGAAATTTTAAAAATAGGATTTTGAATTTCATAAGTTTGTCTTCATATTAAAACTCCTTTAATAATTTAAAACATTCAAGAGAGACCAAAAATTATGTGAGGGGAAATACTTTTTCACTGAACTGTAAGGATTCAGTGGAAAACAGGTTTTCACAACAAACTGGTCCACTTAAATCACTATGATTTGTTTGTATTATTGATTATTTTTGAGCTTTTGAATGAATAGAGATGTTGTCTGCCATGAAAGAGCTGTGGCAGCAAATCGAGTCCAAAACAAGCAAGTCTTATGGCGAACAGTAGGCCAGAACTCACTCTAAAGCTAAAAGAAATGCTGTGAGGAGCAGATTCAGGTTGATCATCAAGGGAAAACTGTTTCAGGCTCACAAGTTGTTTTCACACAGAGATTTTATACATTTCTCCTGAGAATAATATTGATCAGAGTCGATATGAAGCAGCAAAGCAAGTACCTGAAGTAGCAGGCTGCAAAATAGTTTTTCTTCAGCAGAGCTGTCCGACTTGTTCTGTGTAGCTAAACATCAGCAAGCACTTCACATTAAAAAATCTATATCTAAACTTGATGAAACAAATTACGCAAAATCATTTTAACTGTGGGTGTAATCAGAAGATAAAAACAATCCACTCAGAAAATGTCAGCATAGTATCATCCCAAAGCTATAAATAAACATTTTTTTAAGAAGCTGTTTTGTCTGCCGTGGCATTGGTAGTTTGATAAATGTCTTGTGATTATTTGCTTTCACAAGTTTAATTTTTACAGCTTAACAGGTGGATTATAAAATCCCGACTGACAGCATTTAGTACCCTTGAAGTAACAGCATCATCACAACATCTTCTTCTGTCCATAATTCTGAAACTCTTGCAAACTGCCTCCTTTGTCAGCTTTATTGTGTTTATCTATTCTCTCTGTCAGTTCCATCAGTGAAATGGCTGGTGTGAGTATAGATCCACTTCATTACAATCCATCACTTATGACAAGTATACACAGTAATCTATTTTAAACAGCAGGGAAGGATGCTGATGATGCATGGCAGAAGAGACTGCAGAGTATAATGTGCGTGCGTATTGATAATCAATGTTTTTTATTATTTTAAGCACAAAAATAATGTTTCTTTGAGATTCTCTTTGTTGGAGTCTTTGGAAAAAATCCAAAAGTGATGAAATGTCTCGGCTCTATTTAGAGTAATGTTAAACAGCATAAATTGAAGCCTCATCGCGGAGACATGGTCAATAAAGTATTTCTAGCTGACATTAATCTTGTTTGAGCTTTCCTTTTTTACTAACACAAACAAAAAAATCATCTTGTATATAGATTTGTCAGGTCTAAATAACAGCAAGATAGTAACAACAGAGGTAAAATAAAATTAGACTGCAAATGCATCAGCATAAAGAACAAGATGATGAACGGGGAGGAATGGTGAAAGTATGAACTTGTCCTATTGGTGTATCACAATTATTATTTTGCTATCAATCATAGAAGTGACAATATTTTCTTCCTTGTTTGCTTGAATTTTCCTTGAAATATTAACAATATGACCATGAAAGTTTGAAGGCAGTCCCACTGCACTGTGTGAAGGTCCTTTCAAAACTCCTTATGTACAATATGTATAGTTTGGGATAATATTGCGAATAAAAATTCATTTGTTCACTTGTTAAGCAGTCAGCATTTAAATTCATTTGTGTTCCAGTCCCCTGCACTGCTGCTGCTTTCTAACCTGTTTTTTTTCCACCTTTCCTCTCTGTAGCCAATCATCTCACTCATCTCTGCTCTCAGGGGCAATAAGCCTCTGAATTCCAGGCCATTCTGTGGAGATATCCGTGAGCTTTCTTCCTTCTCCCAGCATAATTTCAAGGTGCCTGCAGGTTTGAAGAGGCTGCCAGGTGCTTCTTGCTCAACCATATGTGCCACTCTGTTGAGGAAAGAGGAATGAGGGGGGAAGGAGGGGTTAAAGACGAGGCTATCTGGAGCTACCTCTGAGCAAAAGTCTTCTGAAGATAAAGTTGGCTCACGTGTGGCGAGAAATGCAGCTCACCAAAAACTAAACCCTCTTTTTCCTGATTTCGTTTTCCATGCGCCCTGAGAGGAGTTCAGAAATGGGAATGGCAGAGAGCTCTTCATTCAGTCCCCACGGGCTCAGAGAAACAGAACTTGTTTGAGCGAGCCAGTTGGCTCGGTGTGGCGCAGTGACCACATCGCCATCCTCGCCTGAGAGCCTGTCAGTCAGTCACAGTCTGCTGGGCTGCAGCTCCAGTGGTCAGGCAGGAGTTCACTCCATTCTGGTGACTCTCTCACTGTTTTTATGACAGCCAAAATGAATCTTTTAAAGTCTGAATCCAGTCTTTCTTTCTTTCTCTGTTTCCGATCCTGGAGTGCCAGTCTGTACCAAGCTTGTCACATTTGTAGTTTAATGTTTTGCTTTCAGGTAAGGCCTGGAAACCTGCTGATAATTCTTCTTGGATTAATATTTAGAACTGGGATAAGCAAGTTCACAATTTAAAAATCAATTTTTGTATTGGCCTTGCAAAATAAAATTGTGGCAGTTGGAAAGGCAGAGAGCTTATCTTCTTTTTTAAACCCTACAGACAGTTTTCTACTTCAGTTAAAGTAATCACAATTTTCATTCTGTGAAATATTTATAAGTTCTTGATTTTGAAAGTTTGTAGAAAATACAAACATTGAGAAAAAGCATGTAGTTGTCAACATCAAGAAAATTACACACACACATATAAATATTGACGTCTTGACCATATTTGTAATAAAAACGCAACTACTACTGACCAACGTTTTGCTGGACATGGCTTCAGAGTTGCTAAAACAACTTGCTTGTAATTTACATCTTGATAGTCCCCAAAACCCAAAAAAATAAAACCTGCACACCCTTTTTTTTTATCTATTTCTCACAGGTCAGTGCAGCCTAGTGGTGCCCTGTAGTCACGAAGGCTGCAGAATATATTGTGACAGACGTTAAATGTGAGGAAGAGCTGCTCTCATCACCCATCACCTCTGTGAGATGAAAGGCCCTGAAAGCAGCCAGCCACCCTGCTGGACACAGCTCAGCTGTTGGAGGAAGTGTTTGACAGGAGTGGCAGGTACTTGACCTTCTCCCTCTCTGTTTCTAACTCTCACTTTCTCTCCTTTTTCTCTCTCTTGTCTCACACTCTCTCGTTCAGTGTCACTGCTTTGCCACTGGCGAACCACTCTTGCCCCTTGACCTCTCGGGTGTTGTCAGAGAGCTAACTGTCCCTCCTCCACCTCAGCTTTCTGGCTTCTCTTGAGCGATAATTCCAGCTTGTACAGTTTGATCAGCTGCATTTTTGCTGAGGGAAAATTCCAAGTTTCATAAAAATTTGTTGGTTAGTTGTCAGAAATCATGGGGGAGAGAAATTCTTCTTAGCAGATAGGTAAGATGAAATCTGAGGGAGCTTAACTTTTATATGTTTCTGATGTGGAGTTACATGAAGATGATGGAAATACAATAACACCCGTCGACTAAATCAGGGGAGGCTTAAATTGGTAAATATGGCAGCTTACCTACTGTATTCCTAGCCTAGATTTGCATGTCTGGCTGGGGAGTAGTTGAATTTTTAACAGCCTTGATGCACATTTTCATTTCTCTAAGCAGACAGTGTGCCATGTATTCGACTCTCCCAACAATGGCAAAATGTCAGCATACTTTCAGGCAGCGCTAAATTAAACATTCATTCCCTCTGAGTATACACTATAGAACTGTTCTTGCTATCTCCTCCCACTCTATTTTTCTATTTTCCTTTTAAATAGTTTGTTGAAGTATGGAACAAAAGTGTCACTGTCTTTCTGGAGCAGATGATCAACTTGTGCCATTTGAACCATTTCAATATCACAGCAAATACCAGTCGGCTGCCAGTCTTTCTTGGTCTCATCATGGTCACTTTGCAAAGATCCCACGTGAAATGGCCAAGAAAGTTAAGGGCAAGTCATAAGATGGGGAATGGGATATTTTATTAATAGGACCTATTAATATTCTATCGCAGTGGGACACAGGGTGTTTCTTTCTGCAGAAGCATAATGAATAACTGAGCGCCTCCATGGTACCTGATTCGTCAGCATGAATATTCAGCCTGTGCTGGCATATGATGGGAGTGCTGAGAGACCTCCTCTACACTCAGCTGTGGATCACACCCAAGCATTTTGTCTCACTCCTCCTTTTATTCCCTCTTTATTCGTCTTCATTTCTTGCGACTGAGATCAGTTGGAGCACCTTGGGACCGATGTCTATAGATCTGAAGCTTGGCTCTCAATAACACCTCTCCACAGAGGCTGGATTGATTGATTACACCACTGCGGTTGTGTGTGGGTTTTTCAATTGATCGATTAATTGCAAGGCTGGAGCTGGGATGTGATTGATTATGAGTAGTCAGCAGCGGGTCAGAGTTGGGCTGACAAAAGCCCCAGGGTGAGAGGTTAGCTTTTGCGGCTCCAGTAGTATGTTTGTGTACTTATCTGATGAATCCTACGTTATGCTTTATTTGATCCTTGGAATAGCCGCACTTTGTCCTTGTCTTGCTCACATCTCCAGAGCTATTTCCCCACCTTGCTTCTCCAAACAGGGACCTGTCACATTAGTCGCATATGCTGTTGCCTCCAGCTCCGTCTGTCCTGTTCTTGCCACGGAAACTGTTCAATAATGTCTAATAAGTTCCATATAGCAGATATAATTAAGATTTCTTTGAAAATATGGATTACTTATCTCTATAAGAGATGAAAAAACCTCACAAGTAAAGAGTGAAGAGGAAAAGAAAAAGCATTTGACTGTGGTAAGAAACAATAAAAATGTCAGCTAACTTCTGATGTTGAATTAAAATAAAGGTGAGTAATGAGGATAAAAAACAACTGAAAGGTAATAAGACATAAGAATAAAGCTGAAAGAATTATCAAGAAAGGTCAAACTGCTAAAACATTTAGCAAAAAATATTGATCAAAACATATTTTCAAAATATTGATCAAAACATATTTTCAACTGAAAGCATCATCCGAGACTGAGGGAAAAAATAATAGTAATAATAAAAACTGATCTTGAGATTCCTAAAACAGCTACTTTAAAGTCACAATTTTTAACAATACTGTATGTTTGTGACATTTCCCTAAAAGTAAAAACATTCATTAGGGAGACAGATGAATCAGCAATTAAAGAAAAATCAGAAAAATAAGTTGTAAAAGTAGCCTGTGGGAACAATGATCAGAAAAAATAATTTAGAAATGCTGAACTCATTCTATACTCCAGAGTAAGAAATGATCAAACATAATGTTACTGTCGTCTTGCTGTGAATATTTTCTTAAATTAAATTCAGAGTTGTCTTTGTTCTTAAACACATGAAAGGAGTCTAAATAGTTTAAGGCTCTATTAAGTATGAGAATGCTTACCATTTAAAAATGTAATAGTAGAAAGCTAAATTAAGATAGTATGTTGTTCCTGTAGCATTTTACAATGGCTATTCACTGACTCATAACAATTACTACCAAGTTGTGGAATTCTCAATTCAGACAGGAGGAAGGAAAAATCAGAAAGAAACAACAAAAGCCTTCAAAACATAAATACTTAACAAAATTGGGAATGAAGATAAGAGGAATGAATGAAGAAGGGAGCATATATTGGTCAACACAACTCTTGGTATTGACAATAATTTTTTTAGGCAAACTGATGGGAGAGAAAGAGGATGCAATTGACAGAAAGCAAATACATCAGCACACCACATAGACAGCCCCACCCATGAAAGATAATCAGTAAGACAATGTTAATCAAATAAATGTTTTGCCTTTGCTTTTACCATCTATTCCGCGGTGTCAAGTTCCAACAACAAAGCTTGGATTTAACTTTGGAGGAAACAGCAGTAGTAGTGGATACATTAGTAGAAGCAGGGGACACAGAAGCAAGTAGTACAGTAACTACAGTGTTTAGAAAAACAATTCCTAAAGAAAACTCTGTTATTGTGATGTAATGCTGCTTTAGAAAAATTCACATAAATTTGGAATTCATTTTCTCCGACAGGTTCTAAAGGTCCACAGTTTCTCCTCTAAGATTTCCGAATATTAAAGATTTCTTCTTTCTGGACAACCCAGGGAGAGATGTATGAGTGGGCTGCATATCACAGCCATCTGCCTGCCACAATCCCTAATGTGCTTAGTGATATTGAAGGGGGCACCACCGTATGTCAAATATTTTGCTGCGGAAAAGACAGAAGACAAACAGAGTCAGAGATTATGCAACATAATAAACATGTCCTTTATTTAGTAAGTATCCTTTGAGGATACCCTTCATCAAACAGAACAGTAATAAAATGTCTTCCATCTGTGATTCTTCCTAAATATGGATTCCTGCTGGTCCAGCAGATGCACAGACTGATGCTCAAGAACAGCATGGAGTTAAGAATCAGGGCACATGGTTAAATATTCCTCTGTTAGAGTTGAAGTTAAATTTCCCAAGAATGTCACTTTAAATCCCAAATACGTCTGAGTTAGATTAGATGCACTTTGTTAATTATCAAAAGAAACAAATAGTGGGAACATATTAGGTGATCCTCCTTGCTTTCTAGATAAAAGCGCCCAAAACCCATGTAGTATTTTTAACTGCTCAAAATATAACATTCAATAAAATGATACAACCAGTAATATTGAATGTGGACAGCTATACAACACAATAATTAGCAGTTAAAAGAGATATAACTCATGAGCAAAAACATCAATTAATGGACATTTCTTAGTTTTAGTAGGTGGGTGGGAAGAAAAAGCGGCAATGTGTGGACATTAACTTTCTCATAGTGTGCCAACATTCACAGTCAGTGGCTGTGTGAGAAAATAAGCTGTTCTCACCTTTAAACTAACCCATCTCTCACAGCTGGCTGTTGTCCATACATTGGAAGTAAGTGAGAGAACTAATTGCTTGATCACATAGCTGATGACAGTTCTGACTCACCCTTGGACCCCTCTGGATGCAATTTACACTTGTCACAAAGTGAACTGTGGGTTTCATTGACAACTTGTGGACTTTCTTCAAATCTGTATGCAGTCAGTCATGAACTGCAACTCAACAAATACCATCAGCATTTAGCTTTACTGTATTTATGTTTACCTATCAATAAATACAGGTATACATCTACAAATATATACATATATATATCACTGACTGTGGAAAAATTAGACTGACCCTCAAATACCATGCCTCTCCTCTTTTCCTCTTGACTTAATTGGACCTTAATTTCCAAAGGAAATGCAAGATATACTTTTGGCAGAAAGCATAACTTTGGACCACTCAGCATTTCAAACTCTACTAGAGATTAAGCTGTATAATTTAAATATCATATATTAATAGCATATACATAGCTTATATATTCATATGTATGATCTTTTTAAGCAATACTTTTGCAGTTTAGTTACTCATCTGGAAAATGTTTCTTTGAACAAAACTCCCTTATTCAATAATTTGAGGCTATCACTTGTTTGCAAGATACTGTGATATAAATTGTATATTTTCAACTGAACATTTTTATTATGCCTTTGGCAAACTTTGATCAAGCTGAAATACCTAAGTGACCTCTTCCTTATTATATACACAAAAATCACTATTCAATAAAAAGAAATTGACATGTGGTATCTATTTCACTTTGGACAGCGGTAAGAGTCCTTCCTTGATTTTGAACTTCATTTGATTTTATTATGTCCTAAAACTTACATTTTTTAGAATGTAATAACCTTATAACCCTTTCACATAACTAATGCTAATTCAAGCAATGTCCAGCTTCTCATTTGAATTTATTAAGTTACGTAAACTCAAGCTTTTAAATCCTCAGCAGGACGTCCTCTTTCTGTAAAGTGTTATTGTTTGAGGATCTTCCTTCATTAACCTGCTCTGGTCAGGATTAAAACTTGAAAGATTGAGCGTAATTTTTTCTATAATTTATTTCTACTGAGTTCAGATGGATTGAACTCAGTAGGCGGATTTGGCCTTCAACCCACCGGTTGACAGTTACTATTTTTTAATTTCATTGAGACTTAAGACACTTAAGCAGCACTTTTAAGCAACACTGTTGCTTTACTAGCTTTTTTTGTCGTGTTATCTCGATAATATTTCATTGTTGTTAACCTGCCTCCTCTCCCTTGTACAATTCTTCTTCAAACAAACCTAAGTTACATTTCCATCTCTTCATGCTTATTTATTACGTAAGTTATTTTATGATTGTAGAAATTTTTATTTTGTTTCAAGTAATTGCTTTCTATATCTCTTCAATTCTAAGCTTTACTGAGATAATAAAGTAAAATGTTCTCCTTTTCATGTACTCCTATTGCACTAGAAAACAGCGAGGTGTGCAATACTTGGTTGTGAACAACCGGCAGGTTCGCTGTGAGCTAATGTAGAAATGAGTGAATTTTACCTCCTACTTCCATTAGAGACAGAAAGTAGCAGATTACCGCCAGGGGCAAGGCTAATAACTGTCATGGCCACAGAAAGCCGATTTACAGAAACCGTGGCAGAGAGGCGTGACGCCAAAATCTCCCTCTAAGTCCCAGTTGTGGGAGGCCTTAATAAAGGCAACACTCTGCCCTGTCTACCGTCTTCTGTGAAAAGTTGTGGAAATCAAAGTTAGGATATGTAATTTATGCTTCCCTCATGGTTTCTAAGCAGAGAGCAAGGAAATAAAAGCACACAAGAGATAGTTCTGAATAGAAAGGAAACAACTGATTGTATTTCCCAACAGATCAATAAACTTGATTCACAACTCTCCTCTGTAGTCACAAATCTACAATTTCTTCCCGTGTTTAAAATGGGAACACACACAGAGATAAATACTCTCAGGATCATTACTCACCCTTAAGCCATAAATCACTAAATATTTTTGGATAACAGTTCGGGGAGATGAAAAAAATTATGCATTATTACCACAGGAAGAATATAGTTGTGAGATGCATGAGGCATTACCCAAAAAAAAAAAAAAAATAATAAATACATAAAAATCAACATGTACTATAACTCCTGCACTCAAAATTAAGGCATTTCATATGTAATAAAGATGCATGATGTTTTTGTTTTTAGGTGGAAAAATGCGACGTTTACCACTGTGATAGCTAACAAAACCAGTGACATTTAGGATATTTGATCTGAAGAATTTCTTATGATTTACTTCCATCCATCTGTTCTCCTTCCTCCATCTCTGCTCTGCATTGTCCTCCTCCTGCTCTCCTCTGTCGAAATAACATGGAGGTGCACAAAGACACACATGCCTGGGAATTGATTTGACTGGTTCAGAACTTACAGGGGGCAGAGGAGAGCACTCATGGAGAAGTTTGTACAATTGATTTCTGGAGGGCTTGAGTTTCAGGACCCACTCTTTTCGCTCACTCTGGCTCACCAACTCACAGCCTCACATATACGCTCTTTTAGTCGCTTTCCTTCTGCCTATGTGTTTCCTGGGGCTTTAGATATGTACTTTCAGGATAACAGTGGAGATAAGGTTATACTGAGTCTGTGGTGTCTCAGCTGTGAAGTTTTAAAGGGGTAAAAAGCAACAAAACCTCCTCAAACTCCTATGGAAGATGTTATAATTGAGTTAACTGAAAGACTTAAAGTAATGTGTATGTACATTTGAAGATCAGAGGTTTCGCCTGAAAAACTCAGCAATCCAAGAGTTTCTAAATGAATGTTCCTGTTTACCCCAGCCTGATGTGTACCAGTTAATCACAATTTAAAGCTTCGCCATCCTTGCATCAAAAGTAGATAAAAACAATGTTTGTCAGTAATTAATTAAGCTCAGAGGTTTATTATTCTTCAGATTGTGCTCATCACTGATATAGCAGTCCTGACACTCGGGAACTGTAACATGTACAAAATGTGGATTCATGGCAGGGCTTACTTGTTCAAGTTAACCCATAGTTAGTGTGTTTCCCTGGTGATCATTCCAGGCAGTTGGAGCAGATAATAGAGCAATTTTAAAGGTTGCAGAAGGATATATAGTTTGGATATTTCAATCCGTCCTGGTTCTCCTAACTCACCATACTCATGTTTTCTTTTTCCGCAAATAATTGGGAAACCTTTGTAGATTTTTGCCAAATCACCCTGAATAAGAACTAGTTAGCCAGGTTAAACTTTCTGAACTAAGTTTCCAACTTCAATTAGCATGATTTGTGTGAAATATTCTTTAAAAATATATAGGTGAATTATGACATTATTCACTGAGTCAAAATGTTGCTGCTTTTCTCTGCAGCGTCCCTTAACCATTGCAAAGTGGGGTGCAAAACAAATCAGCTGAATCTGTTTTCAAATGAAGGGGTTTATGCACAACACAATCTGTCCACTCTTCTTACATAAAGTACAGAACACAAGCAACTCCTCTGAAGAATAAACATAAATGAAAACCCAGAGAACATATTATAAATACTTCTCCTTTCAGCACATTACCCTTTGATAGGTATTGATAGGTCATATTTTATCAAGTTAAATAATGATTAGAAATAAACTGACATTGGTATTTTGTACTAAAGCAAGAGTATGTTTCCCCCCCATTCTGGTTAATGTTAAATACAAAGACAAGCATAGATATGGTTTGTATCACAACTTCCATTTAACTGAAAAAGCTCATTTTAATCACTTATGAACTGTATATAAGAAGCTGGAATCTGTTTCTGGCCATCTGATGCCTGCACTTCCTCTAAAATCCTTGTATATTTGTGAAGGAGGAAAGTCTGGCAAAGGATTAGGGAAGAACAGCAAACTGCCAAATTCTGCACAGCCTGTCAAGAGTTTGGAAAAGAAAGAGACAGGAGAGGGAAAAAATGTCAAGAAGGAGACTGCAAATGAGGCTTCTTTCAATAAGGGGAATCGATGAGATGCAAGAAAAGATGTTGTGTGCATTGATGAAAAGTGTCCATGGGAAAACACGCTATGTGTATGTAGGAGAGATATTAGGCTGTGAAGAAAGTGAAAATGAGAATAGAGTGTGGCATTGAGAAGGCTGAAGAACACTTTGTTTTTCCACCATATTTCCAATGCAGTATTTTTTATTTTTTTTTACCTGGATTGAGGCCATTGTTGAAAATTGTGGATAGAACAAACTGCATTGAACCAGCTCAAAAAAGAGATCATAAAAAACAAACAAAAAAATCTGCAACCTTTAGAAGTCAGTGTAATTTTCCTCCAGCTGAAGCCATGATGGTTCTCTTAAACAGCCAACAAATCATCTACAGATTTTGTAATTATTTTTAGACTGCTGCCATTTGTTGGATGTAGTTCCCTGGTCTGGGTCTTCAAAAGATGTGATTGTTAAGGACAAGCCTTCTGCAGTTGTCCATGTCACCAGACCTTGAGGGGTGTGCACTTTTTTACCATCAGCCCCATCATAGCAGATGAGCACCAACAAATGCATGAGCTCTAGACAAAATAACCTTCCTCTCAGATGTATATTAATATTTAATTTGCATTTGCATCCAGTGTATTTAAAGTGGAGCCTTGTGTTAAAGAACAAAATCTTTGTACTCATTCAGCCTTGATGTCAGCTGCTCTACTAATCTCCTTTCTCACTGTTGGCAGGACATATGTTAAGAACACAATGACCCTGAGGTTGTACATGATCTAGTGAGAGGTTTGTCCTCATGTAGTCATGATGTCATTAGTCACTGATGGTCTTTGAAGCTGATTTAACAATGGCTGGGTGCAGAAGGTGAGAAAGCTTAGAGACTAAGGCATTCATTGTGTCTTTTCTCCACCTTTTGTTTTGATAATGTAATAAATACAGCCAGACAAATCCCCCAAAGTGATGTAGTATTGACTGATTGGGTGCTATCTTTTGAAATCTGAACATCCATAAATGCAGAGTTCACTCTTTAAAGAGTTTAGTTGAATTGACTTTCATTATGATGTTGGCAGCCAAAGTAAAGCAGAGAGTAAAGCAGTGGCTTACAATATAATACTTTAATGGGTATTCACAATATTCTGACAAACTCAGTCAAAATCTGCAGAGAAATAAGTTTCTTTTCATACAATTTTCTTTACTCACGCATATTAATGTAGTGGTTTTTTTAGCCATTTCTTGCAGAAGGACATGAGCTGAAAGTAACCTTCAGCTTGTCAGTTTTTCATTCAAACAGTGACAATGAGCCAGTGTGACACCTTATTTTTGGTACCAGCTGTGTGCAAAGAACAATTCGAACCTCTCTTTCTCACCATCAGTCAGAGGAGGTAAAAAGTTACTGTTCACCTCATTAAGGTTTTGCATAGGGTGATTTAATGAAAACAATAATAATAATTTGAAGAGCACATCTGTGGTTTGTAGCTATTTTTAATGATCTTTTACATGCCAGATGTTTCCGGATTGAACAGAACTATACAGCTCAGGTGGACGGCCAGGTCTTGGTAGCGCCATATTCTTTCCATTCTCATATGATACATTGTACAATGCTGTGTGAGATGTCTGAAAGCTTGGCTTGACTATGGCCTTAAACTTTATTACATATTGACCGGTTTTGTGTGTTTCTTGGCCTTTGTGATGCTGTTTGTTCATCAATATTATGGCTATAGTGTTGGATGCTTTGTAATTTGTTTCTAGGGTGCCGGAGTACAGTGAGCTGAACACAAATGCATGGCAATATTTTATGATTATTATTTGTAAATAATTTAAAAACCATGTGTCCTTTTCCTTCCATATAGGTTTGTGCTCTACTTTCAATTGGTCTATTGCAAGAAATCCCTAGAATACACAGTTTTTTGTAGCTATAATATGACAAACTGTATGAATGGATCATGTCCATGTTAAAACCTTAAAATGGTTCCCTTATGCCACCTAAGAGAAGGGGCAAATGATTTGTGACCAAGTTTAACATTGTCTGTGCGGGTAACAACACCATCCTTTAAGGTAAAGTGTACTGAATGAAGATGGAAAAAAGCACAAAGAAGTCCCAAACCCAAAGGTCCTCTCCTCTCCATCTACTGTCTGCTGTAGGGGCTCTTGAGCATGTTGTTCACACAGAGGCACATCCATCTTCTTTTTATCCCAAATTACTTGCCGCCTGTGATTCTCACTCCCCGTATAAATGAAGTGGGTGTAAGAGGGTGGGAAAGTGGTGGGCTGATGGATGTTATTAAAGGTGTTGCATGGCTAATCAGTGGAAAGGAGACAAGACTGTGAGGGTTGAGAGGGGAGGCGAAAGAGAGAAATAGGGTATAATCAGAGATGGCTGTGTTAGTAAAGCCACAGTGTCTTTGAGGAGCAGAGAAAGAAAAGGCAAAACGAGGCAGATATAGGAAAAGGGAAAAAGGATCCAGCTCAGATGTTATGATGTCAGTTTGGTTTATCTCCATCAGTGGGTCTGACTGACCAGAGAGCTCATGCCACCCCTGCTAGCTGAGTGAAACTCCATGTTTATGAAAAGGTAAATCCTAGTAGCTCCCCTCTTGCCCTCTTCTTTTCTCCATTTTCTGTCCCTGGCTGGCTTCTCACTCTCCATTTAGGGGAGTGAGAAAGTGGAGATCTTTATTTATAAATCATTGTACTCCCAAATCTTCCACTTGGCTTATTTGGTTTCAGGAAGCACACCATGCATTTGCTTTGCTCTCTATATGCATCCTTTCTCAAAATATGTTTATCTTCATAATTATGCATATTTTTAGTGATGTAAAGTTTCAGAGTACAGCACACTTTTGCCAAAATGTGTTTTTCAAACATGTTCCCTTTTAAGTCAATGAACTGTGATGTCTTAAATTCCTGAGTCCTTTTCTAATACTGTTAAATAAGGATATTTACATGTGCAAACTGTTAACTGTTATTTATCACCACAGTCTTAAATACCATGTGAGAAATAATGGACATGGAAAATCAGAGTAAATAATCATGCAAGAGTCCATGAAGGTTTAATCAGTGATATTTTTGTGCTCCGCATGGTCTCTGTTTTTATTTTTATTATTATCTGAATGGGTAGCTTTTCAAATCCTGGAGGTGCATTTGAAGTTAAGTGGATCAGGCAGAAAGGAGAAGCATTTGGAATGAAGTTTGATACACATACTTCTACCCAGCATTGTAGAGGAAGCAGACTCAGTCTCAGAGGACGCATGCACAAAGTGATGTCACTCACAGATGGTGTTAAGACCTCATGTAGTAAGACAGTTAGACAGCTATAATTAGACACTAAAATACGTCAATATTTTATTACCCCTGTCATGTTTCACAATAATTACCATCTTACCTTCACTTATGTTAGGTTAATATAATTACATTCATAGAATGCACATAAATGTAGCCATTCCTGTGCATTCTACCACTCACTGCACATTACTGTTAATTCTTTTCCTTGTCAGGCAACATTTCAAATTGGAAAACCAGAATGAGCAAGGCTGATCAATTCATTTAAGTTATTTCTAGATTCTTAATTGCAAGCAGGCTCAAATGCTGCCAAAACTCCAAATGTGTGGCTTCATCAAAATATGATTGTCTCTTGGATTTTTATTGGTTTTAGCTTGTTCTAAACCAACTCAACTAAATGTTTCCAAGAATTTGGGGCACAAAGAAAATTGTGCCCCAATTTTATATATATATATATATATATATATATATATATATATATATATATATATATATATATATATATATATATATATATATATATATATATATATATATATATATATATATATATATATATATATATATATATATATATATATATATATATATATATATATATATACACACACACACACACCATATACACACCATCAGAGGTGGTGTAAATTGTTCTCTCTCTTCCAGAGCTGGAAGAAAGGAATGATATCATTATTTTGTTGCAGACTTGGTTTGGGAGTTTTTGCAGCTTGTTCTTGACACACATTCTGGCTGGACTATTTTTTGTGTGTTTTGTGGCATTAATAAACTGCTGTGTGACTGGACTTCCCAGGAGCTCTGCCCTTGAGGTCTTGTTAGGTAGGAACCTTCCAGAAACAGCCAAAAAAAAAAAAAAAAAACTTTGTTTTTGTGAAGTACATAAAGTCCTAATTTTCTGTCCATTTGTGTATAGTTTATTGAAATAAGGGCTGTGAAAAAAAACAAAACAAAACAAAACACAAAAGCCTGTTTTTCACCAATCAAATGTTGCTTTTAAGAGGTGAAGATTACCACAAGGCAGAAAACAGCTTGAAATGGTATTTTCTCACAACATGTGCTTTTAATTATATCCCATGAGAAGCAACATCATTTAGAGTAACAGAGTTTTCTGGCTCTAAGTAAATGTTGAAATATGGGGTCATGATATAATTGCTGACTACACCTGAACAAAGCATTTAGTCTGTGTTGTTTTCTGGCTGAATTTCTATACAAGCTTCCTGTATCTCTTTTTCTTTTATTTTCTCTTTCTTTTCATTTATTTCCTCCAGAGGATTAAATAACAACAGCAGTCATAAGGGAGCTCTTAGTCAGATTTAACCTGGTGATTTTTCTTTCAGAATAATTCACAGGTTAATCATGATACACTTGAGATAAAAAATAAAAGATTACTAACTGGCTTCCCTTTGTTTCAAAAATATAAATATGAAGCCTGAAAGGTCAACTGTGATGTTCAATTATTATAGTACAGCAGTTAGATCAAGACTCAGTTGAACTCTAATTTATTTGCAGCATAGATTTACATTAATTCAACTTAAAATTCTAAATGTAAAAGCCACTACTCCATTTAAAATTAAAAAGCTTGCCATTCTTGACTTGAGTATAGTTTTTTATCATTTTCAAATTTTTACATCAGGTGACAATACATTTGTATAATTGAAGCATCGATTTTCAACAGCTAATAAAAGATTACTATTTAATTTTATTTTTATTTTACTTTGATTACAGTACCAACGTTAACAGATTGGAGAAAGTTATTAACTTTCTCCATATTTTTTGTGTATATTTAAAATTTTTTGTAAATATACACACAATATTGTGTATATTTAAAAGCCAAGTCACTCATCCTTTAATATTGCCACCATTTTAGTTCACAAATGAAAACTGTTATGGTTTACAAATGTGCATATACTTTGTCCTAGCTATATATAATAACTTTGAATGATTTGAGTTACATGATTTAAACTTTTACCTGCATTACTGCATCATAAAAAATTAGTAGAAATCTATAAACAAACATTGGTTTTCAGTATTATCAGTAAATAATTTTCTTTTTATTGTCAAAGTAATCATTTTGAGGTGTCTTTTTGTTTTGACCTGCAACAGGCCTGTTGGTAAGTCTTGCATTTAGTCTATTGGATGGATTAGAATGAAAGAAAGGTAGACTTATGGTATACTTTTAGCCCTTTTTTTACACATTTGTTACAAAAAATCTTAATACAGGATGATAAAGCAGATACATTTCACACTTTTATATCTATAAAGTTGATTAATGAACCTTGTGACCTTTCTATGTGGTTGATAATCAAAAGCATCCTTAGATGCCGGTGAGTGAAGATGTTGCTCGATTGAACATGCTTATTTAATCTCACTGTCACCTCAACGTCTTAGAGTTGCCCATTAAGTTAAGCATGAGAGCAGACGTTCTCAGCACTATGGACTGTGACTGTGAGTTTTGTTTTCGGAGCAGACTAACAGCGCCTCATGAATCAGCCGAGCGTGATGTTTCAGTATGGCAGTCAGACGGGCACAAATCCTGCAACACCCTTCTCTTCAAATGTCAGTCCCATCCAATTACATATTTGAGTGATGTCATTGCCCACAAGGGGATGCCACCGATAAAGTTCTATGTTTGTCACTGGGCTTTTGCTTTTCCTTCGTGCATTTCTGTTTTTTTTGTTTTTTGTTTTTTTTTTGTTCAAATATAAAAGCTTCATGGAGAGCTTATTGTGGGCGCCGGAACAATGCATTCAGTGACAGAGAAGACCTGTGAGTTGTTACAGTGTCATGTCCGATGCTGCAGAATCCTCATTGTGTTTCTCTGATTTTCTTGGGTTATGTCTGTAGTTGGTATTCATTTGCCGGCAGTTTGGACCACCTACACACTGGCTATATTTACAATAACGTCTGCACGCTGCAGTGGACTTTGTTTTGATTATTGGTTGCCCTACTCACTGACAAGCACTCACAATATCTGCTTTTGTTGCAATATTAAAATGTGTGCAAACTCTTCAATAGCAAGCTGTGATCTTCAAAAACTGATAATGAATCAATAAACAATGAGCTCGCAGCAGTGTTTCTTGCTAATGCAATGTATTTTGAGATCTATTTTGCCTCAGGCTGTAGGCAGTAAACACATATATCCTTTGTTGCCTAGGAAATGCATCTAAAAATGAACTTAACATTTGTCACTTGAGACTTATGGTGTATAAATATGTGTGAGTTAATTCAAGTTTTGCCTTTTAGAAATATTTCATACGGGGAGGTTTTTTGTCATAGGTTTAACTATCATCATTTTGTGGGACACCTGGCAGGGGTTGTATATTTTGGTTGTAATTTACAACTAAATTAGCATCTTGTCAAAGCAGATTAAGCAAAACTAACAGACTGATTAATTGATTAATTAAATTGATTGATTAAAGTCTTCATGTCACAGTTACTTATTACATTATAAAGCCACTAATAATTAAACTAAGAAATTAATTTAAAATCAACATTTTGGTAAGTTGTAAAGTGTACCTTAAAACTAGCTCATCCTTAAGGTTATACGAGTTAATGATTTCTTTGGCAGTTCTTTGTGGCAAACAAAAAGTTTCCTAAACAAATTCAGGTCTGAAGGCGAGCGAAAAGTGAAGAACAGTTTAGTGCATCCCTCTCCCCCATGTTTACCAAGGCAAATAATAAACAACTAGAACTTGGATTGTCTTTGCGGGGTCTCGAAGAAGCATCAAGAACACAGTGTGATCCTCATTATTCATGATGAGGCTTGAGGACTTCCTCTTCTACTTTTCCATGGGGAGGTTCCAGTTGTTCACTGTCATTATAACAGCAAATCCTCCTTCCACATAGTTGTACAATCTGTGGATATGTATGTTTTACATAACGACCCCTCTTTAACTCAATGCCAGAGTTGAGAAAGCTTGAGAAATCCCATATGGCATTATCTAATAGTTTGAGTTAAGTGAAGACACCCATGTTAATGTATTTTAAGGAGACATCTCAAACACACTGCTTCCTTTTGTGACATCATTCCAACGTCTTAAGAAATCAGCCAAGATATCAGAAAAAAATTGCAAAATAAGTCCTGTGCTGGAAAGGACTGAAAGACCAATGACAAAGAAACCTTTGCTTCAAAGGCAACATAAAAAGACAACTACTCTGAACAGCTTGTGGACGCATATCCCAACTGATTTATAAAGAACAATTCTATGAAACAACGAAAAAATGGAAATAAACTTCTAACTCTAAAAAATATGTGCATGTTTCTGTTTCGTTCAATGATCGCATAAAAATATAAACCAGAAAATCTGTACAATCTTAGCTACTGTTACTAAGACAATTAGTCTGCAAGTTTTAGCTGATTTATGCCATTATCTTAGTATCCCCAGACTAATTGTTCTATTTGTGCTATACACAGTTTTTATGCGTTGATGCAGTAAACAAAGCAAGTCAAATTAAGCAACAGACATCTGAAGAGCAACTCCAAAGTCATGTTCTATATGAAAGATAAACATGAGGATTATTGGTTTGTCTTAACAGCCTATATTCTTTACGTTGTTGCACACTTAATCTACTTAAAATGTCAACATTTTTGAACATCCGAGAATGCAAACGTCTTCTCCTCTAATTTTTACTAGGAAAGCTAGACCCACAAAGCCTGTGAACTGCGGTTTATTTCTTCTTGGCTGGCTGTCAGAACAGAGAGGGTTATTGCCCAGGAAGGAACGTGTGCTCATGCAAATCCATACTTATCCGCCACAGCATTTCCATGCTTTAATTAAGCACACTTACAAACCTGCTTCTAGCATTAATTGTGCCAATCTGCCTCCCCAAGAACAAGGAGATAAGACATGGGAAAAATATGCAGACTTTTGCTGCCTTTTAACAGAAAAGTTTTTAATTGGTGAATCTCATAAATAGCAGAAGGTACTAGTTGGTAGTCGAGACAGGTTGTACAGATGTTAGACTGAGTCCTGACCTTTTCTGCTGGATGCATGTTTTGCACCATTTTAAAACTTATTTCTCCAAACTCTTAATTCCCAACCAAGAAGGAAAATGTACAGCAAAAGGGTTTGACCTCTGGGCTGTACAGTTTCCTTCACTGGGCATGGGTTACATTTATTCCCAGTGAAACCTTTACTCAGAAAGATGGTGATTAAAAAAAGGGCAAACTTTACAGGACTGCTGGCGGTTTTTTGCTCCTTAAAAGGAATTTGATGTTCATTCCACCATGTTAACAGTCCCACTCTGCAAAGGCAGAGAAATGTTTTGTGAGTGGGGCTTTTCTCTGGGTCAGTGCTTAAAAACAGGAACAGAAAAATGTATACTTTCTATTCAAGTGTTGCAGCTTTTGGGATCATCAGACTGATTTGGCAAATGGTCAACATCTTGAATCGCTCCATGTAAATGAAGCCAAATAATGTTTAAATGGTTTATATTTATATATTTATTATAATAGCATTTATTGCTGCATACTTGGTTGTATAGCAATAAATGTTTTCTTGAATTTATTACTAATTAGATTTAAAAAAAATCTTTATGACAGTGAATTGATTTCAAATGTTTATTAGAGCCTTCTATACAAAAAAGTGAAATGTGACGTTTTGTATAAAGAATATCTAACATCTATCCGTCCATTTTCTAACACCCTGAACAGGTCGCCAGTCTGTCGCAAAAATATCTAACATGTTACTGTAAAAGTAAAAAACTATCCCCAGCTCTTAAAACAGCCTTATTCTCGATAATTAGCACCAGTGAGAACCAGGAAAGCCTCAAATGAATCTTTTGTCATATAAAGACTTGATGACTCAAATACGCTACTTCTTTCAGTTCTCTGACAATTATTTTCTTTGTAATATATTTTTTCATTCCCTCCAATCCTGCTCATCCTTTGTGTAGAGATGAACAAGGATCCTCACTCAGCTTAACTCCCACTGTTCTCATCATAAGCTATTTAATTATTTTTCAAGCTGCAAATATGGGTGAGTTTTATAGTGGGAGCTAAATTCATTAATCCCCATATCTCAAGCTATAAAAATTATTATATGCATGGTTTGTTGTTCTCCTCTGCTCCTCCCCATATTTACATACCAAAATGACAAAAATTTATGGCTAGCTAATTAATTCCTAGCCATCCTGATCCATTTAAAAAAAGGAAGTGTATTCAAAAATACAACAATGAAAATAAAAATGAACTGTTTCAGTGTTTTGCATATTATTTTTTCACGTTAATGGAAGAAAAACAAAAAACAAATAACGCCAAACACACATTAAAAATAATTTAACACGTGTACATTCACTAAAGATTAAAAAGAAAAAAAAATATGGTGTATATATATATATGGTGAGTAAATAGTGGATTATTTCAGTAATTCAAAACTGAAATGCAAAACTCAATTAAATTATATTACTCTATCTTTTTGGTTTTTGTGCTTCTTTACCAAAAATGCCAACCACTTGAACACAGAAGCAGAAGTTTTATGAAGCAATTTTTTTAACTTAATTTTTCACATTGTCACAAACATCTTAAAAAACTTTAGGAGATGTCACGACAAGCACATCATTTCAATTCACACCAAAGGAAGCTTATGTACGAATCACTCGCAGAAATGAAATTATATTGGCCCTGACTTTGGGACTAAAAAGCAGTGACTTGTACAACAAGCTGAAGAAGACAAATGCAAAGAGTTCCTGAGGGGTTACAATGTGTCCATCATCTGTCTGTCTGCGCCTGCGGCCCCAAGCCTTTCCCATCCTATATCAACTCGCCTCCCTTCAAAGTGTCAAGTCAGTAAAAAGTTTCTTTAGACAGTGGAGAGTCTACCGAGTGCAGTTGTAGCCTGGGGAAGATATATTAAACTGTAGTCTTCATTTCTCTTAAGATTAAATGAGACACAGCAGTGAAAACACAAGTGAACTTGATAGCCTAAAGTTAGACAACTGTATGTCTGTAATCTTGTGATGTCATTTGTGTGCATAAATATAAACTAGTGCTATTTGTTCTGGAGTCAGAGCTTGGAATCAGCACTGACTCCAGCACCCAAAGACTACAATAACCTCTGCAACAAACATTTCCAGGAGCAAAGTAAAAACACTGAATCAGGAGCAATCCTACTTGAGAAAAACTGATCACTTTGAGTCGGTCAGAAATGGTAATTCTTTTAAAGAGCCTCAACAAACAGAAACAACTATCATGTGTATATTTTTCAGGTATTCATATGGGTCAATGTTCTTTCTGAAGACCCTTCTGTTCCCAGATATTTTTTTTATATTTCAGCATGATTTATCAGTCCCTGACTTATGGCCAGGATTTTCACAAGGCATTTTGCTTTTGTACTGGAGTTGATGCAATCAATTTGTAGAAAGAATAAAAACGTTAATTTATGGGACAAAAAAACCTTCCTCCTTCTTGGAAGATACAGTGTCTGGATACTTACATGTAATTACTTGAACGAATGAATGTGACATCTTCTAACATCAAGTAACAATCAGACTTGTGTGTGTGCTTGGGCAACAACATGGCAAAGCTAAGTTAGCAATAAAATGAACTCTGATATCATTGTGGCTTTCAAAAAAGATAAATATGTTTTGTAATTCTAACTGACAACAAGGAATGTTTAGGCTGATTCAATGAGGCTGGTTTAAATACTAACCCTAATAGCATTGTATCCATCTTAATTTTGTCAACTGAGAAAACTTTTTAGCTCAAATAAACAGCAATCATTTTCTGCTGCTATGAATACAACCACAAAAAGATTGAGTATATTAAAAACAAATTTCTGTTCCAATTTACCTTGTGCAAACCTTACTTATGCTGAATTCAACAGGCAGTTAATAGTAACAGAAAATAATCTATTCATTTAATAAGTTTATTTCGCAAGGTCTTCAAAAAATTGTTTGTTACCCTCTGCAACATCAGTGGAGGTCAGTTGTGATTATTTTTTTCTTTCATGGATGAGACCTATGGCCTCTGCCTTAAGTGTTTAATATCAAACCTTTTTAGTCCTAAAGTTTTTGAGAGTGAAACCTTAAAATTGAACCCAGCACTTTGGGATCTTTTTGAATGGCATTATTATTCAACAAAACTTGTTTACAGAGGCTACTATCTAGGAAAGTGAGTATTTTGGAGATGTTTTTTTTATTTTTTTTATTTTAGTTTAGTTCTTAGATTTATATTGTTGACATATAGACATAGTTTTCTGCAATTTGTGCCATAAAAAGTTTTTGGAAAGTTGGGCAGTCTAAATGGGGACTGACACTGCTTGTAACAGCATGGAAACAGTGCTATCTAATCAGCTGGGAAGAATCTGTGGGTTTTTGCTACAAATTCATCTCGATCTACACAGATTTCATGGAGCTGTCCCAACAATTTGCTTGTCTGCGTTTTACACCCTGTTACATAAATGGCTGCCTGACTTCAGAGGCTGTGCCGTGCCGCCTATTAAGGAGTTCAAAGTCTAAAAGTGTTATCGTGGTGGTGCATCACTTCCCACAGAAGCACAATGTGTTTGCAGAGCGAGATCAGACGTTTGATAGAGAATATTGTAAATAAATAAACCCTTGGCGAAAACAGTGGCAACAAATTGTTTTGACATACCTGCTTTTTTTTCCCTTGCCAAACCAGTAATGCGGAGCAATTAAATGATAAAACAGTTTGAAGTTTTGCATTCATTTGTAAGATCTGAAAATAAATTGAACAGATCAGTGGCCAACTATTTACACCAATGAAGTAATTTTTGGCAGTGTTGTTTTCATCCTTTTTATTGAATTATATTTCTTGAATGTGTGTTTGTGAATATTTTCTTTCAGTTGTTCATAGGCATTCCTGGTGTTGCTCATTAACTCTAAGCACTGACCCCTCACTTCTATGCAGTACAGGGCTTTGCACTGAAGCTTTCAAAGTCTTGGATGTTTTCAGCATTTTGTCTTAATACACAAACTTCATTGTAAAAACACAGCTAAATGAAGCAGCAAAGTCCTGCAGAAACCCCTGTCAGAAGTGGCAAAAGACTTGAGTCAGGAGCATGGTGTCCCCTTCCACCAGGATGATGTTTTAAGGTCCAGTTCAGGGTTGCCCAAGTCCAGTTCTTGAGCGCTACCAACTTTCAATTTGAAGGTTTGATTTTGGTAAAACACAACTGCATATAAAGGCTGGATTTCCTGGCCTGGTAGTGAGCCGTTCATTTGCTCCAGATGTGTTAGAGAAAAGATGCATCTAAAAATTGCAGGGTAGAAGCTCCAAAGAACTGAACTTGGAAAACAACTGGTTGAGTTTATACCACCAAGATTGTTCTACTATGACGACTATGTGATAGAAATATAATCTTTGTTTTTGATCTCTGCAGACAATAATGTGCAGCTTTGGTATTTGGGACTGCATTGACTGTGTGCAACATTAGCATCAATACAACTCTAATGCAAAAGGGGTGAGGGCAGTGACAAACACATAGCAGATAAGGAAAGCAATAGATTAGATCACAAGTAGAGGAAAACAGATAACAATGATGCTTGTTTTTTTCAGAAATGCTGCCTGAGGAAAACTGTTGTTTACTTTGTTTAAATAATCCATCTCTCTGAAACCGTAAGCACACAAAACTACTTTGGTTTTTCTGACTTAAAAACATCACTTCACCAATTTTTTCAGTTATTTTTTGTTTTTGTTGTCTGAGTAGCTGGTGTATAAGCCGTGGCATTATTACTGCTAGTAAAACAGCATCAGCTGAGCTGATGATGATCAAAGTGTCTACAAGAACATGTACAAAGTTTACAACTTAAATTGCAACAGAAGGTTATTTTTTTCAAAATATAGATTCAGTGAAGAATGACTTTTTGTTTCACAGTTAGTATAAACTACTTTGTATAAGTCTATTACTGTAATAAATAGATAAGGGTTGACTTCACCTCTCGGGTTACATGGCATATTCAACATAAAGTTAAGCCAACCTTGTTCTCTATTTGACTTAGGGTCTCAATCACCCGGCCAGCTTCCTCTGCCTGCCAAGGACTAGTCTGTAAAGAATTCCAGTTCAGTATTCAGCCCAGTTTATCTCTATAGAAGCAGTGTTGTGTTTCCAGTAAGTGACAAGTATTTTATTATCTTTCTGCTACTGAATTCAAATAAACCTTTTGGCAAACATTGGTAACTTAGCAGGTGTACTTGTAGACTCGTCATTCAAAACAGCTTTGCCCTCTCTCTTCCCGTTTTGTGTTTTATTTCTCTGAAAGGAATAAAGATCCACTCAAAAATCACTCGACTGTTTTATAATGTTACAACTGAGCTCAAAGGTCAAAGAATATCTGTAATGCTAAAGTCGCTGGGAAAAGCATTTAGGTATTTAACAGGATTATAAGAATAAGGCATGGGAAAACGGAGCAAAGCATTGCATCAGATAGGAGGATGTTTATCTGCTTTACTGTTTTCAATAAATAAGAGACTGTTGTGTTTTTATTCAATGTACATTGGGAATAGTCCAATGAGTTGCTTTTTAGGCTGGTTAAATCACATTACCCTGGAATTTCTTCATTAGGAAGCTATAAATACAGCTATAAAGATAGTTTGGTATCTTTGTTTTTGTTTTGTTTTTTCAGGCCAAATGATGGCAGTCTTGTTTTTCATGAGTAATCTCAGAGCAAAGAAGTGACTCAGCAATCCTTAAGCAGAAAAACACAACAGACGAGCAAGACAACAATGAGAAGAAATTGATAGACATGGCCTAGAAAAGGAAAACACTTTCGGATGTGACAGTAATCTGTGTAAAATGTCAGTCTATTTTCTGCTGAGGCGCTCAATGTTTTCCCAATTAAACTTTGGTGGTAAGGCAGCTTTTTTTCTTAACTTGTTAACATAAAGTAAATTAGTCACGTAGGATGTCCTGCACTGGACTTCCTGTAGATCACAGCATGGTGATTGATGTGCTGATCGGCCTGTGAAATTTCAACAAACTCTGCATCTCTACAAGTGCAAGGCTTATGCTGAGAACAGTGGAGAGGGATAATGAAGCTGTCATGAGAAGTGAGAGTCACTCAAAGTAGTCTTAAAGGACTGCACATATTCAGAGATCAGATACTTCAATTTTTTTGACCACATGGACCAATTCCAGCAGACATCGAGGAAACCGCCTCATCTGAGTTCTTCATGCTCAGTAGGAAAACACTTGGTGTGTGCTTTGAGTTTTTAACTGAACCATTGCCAGGGATGCTGCAGAGTTCACAGAGCCCAGCCCTTTAGCAGTGCTGCTGTGGAACGGCGGTACAGTAGGTGCCGAGTTCTACCATGTTTGGCCAGCTTAATGAAACCCTTATTTCCCAGACTCCCTCCCTGTATGTTTCTTTTCTCATCTCTCTGCCCAAAGTCTCAGTGTCTCTGACAGTGCCAGGAACTGCCATTTGGTTTTGTTTGTAGAGTGCTCACAGCCAACTGAATCAACAAGCTGACTGATTAAAATGAAAATGGGCGCTCACTCTTGGTCCTCTATTTCTGGCTTTTGTTCCTCTGCTTGGCTAGAGGCATCTTGCTCCATAGATTTGCTCCTCTTGAATGACCCTAATGAAGACTGTCCTGCCACTTGAAATAAATCTTGATGACAGGTAAGTATTGTGTGTATCTGAAGGAAGTAGCTTCAGCAGCACTTTATCATGTAGGTGTAAAATTGGCAATTAATGCTGAAGTAAACAAGTAGAAATATGTTAAAAATCAATCAACCATTGATTGTCCAACAAGAGACAAACTACAACCTCCATGCTGAACATCATTCGCTATATAACATGAAAAAACTTCACATTTGTGCATTTTAAAATTAAGTCAAAGTCCAAATTCAGTTTAATTTTGTGTCAGAAAAACATTTTTTTTTTTTTTTCAAAGATGATGCTGGTTCCCTCTGCAGATATAAAAATCAGTGGGATGTAGTATGATGAATTTCACACATGCTCATCACATTAGAGGGGTTAGTTGTGGGTTGAAAATTGGCAGTGTTACTCTTAAAGTCATATCAACAAAAAAAAAATGAAACAAAATGAAACGTTGAATTTCAACTAAGAGGCTGGTAAACTAGTGAACAAATATGAGGCTTCAGTCCTTGATAGCAAGTGTCTCTAGAGTTTTAGGTCCCTCTGAGCTTCAATGCACCTAAACAAATAATTAGCAGGATGCTGCAAAATTGGATTGCATGTTCAAATATGTTCAGGACTTTGATTCAGGTGTATAGGACAAGTGACACATCAAAACAGAGCGTGGAAATGAGTTTGGCACCTCTGAACTAGACTAAAGAGATAAATAATTTCACATTAGTTTTTTAATTTAGATGAAAGTTTGTTTTATTTCTGTTATTCTTTTGCCAAAATTTTGTTCAGTTGCTACACATTCCTTAAATACAGAGTTATCTTTTCTTTGACAAGATTAGATCTTTGTCCCATATTTCTGAGTTTTCTTGAACTTAACATTATCATGTCCTCTCAATGTGACAAACTGCTAGGCTTTAATGTCTCAAACTGGTTAAAGTATCATTGGTTTGAACCAATCTGTGGTGGAGGAGGGCATGTGTTTTAGTGAAGAGTATGTAAAATGGATCAATGATTTTCTCCAAAACAGCTAATTTGAATGATAAAAAAAAAAAACTGCACAAATGTAAACAGCACAGATTCATGTCAACAGTCACAAAGATTGATTATACCTAAATTATCTAAAGACTATGTAAAGATTGTCAATTTGTGGATGAATGTTTTTTGTTTATCTTTACATTATTGAAAGATGCACAAATTGTATATTTTTTATGTGAACTCACCAATTGTGCATTATTCAGAAACGGTAGAAGCAGACCTTTATTTTAAGCCTTCTCTATTTTCCTGCTTGAAATCTGGCAACTCCAATTTCATCTGTCGTTGCTTCTGGGGAGTTGGGAGAGTTTTGGAAAGCACTTGCCCTGGCATGGTTTGTAATAAAGATGACGTGATGAATTACATTGGCCAGAAAACACAAAATACCATTAACGTCTTTGCCAAGTAGACATTATCTATCATGTTTAAGGATCATAAGTGCGTGGAGCTGAAGGATGAAACACAAAAAAAGTCTAAATTTAACAGATGGTTTAGGGCCACTTAACTAGACAGACTCTTCCTTGGTTCTGAGTGATACCTTTAGAAATGGAAAGAAGCCACTCCGATTTTTTCTTTGACGCTAGACAAGGCAATACAACCTGGTTCCATCAAACTATTGCAGATTTCTGCTGTGACCTGCACACTTAACTCCAAGGTTCACAGCTGGATGTTTAGTGGTGTTGAGCACACCTCTGCTCCTGTTGTGCTCGCCTGCAGGACTGACTCTTGCACTAAAGTCCTAAATACATACAGCAGGCAGTAAATAAATATGCTTTTTTTTCCCACATCAAATGATTACATCAGCCATGCATTAAATGCTTCAATAAATGATTGAATAGTTTTAATATGACATTGGTATATAGTCATTTTCAATTAATTGGATTATTATCAAAGGGCTTAATTGTTACACTAATTCACTGAAGCATGTTAAACAGAATAATTACGCACAGACTGATTCTTTCAGCCTTCATTCCTGTTAGTCACAATAATTTTTCAGTGACAACTAATGAAAACACGACATTTAAGATTAGGATATTATCAGACTAATAAAATAAATATTACAGAAGTGTGGACTAAATAAAAATGTTTCATTTTTTAAAAAATCTTTCAATCTAATAAATGACCCTCCTCAGAATCTCTATTTTAATTTATTGACTATGACTGTGTGATTAATGGTTGAAGCTACATATTTAAGACTTTTGTAATTAAAGTAGATAAATATTTTTTATTTCATGAGTGTGCATAAAAGCACTGTTAGAAGCTCAATAGGTGTAATGGTGATATTCAAAATGTAACTATTTGTCCATGCAATCAAATATTTTCCTTTAGCATCACCACTGCTGAAGGTTTTGATTTAGTAATAATTGAAAGTTGCATTGTTAATGAAGAATGATGACTTTTGCACGATAATGGGACATAGCCTTTAAACACATTAGATAATGAAAAGGACTGAATCAATTTTTTAATGTATGGAACAGGTAGCATTCCCCACAAAATGTCCCATTATCTTAATCCATTATGGGTAAAATAACTTCTCTTTGGCTAAGCCTGTCTAACTTGCATTCGGCTTACTCCGAGTTTTCACACTTGTCATGATCTTTGTGGGATACCACAGGCCACAATGGGTGACATCCTTAGTAATCAGCACCTGCTGCCTGTGACAACAGAGGTATATGGGCAGATGACATGTCATGCGCTCCCATACTGAGTCATCATGTGTGGGTTTGATAGAGGACAGGATAAAGGTGTGGGTCTAGACATAGGAGAGAGGAGATCGCAGTAGGAGACAGAGAGGCAGTAGCTCACATGCAGAGCTGGTGGCTTGTGTGAACGGCTAATGACGAACAAAGTCATCCTCAATTCTCATATGGAATAGGAAGTCATGGGTGTCAGCTCGCACCCTTCCAGATGCACTAAGGCGTGAATGTCTCCTGTTGGCAAACTGTTACAACACCTCCAACAGTTTGAGATGATTTGGCTTTTTATGTGTGTTGTTTGCAGGCTGTGAATGAAGGTTACTTGTTTAGGCGAAGCCTAATTACGTTGTCCTCTTAAAGAGGTTTTGCTCTTACTATTCGAGCTGTAAACCTTAAAATTGGCCAGGTGTATGTACGGAAAATAAATGCTGTTTTCTTCAATTTGAGAATTTCTCTGTTTAGCTTTCTTCTATCTCATACAGTTTCAATTAAATCCCTTCATTACCGTCCTCTGCTTTCTTTTTACATAAACATCAGCCTGAAAAAAGCCTCCCACAAGGTGAAAACTGATTGTCTTCAATATGTAGAAACTACTTTGTCCTGCATTTCTGCAGTGCTCATTTACTGAGAAGAGGCTGGAGTAACTGATAGCCTTTGAAAGCTTTGACCCTTTGATACTCTATATTACTGAGTGGAAATGAAGTAGTTGTTTGAGTTCTGAAGGAGTCCAGACACACACTCAGACACAAATTTCCCCACAGACATCATCTGTCCTTGAACATTTAAAATTGCATCTCATTGAGCTGAAGAAAAATCTTTTTTTTTTTTTTTTGCAACTGTAAAATGTTCTCAATAACTGGAAGACTTTTTCTTTTCATGCCTTAACATCTCAATAGTTTTTACTTTTTTTTTGCTTTTAATTACATATTGTTTTCAAGCTGTGAAAAGTGTCTATATATAGCCAAATAATTGAAATCCTTTGAGGTGTGTAATGCAATAAAGGGACTGAAGGTTGGATCGTAAGGTCAAGGCTCCTGTTAAACATGATAAAAGATAGACAACCCTTCTGAGAATTTAGCCATCAATTCAGGTATTTGAAATCCCAGTGCACAACTAGACCGCAATCTTTTTCTACCATGGCAACACAATAGACACACACAAAAGCAGGCACCTTCTGAAAATACAGGTGCCACAATTTAAGCTTCCAGAATAGCAGCTATAATTCTGTAGAACAAGAAATGCCTGGAAATCAGGGTTCAGACTGACCCGAAGAAAACACAGGAAAGGCTGGAGGTAGGCAATGATTATCTGTGCCACAATAAGTCATAAACCTGTGAGATACAGAGTAATCCCAGCAGTTTGAAATTGTTCTGTCCAGCAGAAATTCTTTCAATGAACCCAAGAAGATTAAAACTTCAACATCTTTAAGTCAGATGGGGAAGCATTTTAAAAAAGTTCATAAAATATCTCTTAATTTTCAAAGCTGTACAGTTCTTAACCTTTTAACCTTTTATTTTTAGGTCACTAATTATTATACTTATTGTTTTAAGAAATATGCAATTCTTTCAAATCCCCACAGAGGACAGAGAGCAGAAACTTATTTTCACTGTTATTCCCATAGTATAAGTTAAATTCCTTTCCCAGATGGGAATACAAAGTCAAAATGTAAAACTAAACCCAATATAGTGGCAAAACAACAGAAATTGCAAGTTGTAGCTATGTCCCATTTAGATAAACTGATGGCACTCCTGCAAACTTGTTTGTAATGTAAAACCTTTTTGCAATTTATCCTACCAATTTCTTGCTAGAATACTTTTTTCATTCCTTCTAGATGGTGTCAGCTTTGATGGCTAGCTAACCCGCACATATCAAAATCCCTTATTGCAAGACAGTCGTACTCATTTATGTACATGTAACATGTACGACTGGCGGCAATAATTGTGAAGGATACTAGGACAGCTTTCACTCTACACTGATTTATTTTTTTTGGTAAAGAAAGACACATGCTCAATAACCATTATCAGCCCCCAAAACAAGTAATTAATTGAAACCAATTGCTTGTCCATAAATCCTTTATGGAACCTCATTGCACAAAATGAACTTCATTAGATCAATTGTCTGTCGTGTCTGTAATTGTCAGCAATCGTTTTATTTTCAAATTCAAAATTATACTGACTTGTAATTTTTTTTGACAATCTAATCAATGCCTCCTTTTCATTTCAGTCAATCACATATTTAGCGCTATGTTAGCATTCCGCCGTGCTGCTCTGTATGGCGGAATGCCTTACATTAACATTTTCAATTAAAGTAAATCCTTCTGACACATCCAGCTATAAAGATGTAAAGCATCTTTAAGCAAAGGCGTGCTTTGTTTCAGATGGGTTCTCAGATGCTTGACTATTATTGTGATACTTGTGGAGAAAGATACAGCTGTCAAAAGGCCAAGAGGAGGAGCTAAGTTCAGTGCAAGGTCAGCCTTGAAACAAGTCATTGGAAAGTGACAGTCCCGTCATTACTGGCGGCATTTCGGCAAGGCATTAGATAGGATCATTAGGGAGTCATGGTAAATGTCATATTAACAATGCTTGTGTTGAAAATTTATTGCTGATGTTGATGATGTTGTTGTTCTTTTAATGTTCTTGTACTTCTATCATGTTGATAATGGATGTGCCGCTGTATTTTTTTTTTTTTTAAGACATGTACAGTGACATACAAAAGTATATTTACCCTCTGAGCAATTTCACATTTTGTCACAGTACAACAAACTTCAATGTGTTTTATAAAAAAAGAGCATGGTTTTATTTTCTTCCACCAATTTAAAAATCAGACTTTCAAGTGCCTTTGTATTATGATCACTTTGCTCTGATACTCCTAAATATAATCAATGGAATACATTGCCTTCACAAGTTATCTAATTAGTGTAGAGTCCATCTAAAAAGGAATTTTATCTCATTATTAATAAATCAATTCTGTGAAGTATTCTTTAAGAAAACTGTGGTTGGAGAATACATGTGATTCAGCAGCTTCATGAAAACTAAGTAACATGTCAAACTGGCCAGAGAAAAAGTTGCAGAAAAATTTGACACAAGTTTGGTTAATAAACCATCCCAAACGTTGGACTTAACATAAAATCTGATTAAAATACATTGAACTTTGTAATTTAAACATGCCGAAATGAGTGAAGGCTCAGGTGTCAAGTGGCTTTGTAAGACATGCAAAATTAAATACAATGCAAAATGAGACAGGATTGACGGCAAACACAATTTCACTGACAACAAAAGCTGGTTTCAGTGTTTCTTTTTAGACTGCACAGTAGATTCCACCACAATGGCCCAACTTCTCCTCAATGTTTACAAGAAAACTCCTACTTTTCTTTTTTCATACTGCTTATTAACAGTTTAACAGACAAGTATCCATGTTGGTAAGACAATCTGCTTTTGATTACTTATTGGATTTGTGGCACAAAATGTGTTAAAGCTCCCTCCTGTTTTTGCTGGATAGTGTCACCAAGCATTTCGGCTCAAAAACACTTTGACTTATATTTAGACGTTTCCGTTCTACACCCAACATATGTTGCCTCTAACAGAGACAATAAAACAAGGGGTTTAAAGATAACCAAAAAGCAATCAACATTTGGCAGCACTTGTCAACCAGTGAATGATTTATGTCCGATCGAAGCTGCGTTTTACCCCTCTCCCTGCCAGTCAGTGGCTGGTGTGCCGTTGTGAAGCAGAGGTGCTCCTCGCAGTTTGATTGGAATGGCGTGGAGTTGCAGCACATGAAAAAAGAGCCAGTGTCACCTTGTCACTCTCAGGCACGCCGCCAAACTGCTGGCGGGGGGTGGGAGCAGGCGTGTTGCCGAGGAGGGGTGTGTGTTGAGCACTGTGGTGATGAATCATTGTGCTGTTCGACTCTCTTTCCTGCCCCCTGCATCCCCCGGTGCTTCACCCCACCCTCCGCCTCACCCCATCACTAACACTGTAATTATCCGCCTGCAGAGGGTGGGACATCTGCAATAACAATAGAGTTTGGTCATTTGTATGTGTTGAAGACAAGAGTGACTCACTGAAAAATAAAAAGAGGGTGATGGAGAAGGTGATTTCGGGGCGAATTGTGATTCTGTATTTGTGATTTTATACGTCCAACTTCTTTTTATTCATTCACTGTCATAAGCAATGCTTGCATGTTGGCACCAGGTGCGCTATTCTTACATCCTGTCAACCCAATCCATCAGAGGACCTGCATGGTTCATCTGAAGCTACGCTACAACCCAGAGCTCTGCCCATTAGAGGCCCCGTCCTGCTGGACTCTCCACATGCTCAGCATCCAGCAGCTGATCTGTCGGGGGTTTATGTGTGGCACATCTGATTAGAGACTGAGGGCCGAATGTGAAGTCACCCAAGATCAAGGCCTTGCGCTGAAATAGATGCTCCCATGGCAGCACGGCTGTCACAACAGCCGAAGCTCTGTAGTGGAAACGAGAGGTGGGTGGAGGTGACCCTGAGGGTCTCTGGGTATTGCAGACTCACATGCTCAGTCGCAGCGATGGCTGTTGGAGATGGGGAGTGATAGGGATGGGTTCTGATATTTAATCATCCAGCAGTTAGAGCCATTGGTTTACTAAAAGATGAAAACAGACACTGATTTTTGTGGGTGAGTTAGTCATTAAGTTTTACCAAGATGTTTGGAGAACTTTAACAATTTTCATACACCTTGGATAAAGGTATATTTGTTCAATTTGAACAAAGATTAGTTTATACACTGAAAAAAGAGAACAAGCTCTAACTCGAAATAAGTTGTTGATTGGTCATAGGTGATTGAATGTTTCATATCCACTTCATTTAAATGTAAATCTTTTAAATTTGACTAACTTGGTTAGTTAATAAAATACTTAAAATCATAAGTAGAAAAGGAAGTAAATAGACATCCACAGTGTATCAAACACACACAAACAAATGCATTTTAATGGACTCATAACACGTATTGATGGTTGGATATTGATGACATTGTTTAATTTTCTCTTATGCATTATGTCTTTAGTATTTTACAAATTTATCTTATCTGATGCTTTTATTTCCAAATCAGGTAGATCTTACACAATAAACAAAAACAATGATGTTGATTCTTGCTCATTCTCCTTCTGAATAAACTAAATGAAACCAAAAACACAATCTAAAGCTGAAGAATATTTTTTTTGCTTGCACTGCCAGAGTTGATTTGGAAAGAGGACTTTTTCAAAATGTTCATCTACAAGTGTGCTAAGGTGGTGGAACCATCCTGAAAAAGCTTTGCAGTTGTAATCAGAGTGAAAGGTGCAAGTATTGAGTCAGGAGGGTTAATGACACCTGCATGCCACACTTTTACAGCTTCTATTGGTAAAATCATATGACAACTATTTGTCACTTTCCACCTATTTTAACAATTTTCAAATAATTTAGAAAACAGAGGTTGTCATACAATACTTTGTGTTGATTTGCCTCACAAAATCCCACTAAAAACTTTAGAAATTTTGGTCATGAAATTATAAAATGTGAAAAATTTCCAGGGATATGAATATTTCTGCAAAGTTGTCGAGTGACCAAGAATTACAATTTCTCACTATTAAAGCTTGACTTTTCATGATCAATAACTGCAATCCCTGCTCCAAATTTCACAGTTGAAGTTTATTAAAAAAAAAAAAAAACTCATTCCTTGTTTGTATTTTCTCATCTGTAGTGTCGACTCAGCATCAACTGTCAGCATCATGGAGCTATTCAGATTTTATGTGGAAAACTGCGTGTGCTGCTGACATTTTCTGGGCTCTCTCTTCTCCAGGTCAAACCACGGCAAGGTCGCCGATCTGCAGCTCTAATTATCACCTGAGGGTGCTAGTTCTCCTCCGAGGAGGAGTAGCACCCTCAGGTACACACCCACTCCTCTATTATAAACCCACACCTGGCCATCTGGCTTGTGCATTTTCAACCTGAGGCCACTGTTAGCATCTGTGTGAGGTGCATGCATGCATTTACCTATCTCTCCTTTGATCGGGTCACTTATCAGTGTCTTTGCGCTGTGTGTGCGACAGTGTATGGCTGGATGATCCCTCTCAGTTCGTCGTGGTGCTGAGGTCTAGTTAAGCACTTCTTAAGACAGCTTTGCTATCTGTCTTGCCCCAGTGGATTTCCCCTGATTTCTGTGAAATGAGACAATATGAGGGACCAGCCGACATCTCATTTGAAGACTAATTGGGTTATTCAGAGGGCGACTGAGAGCGTGCTTTGCATTAATGCCTTAATATGTGCTCTTTGAGCTGGCGAGCATTAAGTCACATCTTCATCTCATGGCTAGGTGAAGACACATTATGCCGGGTGTTACCGAAGTCTTGCAGAAGCAGTCTGCGCTTCGCAGATGTAAAACTCTCACTGTATAATTAGAGGGATTGACTGTATGTGACTGCACAGTATGTTTGCTCGCACATTGATGATTTCACAGAATGGAAAAGCAGCTGTGAAATGTGTTTAGACACGAGCGGCAAGAGACATCTGTGATGTCAAGGAGAGTGAAGATGTGGGGGAAAAAAAACCTGTTGTCTGTGTTCCTGACTCTTCTACCCATAGTTTTGAAAAGCTGTTTTTATTAGACAAACACAAGGTTAGGAGAAGGTTATACATTTAAAGAAGCTGTATAAATTCCCTTTTTCACACACACACACACACACACACACTTAGAGATGTTAATTGAGCCAACATGAAAATGGAAATAACACTTCATGCCATAATTGCAGTCTTTATACAGCTTCACAATTGTCTCTTATTTTCAAGAAGAAGGCATTAGTGCACTTGACTTGCATGTCAACACTTGCGTAGGAAAGGAGAGAGAGATTAAAAGAGACATAGATATTGAAAGAAAATCCCCCACAGGGCCAGAAGAGACTGGAAGAGACTAAAGAGCCTTCACCTAACCTCTGTGAGCATCTATGGGTTCTACCTGGAGGGACAGTGGCTTTCAGAGGATTTGAAAATATACCCTTGTCTCCTATTAACGTTTATGGCTGTTTGTTGATTTTGTACTTCTAGTCTGTTTATCCATGAGCACCGGTGAAAAAGAAGAAAAGGCGATGCAAAAACCAAGCCAATGAAGAGGAGAGAAAGAGAGACGCTGATAAACTCATCTTATACCCTTTTCTGTTAAACCATCGCTCTTTGTGACTCTTGTAATTAACACACAAAGCAGAGGGAGTGAAAGAGCCAGCTTCAATTGGTCCCTGTGAGACTCTGGTCTCAGTCTACAAATAAGATATTGCCGCATAGACAGTATTTTACTGAAAGCAGAGGATAGATTTGTCTCCCGGCAGACACAGCAAATATTTCATCCAGCGTACGCCTACAGCGAAAAGCCTTGCTGGTATTAGTGTGGTTAAAACTTGTTGGGGGCTCAGAGTCCGCATGGGAATATTTTCATGGTGTCTGTTACTTCAAACATGGATTCAGCCGCTTAGAGGGATTTTCACGCTCGTTCTCTTCCTGTGTGACAGCAGTGAAAACAGTTCATAAAATGACATGGCAAACCTACTCCTTGTTGCTCTAATTGGGAAAACCTGTAATTCCATTTTCCTATGGTGTGAAATGGTGGTGATGCTGCAGGGAGCAAGCAAATCTACATAGCAGCAGCTTCAGCAGCTTCAGCAGCTTCAGCAGCTTCAGCAGCTTCAGCAGCTTCAGTGGACGAGTCCGATAAGGTAATTGAATGACTAAAAGCAGATCACTATTTGGCTGTCTGCAGTTCATTGGCTATACAGGAATGCCTAGGCAGCAATCCTGGCTGAGAGCTTTGCAAACATCGGGTTGTCTGGAAGCTTGTTGAAGAAAATCAGAGCTTTGCTGAGAATGACTTGTACTTGTCTTTTCCTCTGATAATGTAACGGTCGGGGATAAAAGAAGGGGTGGTGTAATCTTTCAAGAAACTACTTATAACATCTTTTCTCTGTTCCTCTTGTCATGCTTTGAGCTTAATGACTTTAATAACTTGTACGAGTATTTTCAAGGGTTTAAAAAGTCTAAAGAAGACACTTGGAGGGCAGGGAATATATATGTATATATATATATATATTTTTTTTGTTCTTTCTGCAGACTAACTCAGAAGGATGTACCATCCAGTTTGTGTGTCCAGTCAGGCAACTCTTTGTTCTTGTACATGTTCTGAACAGGAAGTGCTTTCAAGTCAGGAGGAACTAGTTTACTTATTCATTGGCTTTTCAAGTTCTATCAGACACAAGGTTTCTCTGAGATGATAAATGGCATTCAAACCAGCCATTGGATGGAGAAAGGGAGGAGGTAAATAATGGAACAACCTGACAAAAAAAAAGATTCTTTGTGATGCATCGTCTGAACGGAAAACAAAGCCACAGGTGCTTGTGTGTGATTGCAGGAATGTGTCTGTGAGGGGAACTGATGGTTGGAGAAAGTTTCCTTGTCTCTGTGGCTGCCAGACCCCTGCAGGAGTCTTTTGGCTGTTTTGAAGCACCACCTCTGTGAAGTAACTGCCTGAATGAAGACAGTGCATTTGAGCAGGGATAAAAAAAAAGACATAGAAAAAATAAATATATAAAAGGGAACCCACTCCACCCCTACAGAGGAAATGTAACTCTAATGCAGCAGGAGAAGGCGGATGGGAAGGCTATTAAGGCTAAGCAAGGGCCTGGGGTCCACTCAAGTTTTTACACTCCTACTCCAAGCTGCACCGTGTGGATCCCCACTACATTTCCTGCCACGCAACACACAAAGACGTACATGCACACACACACCATCAGCTTCCTGCTCCAGCTCTGTTCCATCTGAACTCTTTTTTAGCGCTGAGCTGAGCAGTCTCAAGGAATCGGTTCATTTAAATGTACATAATTTGCTCTCGGAGGCTCACTCTTGGTCTCACGTCTCCCCTGTGGCGCTGCAAAGACACAGCCTGCAAGAGACAGACATGGAGAAGAGGTTTTATCGGGGAAGAATCCAGTGGCCTGTGCAGAAGAACAGAGGGGGAAAAGCCAAGCAGAGTGAGAAATTCAGGTACACTGGACATTTATTCCCTTGAGACTTTAATGCCAACACGTGTTTTATCTGCTCCCACCACCAGAGTTATTGACGGGAAAAACACGACCAAAAACACAATGTTGAACATATTAACTCAGTAAAGTAAAAAGAGTTAATACATGTATTAACTCTTTTAACTTAATATTGATGTAGACAGTGCTAAATGTCTACATCAAACATGGAATAGATTACCTATAAATGAAAAACAGAAAGCTTTAAAAATCATGAAAGAGTATTTGCTAATGTACAAAACTAAACGTCTTCACCCTTAATGAGATCAATACAAAGCAGACACAGTTTTAACCACTTTTTACAGATAAATTCCCTGACCTGCATCGTATTTATTTACTTAGAACAACAGCATTAATACTTTGAATAACTACCTTGAATAAATATGTCAGCTGCAGGTGATATATTTAAAATAAAAAGTTTTTTAATTGAAGAGGAAATCTGCATGATTGTAGACAATATCCTGAAAAACAGACAGCTTAGGATGAAAAGACAAAGGCAGAAATGATGGAGGTTTGAGAGAAAGTGAAAAGCAATTTGCCCTTTGTCAAATTCGACACTTGGCCTTTTACTGATCAGATGGTGATTGTGTTGACAGTGTTGTACAAGATGAAGAAGAGTTTGAGATGCACCACGTGTGGTGCAAGATGTCAGACATTCAGTAGTCTGTTTGCTTGCTTCTCTGTGTGAGGGGTTTCACACTCCGGGGATTTAAAAGGCGTTCGTCTTTACACAAACCTGTATTAGCCAGGTTATAGCAGCTGAGCTTCAAACGTGTCTGTTTTCCAAGAACAAACAAACAGAGCAAACCTCCATAATTGATTCTGTTTGGGTGGACACAGCTCATTTTTAAGTACTAAGATAAATTAAAAATGTGCTTTTTGTGAAAATTTGCAAACTGATTTCTCTTCTCTAATAGAGAGGTGAGAAAGAAATCATCCTTGTCCAGTATATCTTGTTTAAATTGCTCAAATTAAGTTTATTAAACTTTTACTTGTTCTATGTTTTTCTTTTAAAATTACTATTTTGTTTTGATCTGCTAATCCAGACTTAGTCCACAGTGGAAGACAACTATGTTTTGATACAGTGAAAGGTCCACAGTAAACACTATAATTTGCATCCCACCTTCCTTTTCTCCATCAGGTGAAAGTTTAAATTACAATAGGTTGGAACAGAAGGAAGGCAAAGTGTTGGTTTGACGCCATTGTCAGAAGATTTTTTTCTTGAATTGCCAACAAGCCAAATAAATAGTGATCTTTTTCTAGTTCAAACCAAGGGGGTTTATTTTCTACATAAAAAAAGCAAATTAATTGCTAACAAAATGCATTTTCTAGAAGTCTGTATATGTTCGATGAAATGCTATAAACCAAGGTTTAGGTGAATATTATGCACTGGCAGAATCTGAAAGAAACATTACTCACTAAAATATTATAAGAACTTTCAATATCAAAACAGTCAGAATAGAGATTAAACAACAGTCATCTATGTCTGATTATGAAGCTACATGATCCAGTGTTACTAAACTTGATTTCCAGAACTTAAATGCAGACTTACTCCAAGAAACTCCAACATGCTCAACCCTAAAAGCTGAAATACGATACGACAGGTTATGCTTCAGTTAGACTACTCTGCTCTGGGTCAATACATCCATTCTACCTCTGCTGTTTTAACATGATTTGCTCTCTAAAATGAACAAGTTGGTCAGGCAGCCCAGTACAAGAAATTGTTCAAACCAATTTTCACTGCAGAACCATTATTTCTATGAAAAGAGAAATATTTAAAATTACAATGACATCTGTAATCCTCTTAAGTTCTTGCCATCAGGCAGAAGATTAGCATGAAGCATATGTTATTGCTTTTGCTATATCTGCCTTTGTTTATATTTTCAGTTAGTTTCATTTTTATTGTTTCATCTTGAGACTGTGCCTTAAACTTAATAGTTTTTGTGTTATTACTTTCTCCATCTGCATTTCACAAAATGTCTCATGTTAGATTCTTTCTGAGGCACACTTTTTATATATTACTTTGCTGTTTATAGTTTTTATTCTTCACAATGAGCCATGATCTGATCTTCAGACTAAAAAAGTGTGAAGCTTTTAAATGTCAATAAAATGAACGCAATCGTTTTTTGCTATTTTTAACTTGTTGAAGGCCAAAACTCATTGTTTAATAAGTTACTTGGTGCTTATTGAATACATAGTATATAGATAAATTACACACACATTGATGTTTCCAAGCCTTCATTTCTGTTTATTATGGTGGATTTCAACTGGCAGCCAATGCAAACATAACAATATATTAGACCAATTTAAAATCCGTTTTAAAATAGAAATGAAAACATTTTGAAAAATATTTTTAATAACCCTTTAAAGTCTATTTTCAAACAGTAGTTTGACAAAGAAGGCTTTTCTGAACGCATCGTCAAATTTTTTGCAGTCACATTTTTGAGTTACGAAACCTTTCCAAACAACATATTAAACACATAAAACTAAAAAAGACAAATCAATTCAAAACATGAACCACTAGTGCTGCACTGTACAGCGCATGTTTTTGTTGACACCAGATGATGGGCTTTCTTATCAAGACGGACACTCAATGTTTGCTCCACTAGCTTTCTCCAGCCTCCGTCTGCAAACTCCCAGCTGATTCTCAGGAACAGTCAGGCTGTGAAAATATGTTCTGCAACAACCTACTTTGATGTCTGACTAATTGTTTCGTAATGATTACGGTCACTGGCAGGATCTAATTAAGACGTGTAGGAGTGTTTTTTAGATTAATACCGAGTGATGCTGAATTTTTCAGCCTCTTTATTTGACACACTCCTGTGTGCGGTCACGCCAGAAACACACGCTCAATTAGCTGTAGCAAATAATCTGGCCTTTGGCTGAAACAGTCTAGTTCTTGGCAAACTTTGCCTGCTGTCATGGCAACAAGTGACACTCTGACATTTTCAGTTGGGTGTGTTTATCACCTCACTCTCTCTTGATGTATGCCTCTGACATTTTGGAGGGGGTGAATCTGGCACTTGGTGCAGAAGCAGCTCCGCTTCGGGCTCAGGAACCTCAGTTTGTGTTGGGTAACAAACAGAGTCTACTACAGATTTGGATGCTCATGTGTACATGTGTTTTCATTCAGTCAAGAGCAGATATTTCAATTGAGCTGCTTAAACCTCATTTGGTGCCAACAGTGAAATTAAAAGCCGAACAATTGGTGGTTCCACGTAAATGATCTTTTATTGGGAACATTATGAATTACTGCCTTGTTTGCATGATTCATTTTAGCTCATTTTTATGCATGTGTGAAAGACATAACTGTTCTATTAATGCCTGTTTGCGTGTTTAGCTGTGGGTGTGAAGTCCTTGTGCTTAAGTCTCAAGTAATTGAAAATTGAACAGAACAGTAAAGTTGTGGGCTCATGGCTCATGGCCTAATTTGGCAGATGGCTCAGTCAATCTCTCTGCGGAGCCATTCCTTAAAGTTTGTGTGTGCATGGTACATGTATTTCTGCTTGTGTAACTCCTCAGAGACAAAGCGTCCTCTTAATGATTCAAGTTTACATCAAGATCAGCACAAGAAGTTTGAAGCCAGAAAATGATTGCAAATCTTGGTGTTAGTTTAGTTTTTGTCCTCTCTGTTTGCCCTCTCTCCTCCCTCGTGGTCCTCTTCACCTTGCGAGGGCTCATTACCTCCTCCAGCCAGTCACCAGGTTAATGCAGTCAGTTAACAAGGCTATCCCCTGAACATTTGACACCATACATTTATTTTATATTAGTGAGTCCCCCCAGTGGAGAACCAGGGATTACTTTATTCTCACTTTGGAGGTAATTTGACTTTAATGTGATTATGTGCTTTAATATAACCATAGAGGCATCTTGTAAACTGCCAATACAGACACCTGGAGGTATTGTAACACAGAGGAGCTTCGTTATTTCCTCAAATAAAACCTGCATGAGCGTCTCCCAACCAGAGGAGAGGCTCATGCTTTGAACAAGCTACAAAGTCTTTGTGAAGGAGAATGAGAGAATTAAAGTTTTGTGTTCTGGCTTAAAAAATGGTAAACCAGACAGGTGATGGCATTGTTGTGCCTCCAGTCATGAAGGACTGGCTACTGGAGGCTGGTGTAAGGACTGTTCATCCCATGCCTTGCAGTAAATGCAGTAAATGACTTTCAGTTTCAATGGGAGAAAAGAGAAAGTTTCACTGTGTGAAATATGATGTCATGTAACAAATAGGAAACACTAAACAAACTTTGTCTGTCTTTTTACCCGTCATTCGTGACGGCGAAATCAGGGAGAAAGGTTTTCTACCTTATTTTTTTTTTCTCTTGCTGGTACAGACAAAGCCCACTTAGTTGTCCAGAAGTTCTGGATCAAAAAATATACAGGTTACAGTTTTGTGCATCCAGTATTTCCCGGCCAAAAGAACAAACCTTGATCCTGGTTTTATTCTGCAGAAGGAGCATTGGAATTGCCATTGACCACCCAATGCTGACTACCAGTCACCCATGCCTTAATATGCGAGAAGAGAAAGCAGCTAGATGATTATCAAATAGATGAGAAATGCACTATTACAGAGGTTGGCGACTCACTAGCCAAACATCGTTGCTGTTGTGCAAATAAAAAGATGCACCATCTTACAAGCTAACCCTTGCCAGTTTCATGAAACAGCCCTGAGACATCCTAAAATCTTTAGTTTTGTCAAAAGTAATGACAGCTTAAGCTAAGTGCCACTCAGGGCTCCAGGATTCCCAAAACACATTTTCAAAAATGATTGTCAAATCAAAGATATTTTTTTTCCTGAATTCAACAACTAAATTGTACATCTATCTTTAGAAAAATCAAACTGAGATTAATTTGTAATTTTTCTGACCATTTCAAAATAGCTTTCATCTGTCTATACTGAGACAAAGTTGTGCCATCAGCAGCAGGTTGAGTGTGAGCGCTTCCCAGCGCACCTCCCAGCAAATGCTTCACGCTGACACGTGTCTGTACGTGTTAATCACAGATGTCTATTTCTACCCCACTCTGGCCTCCTCCAGACCTCCTATGGCTCTCCCCCCTGTCTTCCTGCCCCGAGCAACTGCAGCACAGGTGACATGAGGCGGCATGAGTGGTGCTCCGCACATCCATCAGACGGCAAAAAGCAGCAGGAGCGAGCAAACTGAGCTAAATTTGGGGGTTATTATTTCGTAGAAGCAGACTGCTACAAGTTATGCAAGAGTTTCTTATATATTTCCTAGAAATTAGTTGGTTATTTTCTTTATGCTTATCTTCATGAGATGTCTGGTTTAAGTTTCATGTGTCATCCACATTGTCATTATTTTGAAAAGTTAAAATGACTGGTTCTGACTTGTCCGTTTTCATTTTATCTGTATGCTAATAATGGATACCAAGAAATGTAATGGCCTATCTTGTTCAAGTGGGAGTAATGTGGAGGGTAATATCTTCTTTTTGACTTATGCCCTCTGTATTTCTGTGCTCATCTTTTTCCCTGCTGCAAGCCCTGTAGCTCTGTCTGATATCCGCTCACGCAAACACTACGACTCTCCATACACACAAGAGAGTTCACTTGCACACAAATATGCACGCATAGACTTGCTGCAATTAGAGTCATATGGTGTGAGCTTACTGCTTCCCACGGCTTCACCCGGTAAGGTCATTTTGTTAGCTGAAGATGGCAAATACATCCAATACTGTGAGTTATATATTATGAATTTATTTTGCAGGCACGTATTTTCCTCTCACCAAGCTGTGAATTTATTTCGTTTCATACTATTGCATTCACAGTATCTTTACTTTTTCCTTCTGTGAAACTGTTATTTTTCACTGTCTGCGTTTTATTTCCCAGTTGTGCAACAAATAAAATATGAAGAGCATTAATGCAAACAGCTGCGGATGATGAAATGGGATGGCATTGTGAAAATTGCCAAAAAGAAATGAATGTGGCACTCTGAGATACGTGTTAAAGAACACCATTATTCTTTCACACAATTGGCCTCTGTTTGCCTGCTAATATGTCTGTTAGTCTTGTCTCTATAACTGAATACCATTAATGCAGCAAGAACTGCCTCATAGCAAAAAAATAAAATAAAGAAATAAATGGTTTGATCCTTGTTTAAAATGTGTCAGCTTTTTAGCCCTATTAGTAGTTGATTTCTCTTTGGGATGTGTGTGAAGCAGTAGGGAGGCTGCACTTTAAAAGGTCACTAATGCACTCGGTTTGCTGAAGGGGAAAAAAGGAATGCTGGATGTTTGTTTTTGCTTTTTTTTTGGTCTGTCTTTACAGCCAGTTACCTGGAGATTCAGACCATAACATTTGAAGATAGCTTGGTACCTTGACTATGAGGAAAGTGGAAATGGAGAAAGTGTGAAACATTAAAAGCACCTGCATCCTGTCTCTGTCTACTTACAGAATAATCATGCTCTGACCAGGAGTCTATGAATACTTGTATAACACGCTAGCAGATGTCGTCCTTCCAAACTGGCAAAAGAACAGTCTGAAGTTTCAGGCGGTTAACTTTGCTGCAGTTTCACACAAGCGGTGGGTCAGTGGAGTAGGAAGTTGTGGTCACTCTGTAACACTGACTCGGTGTGGGCCTGCAGATAAGAGTCTGGCCAGCTCAGCTCAGCGAGTGACTGGAGAGTACACCTGGGCTGGCAGCTTCCGACCATCCAGGGACAACTGGTAAAGGCTTCTTCCTCAGCTGCAGCCAAGACTGACAAAGAGAATCATGTGCAGTGGTAGGAGCAAACAGAGCAAGAGTGGCAGTGTTTAATGTGTGACTATATTATACAGAGGCTTGTGTGTGTGCAGTTATGCATGTACGCTTGTGCATGTGTAAGGGTCTCTAGATCCAGAGGAGTCTAGTCTACTAAAAGTTTCCTGCTATCCTAACCTTTATATATGTCATACAAAGTTAAAGGTAGTGCACAAAAAGAGAAATATGTTTTTAAAAGGTCAACTAATAAAAAATAGTGGTAAATGTGCACAGATCACAATTCTAGGATGTTTACTTAAGGAGCAAAGAAAACTGCAACAACAAAGAGCAAAGCAGATATAAAAATGCATGATCAGCGTTAGACACACATTGAAACATTAGCATTCTTTGCACTGGGTACCCTATATTAAAATATCAAAATATAGTTTTATGTTTGAATACTTTGCAAAACCCACCGAGAGGACAAGCTGAAGGTATTTCACCTGGTACACATTTAAAACCACATCTCTTTATGTTTTAAAAATACAGTGAAAGCTATCTCTATCACAGTATATTTAGAACTATGATTTATGCTGTTGTGAAAGTAACACATCACATGAGCTTAACCAATCAGAATGTTCATCTTCAGCTGCTAAACTCGTCTCCTCGATTAACATCTGATCAGGTGTATACTCAAAAGGCTGAATAAAGCTGTGAAAACATTTCTAAGATGGTTCAGAAGCTGTATTGTTATCTACTGCAAATAAATCGAGGACTGATTTAGAAACAGCAGAAAAGAGAAACAAGTGAATTATCTGATTATGTGCCTTGAATTTTGTTAAATTATGTTTTCAGATTGTTGTAAGTCCCAAATTTCTTTGGTTAAACTGTGCAAATCTGATTTCCAGTGCCAAACAAGAAATGTCAGAGCATGCAGTACCTGGACATCATTAATTACAAATACAAGAAAACCAAAGAAATATGTATTTCTGATGATCTAATAGCTTTCCATAAACCAACTCGCTAATAAATACACAACACATGATCACTAAATTTAAGCTGATTTTATTCCATTATGAATTCTGTTTGTATTTTATAATGGCAATGACACAAAATATTTATTTTAAATCCAGAAATATTCTTCAGATCCTTTAATTGGTGTTTGGTAAGAACTGAAAGCATACTTTGCTGATGTTGACAAAAGAATTACTGTGATGCACAGATACAAATGTACAGTGAATCTGTAAGTTATTCACAACTCTTCATTTTGCTAATAAATCTACACTTACTCTCACTCAAAGGTAAAGTGGAGAAAGGTTGCTTTAAAATTTAAATACTGTTTAAAAACACAAATGAAAATGAGAAACAGGGCAAAAGCAAAAAATCCATGTTTTTTCATAAATATGTAATTTTTCTCGCTGTCATTTTTAGGTATTGCGTAGGAAAAATAAAATTATATGTGGAAGAAGTGTTGTGAAGGTGTAAAACAAATTGTCTTAAATTTCGTGAAACATACTCTTTCAGGACAATAATGCATTATCTGAGGAGGAGTAAAATGAAAATATTCACATGGTGCATTGAACTTTTCAGATATGTTAACTTGCTTCCTTCTGGGTGATGCTAGTTTAGCAAAAAGCCTCAAAAATGAATCAATAGATGAATGAATAAATGGAAATAGTTTATATTTCTACTGTGCTGGTTGTCACCAATTACGCTGTGAAAGTACATACAGTTAATTCTCCTTGCTGCTTAAGTGATGAACTTGTTGAATGATTCTCTAAGGATCAAGGTAGGGCAAGCAGTGTCACATCCCATTCCTGGCAGGTCTGAGGAATGTCCAGTCCTTGACACTTGTCCAATCTAAAGCTATCGCAACCTCTCCCCTCCAGCTTCACGCTCACTAATCTCTCCTGACACCTTACAAAGTCCCGATAGGGAATCAGTCTACCCTGAAAACAATCCGGCACTCCTCCCTCGTCACCCCAAATCGGCACCAGCATGCCTCTCTGTCTGTCTTTCTTCCTTAGTTTTCACTTTGCCCTCCTCCTCCACCATCCATTCCCTCCCCATTACCTCCCTCTATAGCCCACTCTTTCTCTCACATTTCCATCTGTCTTTGTCAAACTGTATTCTGCTCCTCGCCTATCTTTCCTCCCTCCGTATATTCTCCTCTGTCCTCACTTTCTCACTGGGTATATCTTGCCTCTGTCGGTGGGAATCTGTTAAAAGACACTGTGATTGCCAACTGAGGAATAGCCTGCTTTCACTTAGGAACTCATTTCCATTCAAAGGCTTGGTTTTTTTGTTGTTGTTTCTTTAAAAAAAAAAAAAACTTCCCCACTTGCTCTTGCTATAGTTGGAAGGTCATTATCTCCAAGTGCACCTTTATTTCCACAAGTAGGAAAGCTCCAGGAATAATTTTGGGTTAGATAAACAGAAACATCTTTCCCCTGTTGCCCCTCTCCCTAAAAATACTTCCCTCCTTTGAGGCAAGAGATAGACAAGGGATGTGGAGATAGGACCTTTTTTTATTATTATTGTTTGCTCTGTGAGTCCATTATTAAGATTTTGTGCTTACACAGAACAAGAAAACACAATTTTCCAGTCATAATGTTTGCTTTAGCTAGTTAGTTTCGCAGAGTGAATGAGATCCTTTGAAAATCATTTTTCCTAATTAGTTTATTTGGGATTCAAGAACTCTCTTGAGACGAGTCACTCAAAAAAAAGATCCCATTTATTATTTAAATGTATTCAACAGTTCCAAAAGATAAGATAAACAAGTCATAGATTTCAATTACAAGCTGTTTGTTCTTGTCTCCGCATCTATTGAGGCTCCACCCTACAAAACACAATCTCATTGGCTGCCGAGTTAAATATCTGTCATTGGTTGTTGCACAGAATACTGCAACTCTGGAAAAAATAAAAATGAAGTAGTTGTGACGCAGCACATGCTAAAAGGCAAACACGCACTGATATGCACATGTACTTCTTTCATACACACACACATGAACACGCACTCGGGTGTACAGTCATGAGAGGCAAATTCTCCCATCCAATCAGTTTCATTCTCACGCAAGCTGTCAGGCTACTATGTTGAACAGATCTTACCATAATGCCTTTATGTCAGTGTATATGCTGCAAATGAATGGATGACGTCCAGCGAAAAACACTGAAACAGAAAAATTACGCACTCACTGTTACGCCGCTCCAGCGCCTTATTTACCACCCCATCTGGTGGACTCTCCCTTCTGCCCTCTGCATCAAAAGCCAGATATTTTTCTTCTTTATTTCTTTTTTTTTTCTTTTTTTTGTTGTTTTTTTGTTGCCTAGGAAAGCTCAGAGATCAGCACGGCACAGAAGAGGAAGGGATCAGTGCTATGCGACCCCTGAATCTCAAGATTTAACTTCTTCACATGGCTTGTCGTGCCAATCGGAGCATCAACACGAAGCCAGAACAATGAAAGGATTATTTAAAGTCTGCTTTAATCCAAAGAGAAGCAGGACATTGTGTGACAGTGCAAGAAACAGTGTGAGGGGGCATTATCTATACGAGATGTTACCTTTTCCATATATATTGGAAGTGCAGAATGTATAATTATTCTCCACATGAATAAAATATACAGTAGATACCTTGTAATACCCAATGATGAAGGAAAAACACCCACTGCAATAAAATACTTAAAGTCTTCATTTAAATATTTCTTTTTCCAGCTGTTAGATCTCTTATATGCATCACAAATAACATCTCTCATTCAAACAGGATATCTTCACAAGGGATAAATATATTCTTCTTTTTTTTTTCTAAATCTCTTTTGTGCAGAATAGTATGCATATCAACAAAATAAAAACAAAATTTAGGTTAATTTGCACGGAACAACACTACAAGTTCCAGTCAGCCCAGTCCTCTGAAGGGACAGATGACTGCTGCTGTGGAGTAAAGAGGTGAAATCATCCACTTTTGCAGGGTTGTCGTTTCTGTTGATATCTCTGTGCAATGGAGCAGGGCTAAAGAGGAGAGACACTGTAAGTGAGGAGCTTCTGACACATCGGTAATGTGGCAAGGGGTGCGGAAAACCAGCCCATCTAACATCCCACTCCTCCCACGCCACCTGCTAGCTGGTCTCAGTGTGTCCTCGGGGAGCTTTCCATCCCGGCTTGGCCGCGGTAGCCTGGATGTCTTGGCTGATGGATATGAAGCAGAGGTGACTGCGATGATGGAGAGAATTAGGAAAACTAGAAAGCATTCTGGCTTTTTTAACACACACAAAGCCTCCCCCTGACCCCTTTTTATCATGAAACTCTCTTTGAGTATCTTCCATTTTGACAGTCTCTGTGTCTGTTTGTTCTCAGTCTGCGTAGAGGATGAAGCCAGAGAAGGTGCTGTACTTATTGTTGTTGCCGCCGTGGGCTTTGCCTCCGTCAAGTTTGATGTACACCTCATCGCCAGCGTCCAGATGGAGGATGACACTGTTTGAGGCGTAGTCATAGTTCTGGTCAGCGTCTTGGGCAATGGCACTAGCACGAACCTGCAGGAATGGGGAGGAATATGAAGATAAATGGATAGTCTTGTTAGTGACACCATATGTACATATATAGTTCATTTCACACAGCATATGTTCGGAATCAGTTGTCAGTCTATCTTCCTTTTCAGACAGCTAGATACTAAATTTGGAGTTAATCTCAATTTTCAAACTGAACCACAACACCTGGCTTAGACAGGACATTCTAGTGAAAGATAGTTAAGATACCATTTATAGAAAGATACATGGATATATAGATGGATGGAAAGATTTAAACTTTTATATCCATATAATTTTTGCCCTCTTGTTTATTGAAAAAAGCGAAAATATGTAATTAGAGTAGAGCCACAGTGATACATCCAAATTAGAGGCAAGTGCAAATACACACACAGTTAAAGGAAGTGGACATGGAGGATTGGAGGATGATATATAATTGTTATGTTGAGGTTGCCAGAATTATGTAAACGTGTAACAACATTCTGCAGTTCGAATGAAAAAATATGACCAAATAAAATTTTAAAACGAAAGCCTGTTGTTACCTACAGTTTAATTATCCTGAGTTTCATATAATAAAAACAGAAAAGGCTTTAGGGAAATATTGAAGTTAACACGCTTCCCTAAAATAAAATAAAAGTTGTATTCTCAGGAAAATGAGCATTGATTTTAAACAAATGATGTCATATCTTATTTAAAAATCTGTTTATTGTAGCTAAATTAGTTTTGCTACAATATATATGTTGCATAAATATTCACCCCCTATACTTACACATTTTATCACATTACATCCACAAACTTTAGTGTATTTTATCAGGGTTTTGTGTAAAAAGCTAAAGCAAAGACTGTGAAATGGAAGAAGAATGCGTGTTTTTTATAAATATTTTCACAAATGACAATATAAAAAATATGTTCTAAAACAACCTTTTTTTTTAAATTGCAGCTCCAAATCATTTGTTGTATTTCTGATTTCATTTAGGACAAGGTGTGTGTAAATAAAAATGCACACCACACTTTCCAGATATGTATTTGTGAAATTTGAAAATGATTGCTTATTTTCCTGCCATTTAACAATTATGCGCGACTTTGTTTTGTTCTATAACATGAAGCATCGATAAAATACCAGCATTTTTTCTGTCATTGATAAATTGACAGTTTCTTTGGTGTGAATAATTTTGCAAGACACTATGGCCATGTATAAGTACAAACTCTTTAAATAATAATATCTTGAATAATGACTATTTTGTTTTTTTGTCCTGACTTTCTAAACTTTAAATCACAAGTTTTACTGATATGTTTAGATACCTGTTGCACCTTTAAAACCTTTCAGTATATTAGCCACAAATTTGAACTTGCACCACGTGGTAAACATAATTAAAATTTTGAACATTCAAATTTATATTTTACAAGAAAACAAAGTTGGAGCAATTTAAAATTGAGGTATTAGGCTTCTTTTCCTGCCGGTGCTTTATTTGGACATTTGTTGTGTATTTGCAGTTTTTCTATTAAATAAATTGTAAATTGAATTAGAAGCTTAGAAAATAAATACATTAATAATAGCTTTAAAGTTTTGTCCTTTGTTGCACATTAATGTAATTTCAAAAACAAACAATGTTTAAACAAGTTTTTTGCATGATAATTTAGAAATTAAAGGAAACTTGTTTATATTAGGCTCAGACCACATAAACAATATTTTAGGGATTGTTAAAATAAACTGAGAAGATGGTAAATATTCAGTTTCTTATGGTACAAAAAAAAATGTATTATTCTTTCAGCTAATTACAAAAAATAACCAAATAACTGGGCATAAAAGTGTGAGAAAAATAAGTAAAGCTCTATATATTGTGCCTCTTGAAAAGTTTTAAAGTGTGAAGTTAAAAGAATTACTGGACAGAGCTGACATTTAACCCACAGGACCTACAAGAGGGACAGTCAAACCTCAGGCCTTTCTGTCAAGCAGATTTATGGTTTCAATTGAGCCAGTGGTCTTTCATAAATAAAAGAAAAAAACGAGGAGAGAAAAAATACTAAGGTTTCACCTTGGAACAAAAGGTCCGTAGAACAAAAAGTGTCGGAAGCTCCACAGCAAGGCACACTCACAAGGCTTTACAATAGAAATCACTCAAAAGTACAAAAAAAGGCAAACTATCAACAGCAGTTCTCTTTCAAGATAAGTAGGAGTGTCTGGTAACAACTGACAAGACCCATGGGACTGATCTGCCTAATAAATAAGTAAAAGAGAAGTATTTTTCCATCTGTGTTTACTCACAGAGTGTATTTCTGTGACAATGAATATGTGAGTCTGACTACAGGGCATTCACTGCAGCTTCCCAGTATCCTGTCCTGGGTAATTAAGAGCTCCACTACAAACACTCAGTGTCTCTCTTGAGAGGAAGTTTCAGTGCCACGCAAGTTTGAAAACATCAGCTTATTTTTCACACATGTGGTTCGTGTGTATAAGTATTTCAAATTAAAACTACTGGTAGATTTTAGAAATTACAGCTTAATGAGGATTTTATATTAAGCTGGAGTGTTTGACATAGTATACATTAGGCCAATATGATTCTCTATCTTACAACTGCTATTGGACAGAACACAAAGTTTAGAATGTGGTTCTGTCACCGCTTTCTTTTTAAAATTAGAGAACTTAAAATCTGATTTAGCTCTTATACAAATCGTTTGTAATCTTGCAAATAGGCTTTAAATTTAGTTGAACTTAAACCAAAAAGATTGTCACAGAAATATAATTTTCATGCATTTGTTTGGGCCCATTAGAGGAAAACGCACTCTGTGCCTTATGTTATTCCTCTTGGACAATGGACATGTTTGCTAAAGGATAGATATAGATAATCAATTACATTCTGCAGTGCAACAGTGCCACTTGATCTCACTCCAGCTTACTATCAATATATAATGAAAACCAGACTGAAGGCAATAAATTTCTGGAAGAAGTAAGTTGTGGATGTGCTTACAGTGCAGACCTGGCAGAGTCAATGCCTGAGTTTCACAAACTGTCAAAATAAAGACATTTAGACTTTTATTAAACTGCATTTCACACTATTTTTTTTTGTCACTTTGGCTGTTTTTTAATGACAGCAGCAGAGAGAGATGCATCTGCTTGTTTCTGCGTTGCTCTATATTAATTTACCTGTAACTAATTGTGCAGTACACAAGAGTACTGAGATGGACTAGAGATTCTGTGTACCTATGTTTATGTCTCTCTCTTATTGTGGTCACTGCACTTCTGGTCCAAAATAACTTTCCTTAGAAAGTTATAAAATAAATCTTATCTTGTTTGTAAGAAGTCTGGTAATGAACGCTCACATTTACCAAAAACTAGTTCACTTCAGTTCAAATCATTTAACTAATAGAGTTCAGGTCAAATTAATTAAAACAGTCTTAATTTATGTTCATACATTTATCACCTAAACCTTTCAAACGTTTATATGTTAAGTAGTTGCTGTTCATTCATAAATTTCCTAAAACAAAGTCTTTAAAGGTTTTAAAATCATGAGCTTAGCAGTTTGATTACATCATTGCCTATTCAGCTACTCTTGTGAGCAAATTTGCATTCTTTAAATTTTCTGCGGCTTTCTTTACGTAAATGATATTATGAGGCCCAACTCACATAAAGGTTGGTCTCCCTGATGTATTTTTGTGTTTTAGTTACATATAGTAGAAGATAAAATAAAATGAAATTAACTGGCAATTTGTCCAGCAATCTCCTCTCGCTCCCAATAACCACTGGAGATACGCCATGTAAGGACAAGTTGGGATAGAAAATGGACGGACACACTAACAGAAGACATTGTTCCTGTTTTCATAAAAAAACAAAAATATTTCAGATCCTTTTGTTGAGGATGAAAGAGAAAAACCTCAATGGAGGAAACGGCTTAGCTCCACTGTTACACCAGAGCAGGAGGAAACTTCTTTTATTTCAGAAGTCTCTGCTGCACTTCTGTAACTTAGAGAAAACTTTCTAATAATCACATGACTGGTAAGCTAAGACATTGTAACATTAAAAGCCAGCCGACTGTGGCACCACAGTCTGCAGCAGAACCCCCCACTATGTCTGCAAAATGCCGGACACCATGTCCAATGTGCCTTTACTTTTTCCATTAAATTATTTCTTTTAAAACCCATTTCATATTCATATTCAGCAATTTATATTCAGTAGCTGAATTCCCTCATCTAATAACTCGATAGTCAAATTCAAAGTTGAGGAGAAGCAAACATTAAACAAACAAATGTGTTCACTCAAAGCTCTCAACTTTAGATATTTTCTGTAAAAATTTAAAGAAAATTAATGTTTGTCAAAAAATTCAAGCTTAGCTCAATCCCAAACAGAGCTCTGTTTAGAGTTGCCAGTCTAAGCTTATAATATAGAAATTTGCATCAATGTCCTCCAAAGGCCTTAGCTCTACTCATGAATCTGTTCATGCACAACACTGATTTTCACAATTTTCACTTACTGCCTGTGCTTTATCTTATACAGCTACTAACTAAGAGAGCTGCAACATTTGCTACTAAATGGAGTAGAATTGAGTAAAAAGATCATTATTTTCTCCAGAGAGGGAAAAAAAAGTAAAGCATTGTGCATCATTCGATGTAGTCAGTGGGTAAACAAGCCTATTACTCATGTTGTCCAGTAAAATTGAGATCAATAGTTTCCATGCATCTGAAAGGTTTTTTTTAAGCTCATTATTTGGAATTTTGGTGTCCACTTTAGCTTTTCTGGGGTCGGAGTGCAAAGTTCCTCAAATGGGTTTGATGGACCAGCTGAGGTCCAGCTGGTCAAACTCTTAATAATGAGTTTGTCTGCTTAAGAAGTTAAAAGTTTATTTTATCTTGACAAATACAAGTGAGTTGTGTTAAATGAATAAATCCACAGTAGGTTTATCTTAAAGCAAGAAAATAAACCTGAAATCAATCCCATCTTGTTCCCTTTTTAATTGTATTTTTGTCAAGTGTGTTTCTTTTCTATATATCCTTTTGGAAAGGTTTATCTAGGATACTAACATATTTCACTTTTGACCTTTCTTTGTTGATGTAAAGAGCTTTAAGCTAATCTTTCCCAGTTTATTTTAACTGCAGCTAGAACATTAATAGGTGCAGAGGATGTGCAGAGGCGTCAAAATACTTATTAAAATAGCAAACACAAAGATTTGCTTGCATGAACTCATCAGCCACTGGTTTGTTTAGTTGTCAAATAAGAACACACAGTTACTGCAGCCTTTTAAATTGGCACCAGCGTTAAAGCGGTTGCCTTTAAAGTGGAAAAACCATGAGGGAGTCTGTTAACGCTCTTTTTCCTAAGGAACACAATGCGAAACTCACAGAGTTGGCTGCTGCAGGTCACAAATTCAAACTGTACTTGAACAGTTACTTAAAAGAAAAAGGTTTTAAGGAGTGATACTTTGTTTGTAGTGCTGAATTTTTAGCCTAGAGAAATGAGGTCACAACCCAAAAGTGTTTTGATGACACTTCATTTTCATCATCATGTTAAACACTTAAATTGAATACACCTCCACCAGGAGACAAGGTGTTACAGGTAGGATTTTCAAACATAACAGTAGTTTCAAATGTGCCACTTGCAGCTGTTCTTTTACACCTCTCTGTGTCTTGTGTTATCAACTCAGTTGCTCATGATAATATTCCTTGTCTCAGGTTTCCGACAAAAGCCTCCATACAAGTTACTTGACTGTTATTTCTCTGTGAGATTCAGAAAGTCTCAGCTGGCCTTTGCTTTACTTTCTGCACACTGAGTTGAAGATGCGTCATTGCGGAGTGCGGCTGACACCTTTTCTGCATTTTAAACAGTTTCTCAACGAAGACAAACGCACATGAACAGAACAGGGGCCACATCAAGCCATGAGATCACCTTTGAGTTAGTAAGCCTTGGCCTCATCCAGTGTGCCCTCCCACACACTTTCAAGCTTGAATAGCCTTTTTTTTCTTGCTCATAAAGGTTCCTAGCTGTGTAAAAAGATTAAGAAGGACTTCAAGTATCACCTTGATAAGAGCCAGCCAAATTCTCTAAATATGAGGATAGGGAATGGATTTTATCAGCTTTTTGAATATAAGCCATTTTAGGTCCTCTTATAAAAAAGAAATTAGAAAAGGATCTTTTGTTACTCTTTGAAAGGAGAAAGGACATTTGCCTTTTTTAAAAATCAAATATTTAATGACATTTAAGGGAATGTTTGACATATGCTCATTTTTTGGGTCTTTGTTGAACAAGTTATGTAATTGCAGTGACTCTTTTTTCTTGACCTTCCTCTTAATAAACTTTGCAAAGTTCACATTTACAAGAAAGCCTCCAGGCTTAGTTATATATTGAACCATAACAGTCGCGACAAAACTGTGTTGGAGACACTGCAGGGTTCTCAGACTCCTCTAGAGCGGGTTCTGGACAGCAAGTGGAGGCGTCACTTTAACAACTCGAACTGTGCAAGTCTTGGAAAAGGTTGTGAGATGCCGGAGTCACATATAGAAAATAGTCATTTTATTTTATTGTTTATCCACATGATTAAATCTAGCACAGTTCATATCGATGTGCAAACAACGCTTCGCACTGTGACTCTCAGACGCAGGCGTCCGGTGCATATTAATATGATACGGCATGCCAAAAGCGTGCAAAGTCAACACCATCTTATTAGAGGGATAGTGCTGTGGGAGAGGCAGCTGATGATGGCTCTGGAGGATTTGTCAGCTGGGATTTTTAATGAAATTTTTTTCAAAATATTTACTTTGCAGGTAGGCGCACAGGAGCCAGCTACCTCTGGCAATGTCACAGCTGTGTCACATATCTGAGAAATTCTCGTCATTAGGGTTTTAAAGAGATACATTTGGGGGTGGAGGTTGTTTTTTTTTTTTTAGGGCTTATTTATTTTTGTTGTGTGTGGAAAAGAATAATTCAGAACAAGCGAACAAACTAAAACCTCAGCGAACGTAAAATCCCATAAAATCCAAGCTCTCCACGGCAGTATTTCTGTTTTATTTTGGTTGTTTTGGTCTAATGGTTTTCACGCCCATCTGAGGCTAACTGCTGCAGACCCCTCCCTCCTTTTGCTTTTAGTGGCACACATGCATGAATAAAGACTATTTTTGAAATAATGATGAAGAAAGCCTCTTCTCAGAGCTTTTATTTTCTTTGTGTGTTTTTGTTTTTCTCCACGCCCTGCAGAGAACTTGTTAGGGATACGAGCGCTGGGTTCATATGCAGGCAGCGTGGCCGATATGTAGCCTGTGATGAGCAGGACAAACAGCCGACTGGCACTGCATGACCTTGACACAGAATATGTAGAGGAACTTTGACAGGACAAACAAAGCGTGAGGCCGCAAGCGCCTGCCTCAGCGATGGCAAATGAGGTGTCAGCGATGTTGTCTTCCTTGTGGCTGCTCATGCGTGTTTGCATCCGTCACATCGTCAGCCTGATGGCTTTGATTGAATAATATTCAGTCTGTGGACCGAAAATGCAAGGCTGTGCTTTAGATTATTAGTTAATGCACGCCTATAGCGGGAAACTGCGAATTCTCTAAACTTCCTCTAACTTGTGCAATCTAAATGTGAATGTCGCAGTTGCAAAAATTATGGCACTCATGCGAGCAATATGTGCCACGCAAGAATTCATGTCACTCAGCCTCAGTCTTAAATGACTCTGTGCTCAGTAAGTGTAGCATTTCACAAAGCATTAATTATATATCTGCTTATGAAAATCATCATAATTTAATGTTTGATTTGTTGTTTGAGAAGTCTAAAACGTCTCAACGGGGCAGTTATCTTACAAAAAGGCTTTGTCTCAGTGACAAGGACGTGTCTTGTGGCTTTCTTGATGGGGGATTTGTTGACTTGGTGTTGAGCCTCCATTTTGGATCAACGAGTCTATTGGTCCTTCTTAAATCAAAGTGTGCTGCCGTCTAATTGTGTTTGAACATTCCAGCCGTGAACCGCATGCCTAATAGCAGCTTAGATGGCTTCGCTTCTGAGCCCTGATCCAACATTTCCCAGCCACAGACGTACAAAACGTGCATAGTAACAAGGATAAAACCCAGAGACAGGCTACACATTCATCAGCATTTTTTCCTCTTCCTTTTCTTGTTTTACACAAATACACAAGGGGTGCGATTTCAGTAAAATAATGAGACCAGGTAGCTACGATGATGTACAAGAGAATTGTCGTGTCACAAAGCACCATGTGTTACAGGTTCATTTGCTGGAGGATACCTAAGTGAAAACATGATAAGAAAAATGAAATGGTAACAGGAGATTTGCCATCTGTCAGACGGGAGTATAAAAAAAAGATCTCCTGAATTAATTCCACCAGATGTTCCCTTCTACCTGCATAGGCAGCCTACTTTAAAACAAATCAGCATTGCTGTGCAAATCTCTCTCTCCCTCCTGATAAACTTTCTTAAAGTGATTCTAATACTACTCTGGTGTAATATTTCATCAGTTCATTGCATACATTGTGAACGCTTGCACCTAGATTTCGACAAACAGACAAAATATGAGCATCACGAGGCAGTAATGGGAACAGACAGCTCTGCTGAGAGAAAACAGGGCTGGATGAAAGGGCATCAACTCTGACCTACAATCCAGCCCCTCTTTTCTTTCCCTTGCCTGACTCATCCCACTCAGTTAATTACTAAGGCTTTCTGCTACCAGCACCAACACCAAACCCTTGATCACTCCTCACTGAACTGTCTGAGCTGACTCCTCAACACAAGGCCCATTTTTACAGTTTAGTTCCTTGAAAGCCCCGAGGCACACCGATCATAAAAATAGGCCTATTTGAGAATGAGGGTTTCTCTATTGGATTGAAGGGGGATCCTGCCAGGTTGCTTATGATATATGTTTTTCATATAGCGGCCAATACTCTCTGGGCAGTTTCAGCTATTTTAAATTTGAGGAGGGCAATAGGTGTTAAGCACTTTGAGTTATGCCGCAGACAGCGAAGCCATTTTAGGTCATTGACTTGCAGCCTTCCCGTTAAGAGGGAGAGGATAATTGTGGGTATCAGTGAAGCCTGAATTCAGGGGACATCTAAATGTCAGGGGCGTGGGGAGAAACAGAGAGCGATATGTTTGCATAAGAGGTTCAGGGGCACTTGTCGATCTCCCATATGGCCCTCATTATAATGAAGAAGCTTTGTGAGTCAACATCACTGCATCCTTGAGTCAGCCAGTCACAGGAGACAAGCCTATTTTGGTTTGCATGTTTTGGCTCGCTCTGTACACGAGACAATGCACATTAGCATTATATCAAAAGCTTCCTATTCACATAATGATTACATGGGTAGTCTGTGTGCTGTCAAGGTGTGAAGGTGCACAGGTGTGTCTTTTTAAGTTAGAACACCTCTGAAAAGTTCAAATTCATAAAGTGAACCTGAGATATTTCAGATTGTAGACAGTTTTTATCATTATTTTTTTCTTTCCAGTTCTTATTTAAAGCTAAATAAATTATATTGTATAAGATGAAATAAAAAGATGACTGTCAAAACAAAAATATGTCACGTAAAATATGTTTATGGTGCAGTCGGTAAAATAATGATTTTACAGCAGACAGTCTTTGAAACCTTCTACAAGGATGATAAGACACAAAAGTAAACAAGCAGGTTGTCAACAGGTTGTATAATAATGTAATATAATGTAATAAGAATAAAGAAGGACAAAGTGTGCTAAAAATGGTTCTGAAATAACAGTGAAATCCACAGCTTTTGTGAACCAAATACCAGTCTAAGGTCTGGGAGAGAGTCACAAGCCTTAGGAGGCAGATGAAGACAGTTTTCAAGAGCCACAACACAGACAAGGTCTTTCAGACAGTGTGTGAAGTCATCTTAAGAATGAAAAAGATCACAGTCTACTTAAAGTAAATTCAAGCTCAGATTTTGGAGGGAGACTGGATAAGCGCAGAATCCCAACCGCTTGAGAACTATTGTGAAGTTTCCACAAGTAGTGCGGATTTGGGAATCAGTTTCATCTGCTAGTGTTGGTCCAATGGGTTTTATCTGACAGTTCAGCTTTCTACCAGAAAATTCAGAAGATTTCATACGTCCTTCTGCTAATGAGCATTATGGAGATACTGTTTTCCTTTTCGACCCGCTGCACATACTGCCAAAGGTATCATTAATGACCATAATATTATGGTGCCTGATTGCCTTGCAACCTGTCCTCACATTAACTCCAGAGAGAATCTATTGAATAGTTCTTGGGTAAGATAAGATACACCAGACCCAACAATGCAGATGAGCTGAAGGCCACTATTATAACAACATGGACTTTGTTATGAACTAACCAGAGTCATAGATCAATTATCCATATGCCACACTGCATTGACGGTGTAATTTGTGCAAAATAAGCTCCAACCTAGTGAATTTATTGAGATGCAACTTTGCAGTATATGAACATTAAATTGAAATATAACAGAAAAAATGTTTGGGCCGTTTTGAAACATTAAATCTTCTCCAAGAATGATAGATTTTCTTCAACGTGCTTCCAGATGACAGCTCGATGTCATCTTGACATTTCCAATCTGTGTGGTATTTTCTAACAACGTTGGCCAATCTTCATTTAATAGCTCTCGCACCTAATTAGGCCAGCTCTAATGTTCCACTCGGCAGAGTGTCAAATCCAATGTCCAATTACACAGAAGATCAAGGCCAAAGGTCCGCCTCCGCTACGTCTCAAGCTGATTATAGAAGAAGTGCCATGATATACACACATCGTGGAAAGAAGCAGGTCTCTCAGAGGAAGGAAAGAAAAGCATGTACTCTCACTCATACACTTGCCCATAAGGGGATCAATACCACAAGCAAAAAGGATGAGGGACTTAGGGTGACTTTCTCAAACCCCGCTTGTCTCTTTCAGACAGAGTGCCTCTGTTACACCAAGCAAACACACAAAGGTTCCTCAGTGCACAACGAAGAATCGCAGGTCCAAACATTACCAGAATGCTAAAATCAATCAAGCCAAATAAAGTGTTGCTGTAGCGTGGATACTTTGAGTTTAAAAAGTAAAGAAAAACTGTCTTTTGTCATGTTAATAGGTTTACTGATATCTCCTTTTTATTATTAACATCCTTCTGACACTCAACACAGCAGACCCAATCCAGATGGCTTAGCTCCCGTGTTTAATGTTGGAATTGTGACCAGATGCTAAACACTGTGCGTGGGTTTCACCTGGATATGCAGCAACAGGATAAACAATCTGTGTTCATGTGTATCAGAGCTGAAGACCTCCCGGAGATGCCTTTAGGAGTGGAGATGGTCTGCGACGAATGGTTTGACAAGGAAATGACATGTGACTGTACTAAAAGCCAAGCAATGTTTAATGGTTAAATGGGGAAAAAAAAAAGTTTTTCTTAAAAGCAAAGTTTGAGGGGAAGACAGCATACTTTAACTCATTCTGCTACACAGCAATGCATCACTTGAGAACAATGAACAATACAAAAGGCGCTGCGTTTTTAGTAAATCGATTTTGAGGTGTCACAATCCACTTCTCCCTGGCTCCCATTTTTGGAGCAAAACTTTTTTCTTTTTTTTTTTTAAGATAAAAACTTCTAAAGAGGAGTGAGCATCTGTGGACCATAGAGGAGAGTTGGAGGGCACTACACCGCTGGTGTGGGTCGAGGCAATGGGCTAGAAGGGGGCAGCAAAGCATGCGGGTGTGTGTTGGAGTTTGTGTGTAGGTATAAGGAGGAGACTGCAGTGGTAATTGCAAGGGAAGAGGCATGTGCACGAAGGACGTTGAAGCTTATTAAAGGAGGAGACAGAGTGATTATTCACTATGGTTCTCTTGAGAGACTGACGCTGAAGTCATTGCTTTTAATTAACTTTGAAACGGTTTTGCGGATTAATAACAATATTAAGAAGGGAACTGAGAGGAGAGCCGAAAACACATCCTGGATCTGGTTCAAGCTTTTTAATTACAATTAAATCGACAAGATGGCACAATAGCACAATAACCGTGTCTTTTCTGCCCTCCTTTCTTATCCCTTCCACTTAAAATTTGTCTTCATTGTCACTGCCAAGTCCCAGAGAATGTGGCCAAAAGATGCTGCAGCAATGCATTGATTCATTGAGACGAACTTTAAATTCCAGGCTTAGTCCAGAAGTAAAGGTATTGAAGACAACAACAATAAAAAAGTGAATGAAGTGGGGTGAACTGCCATGTTCAAGTTTGGCCCAAAAATGGTAGAAGTTTTGGGGAAATTGCTTGAATTGTTCTGTTGCACTGTAGCAAGAGAACAGAGACACAAGTAGAAGTCGTGAAGAAAAGGCGACCTATAAAAGTGGAAGAAGTACATGCTAAGGTGAAAACATCGCTGCACAGACCCTAAAACTCTCAACACTTGGCTGAATCCAAAAGATGATAAAATACTGTTATTGTTTGCAATTCCCCAGCCTCCTTCGTCCCCCCACTCACAGAACAGCTTCTTGCAGCTTTAATGAGCTGAGTAAAGCACTAGCGAGGCCGTAGGAGCCTGTGCTCGACTTTCAGCACTTCATCAGTGATGAAGCATAAGTTGGACAAATATTTATAACCATTCACAGTCATTTACACAAAGTAATACTCAGGAGGTTCTTCCATTAAACCAGGCTTACCCCAATAAAAAAGTGAGAGGACTGCTCACTTATGCATTAGCTGTGCATGCATGGGACAGAGGAGGACAGAGTCAGAGCAGCAGTTGCCACTTTGAAAACATTACCCGGGTCTCAGGAGATGAACACGATGATGCTAACTTAAGTACCTCCACACCTTCCTCTTGAGAGTAGAATGAGGCAGGAACAGAAGGCGTTTTTATGGCCACATATGTTCTTTACCCCCTTCTATATATCAATGCTTTTACACTCACCCATAAACATTACTGTTGCGTAAGGCATTATACATAGAAGGTGATTGCTGTAACTCCCCTTTTATTTCTAACTGAGCATATAGTTGAGGGTAAAGGAATTAACCTCTGGCTCCTTTGGTGAGACTGAAGGTTCACGCTGTCATGGTCTTGGCTTGTGCAGAGTAAAACCACTGTGGGTTTATGTGTCAAATCTGTGTGTGTAATCCTTTGGAGCATCTTCCAAAAAGCATAAGCCCTTAAAAGGTTTTCATTCAATACCTGCTGTCTGGAGCTGTTTTGTTTGTAACACAATTTATCTTAATTTTTTTTGACACATTTTTTTATCTTTCTCCAGAGACAACACTCATTTCTGTAAATTACAGCCATCTAAAATGATTAAGTAATGCGTTTTGTTGATCAATTTTTTAAATAATTCATCTGTAGCAAAAGATGGAATGCTGTGTGTCCCATCACAACAATGCATCTCCGTGTGCATAATTCACTGTGATTTTATGTGACAAGAAACTAAGTGCATCTGAGCTTGTTAAGCATCAATTTGTAGATTAAAAATGCATTTTGGGAAGGGCAATAAAGTAAGACATCTTAATTTGTTATTTCTAATAACTTCATATAATTCTGGCCAGAAACTGTTAGAACTAAGCATTTCTCTCCTTTAATATGTCTTTAATGAGGTTCACATAATTATGTGGCTGCAGCAAATTACTGTTTGTCTTTGTGATTTTCTATGGTTTCTAATGCTAATACAGAAATAGACTGATATTTACAACGTATGCATGCTTTCTCAATCGAAAAGTTAAAACATCATGCATGCTACTGTCGAAAACGTGTGCTGGCGCCACTTTGAAGAGAAAAGATCTGACGGATAGCTGGAAGTTGTGAAGTGTACTGACAGGCGCGTTTGGAGAGGACCCTTCAGGGCGCACAATAATATTAGAAAACCAAGCATCAAAGAGGACAAGAATAAATCATATAAACGCATTTAACACGACTTTGGAAGTGGATGAGTGCAGGAGCCGTAACGCAGCGCATTCCGCTAAGCTTTCACACTGGATGTGGCGCATTATCTCCCCTTTTCTGCAGCACCGTTTCCAAAAGTTCATTTGACACAGGGTTAACTGTGACTCCGCAAACTAATAATGGCAATAAAATAATAACAATTATTAAGGCTGATTAATGTATCAAATAAAATAAAAGTAAATACAGAACGAGAGAAAATTATGTTTTGCGTTTGAAAGCTTGTAATTGTGTGTTCATTCATTTAATTTCCATCCCCGCTCTGAAGCCATACAAATGCCAACTTGCTACAGCTCCCGTTCAATTCCACTAATTTCAGATAAACGGACTGTGAAAGAGAGAGGAACAATGCGGATGTCCAAAAGGTTTTCTGAGTAAAAGCAACAAGGGTTGACTTGCTCTGCGCGTTCAGCCGGTACCGTCTTCTGGATCTGGACGCGCATTTATCTCGGGACGCATCACTCCAGGAAAAGACGCTTTGGAACCAGCCGTCACTTTTTTCCATCCCCCGATGAGGATGTACGCCACGGCTGTGAGCTTTTAACCGGACTGCAGATGCCCCGTTAGTTTTCACAATGCTTTTCTTTTATTTGGGAGCTTTCTGACATCATCTGGCAAAACATGGATCTTTAAGCAGGCGCGCTGCAGAGGGAGCGCCAAAGGAAAAGTCAAACGTCTTTTAAAAGTACTCACCTGACCGTTTTTGCAGAGGTCTGCCCACATGCTTGTGCCATCCCCTCCTCTCATCAGCACATGGTAGATGAAGAAGTATGTGCCCGGTATGCTGCAGATGAACTTGCCCGAAATGCCATCGTAGTTGTTGCCAAGGTTGGTGACCACGTCGTCAAACTTTAGAATCTCATAACCTTCATGGGGATTTTTAAGCCCGGCATAGAAGGCCACCCGGGGCACTGTGCTGTAGGTGGCCGTGCTGATAGCTCCATTATCCCCCAGACCCAAAATCCCAGTCCTTCCATGATCCCCTCTGTCACCTGGGGGCCCAGCTGGTCCTGGTGGCCCAGGTTCACCAGGTGGTCCGGGCGGTCCAGGTGGTCCAGGCGGTCCGGGCTTTCCTGGCCTGCCAGGCTTTCCCTGTGGGCCCTGCTGCAGGGTGGATGGTGGAAGAACATTGCTGTGGTCAGTCAGTGCCTCTGCCTCACCCTGCAGACCAGTGGAGCTAGTGCTGCTAGCCGGAGTGCCCTTGTTTAAGTAAGGGTCGCACACCATACGACAGGTGCCCAGCATCTCGTAGTGGCTGGCATCTGTACTCACGGAGCTGACAAGCACAGGGATGAGTACCACCAGCACCAAGACCAGCATAACCCCCACAGCAGCCGCCACCAGGGTCTTCCTCCCGATGCTGAGTCGGGGAAGGGGCTGCGCAGCCAGCGTGGGTCTCCCGGGGGCGGAAATGGTGACTGTTTAGTGTGGGGAGCCTGTCACCGAGGAAAGGGACCCGGAGATCCCAGGAAGAGTTGCAAGAGGAGCGGCGAGTGTGTGAGGGTGAGACAGAGACCCACATACACTTACTACAGCTCGCTACTCCACTCAGTCACACTCAAGTAGGCAAGCAGTCACTCAAACATAGAAAAAGACTTAAGGAAACCCAAGCATACACAGGGAGACATTCAGCGCGTACTTACAAACACAATGTGACTTCTGAGAAGAAGCAAGAAGTATGCAGAGCCCAGAGGAATGGAGTGAGAGACAGAGGGAGCGAGACAGAGGGAGGGAGAGGGAGAGAATAATGAGAGTGGGTGAGCATGAGAGATACAGAGCAGCCACTGTGAGTGTGCGTGTGTGTGTGTGTGTGGTGAGTTTGTGGTGCCGTGTTCTCAGGCTTGGCTTTTTATATGGAAGCAGCTCCAGAGACCCCACACCCACCCTCTTGCTCCCCCATCGCGTGGAAGGTTGGTGTGGTTACGTCCCCTTTTTCTCTCCTGCTCTCGCGGACGAAGGACTCTCCAACATGCAGCCTCCTGAAGCACAAGAGGACCAACACAACGTCCCAGCCACCTTGCTCTCCCTCTTCACTTTTCTTTTTCCCTCCTTCCCCCACTTGTGATGTTATTTCTCACCCTCTTGCGTTGTCTTCCCTCTCATCAACATCCAGCCTCTAAAAATAAAGATGGAGCTGTGGAAAGACAATCCTTTCTCTCTCTTTTTTTTTTCTTTTACTGGAGGTGGGCTCTAAAGATTTATGCATATATGTGCGGAGAGTAGACACAACACTTAAATGTACTGTGCCAGAAAACTCTAGCAGCTTCTCAGAGGAATAATAGTGCTAATTGCAGAGCTAAATGCCAAGAACAAACTCATAACCCAGCAAACTCTTTGGTTAGACTGATAAATGTTGAATCACATTAAAAAGAAGAAAATAAAATCCTGTGCACTGCAATGAGAAGTGCCGTTCCTGATTTTTTTTTTTTTCTGTCGATAAGCATGTTTCTCCAACTGAATCTACCAAAATGATTTCTTATTGGTGTCTTTTTTGGAGCATTGATTTCATGGTTTTTTATCGAATCAAGGGCCGTGTTTTGAAGGGGGGTGAAATCGATACAGAGCAATAATGTAATTTGTTTGACATTTTCATCCCTTGGTGTGATGAATGGTAAAGTAAGAAAGCAAATGACAAAGTGTGTAGATGGCAAACATTCATTATGAAGAGTTTGTTAAGTTTACAAGGTGTTCTGTGGTTGTGGTTTAATACATTTAGAGAATCAAGATGGATGAACATAAGATGGATGGACGTAATATGTTATATCTATTGATGGTTGGGGGGGAAAAGAAGTGATCACTATAGGAACGTGAAGCAATTTCATAGAGAATGCATTCAAATGTTTACTTTCAATCAGGTGCAGCTACAGACATATGTAACAACATTCCCCCTAACAGAGTTCGTCTTTGCTTGCTTTATTTGCACTTACATATTTCAGATTATCAAATACATTTTTATTTCAGGAAAAGATAAAGTAGATACAAAATGTAGTTTATAAAATATGCAATCTAATCATGCCCCTAGAATATAAGCACAGAGCTTGTTAAGGCATGAATTAGCTGTGATTAACCACATTCTACAGCGAGAGCCATTATTTGAGACTTATCCACAAAAGAAACCAAAAACAACATGTAAATAACTGCCGGCCCTGCATGTTTCAATAAATATCAGTTTCAATGGTTCAATAACAACAAACAAAATTTGAAAAATGGTCTTTGCTGGAGCTAACAAAAGTGGATCCTTTCTTTTGTTCTTTAGTGTTAAGCTCAAGTACACGATAAGAGAATGATCCAAAGTTTCCCAGCAACTCCACCTCTTGATGTCTAAACAGAACAAAATGAAAGTTTTGAATTTGTCCAAGTCAAAGTCTGAATTCAAATTCGATTCAGAATTTGTGATGGTAATAAATCTTAAAAAAGAAAGAAAAAATCTTCCAGTGAGGAAATATTAAAACAATTCTGCAAAGAAGAGTATGCTAAAATCCCTCCACAGTGATTTAAAAGACTCTTTTCAGCTGTTACCATCAAGGGCAGAGTAATTATTTTCTCCCACAGAGCTAGCTTGGTTTGAAAAGCTTTTTCCCTTTATAAATGGAATCTTCATATGAAAAATGCATTTTGTGTTTTCTAAGGTTACCTAGAAACCCGATATAAAAGAAATAGGTTGTTGACACAAAACAAATAAGTGTTACGAAAAAGAAAAAACAGAAGAAATCCATAAGGGGCCAATTCGTTTTTAGTGCACTTTTTTATTAAACTTCAAATGATAATTACATTTCTTTTAAAATTCAAGAAAACCTATATATAAACTTCTACTAATTCACTAAAGCTTTTCTTAGTTGTGAAGTCAGCTTGCACGGTCATTGGTCTGTGAAAATCTGCCAGCTCTTGGTTTTCTCAGATAGTTGCCTATTTTTGGCTTGGGACAGTTTGTCCCTGAGCTGGACGGAGATCTTGTGATGGATTGAGATGGATCAATGAGCAGGATGGCTGATTTCTTTCTTTTTATTATTATTTTTTTTTTGTCACCACTACACATGACATATTGCAGCATTTGCGAATCTTCATCATCATTAAACTTCAGCTGCACATTCAAAGAATCATCGGGTGGCTGTCTAATTTATCATCTTGCAGAGTTTGATTCTCAAATAACTGGCACACAGGTGTGACTGGGATGCATATTTGCCTGATTTGTTTCTACTCCTCATAATAGTCATCAAGTTTGTCTATATGAGGAAGCACACAAACCTAAATTGGTTTTCGGGAGTTTGTTTAAGGGGGGTTTTATTTGTTCTTCACACCTGCCAGCAGTAACTGCTGGTCATATTCCTGAGATCCAAATATCTATGAACCACAGAGATCAAAGCACGATGGAGAGGACAAACAGCGTGTGATTATGATGAAACTGACATGAGGAATGGATACGAAAGCAATTGGAAAAGGAGAAAGATGTACAAATGCAACGTCAAATGTTGCAACAGCTGATCTTCAGATCAAATAATGTGGTTTGTTTTGCATGAGAACATAAGTAGAGATAAAGAGATTGTGAAAACCTAAGATATCTGCAATATCTGACATTTTCTTGCTGTGATATTCAGATCCAGAAGTTACACTTGGATTATGTTTATTCAGTAAATACATTTAGGTTTTAACTGGAAACAGGACAGTTGAGACCAAACAGGACAGCACATTTATAGTATTTACAAACTGTTTGTTCAGACTTTTGTGCCTGAGTCTGTTGAACATTTGTCAAAACATGTGAATATTGTGAACTAGTTATATTTTTCACTCATATCAAAAAGTGAAACTTGTGTATCATAATATGTACTTATAGAGTGGAAAAAAAGTGAAGTCTTTTTTTCTGTAATTTCAATATTCATGGTTTAGAGGTAATAAAACCCAGTTTTCAATATGCAGTGAATATTACAAAGTAGCAATTAAGACAAGATTGTTAATGTATACATTTTAAGTTATAGCCAAACCTACATAATCAGAGGGAAGACTGTTGGCAGATGTCCAGAAAACAGTCACTGACCCTCTCCACAAAATGTTCATTACAGAAGAAGCTGATTGTTCAGAGTGCTGTATACAGGCAGAAAGTTTAATGGAAGGAAAACATGTGGTTGGAAAAGGTGCACCAGCAACAGAGGTAATCACAGTTATGAGAGGAGTTTAAACTGGAGCAGCCCTTTGGTTTAATCAGCGCATTAAGAGCCTCTGCACACAAATAACAGCTTTTCTTCCATTGTTTTTCTTTATTGAGCTCCATCCTTCTCCACATAAATTTGAACCTGTTTTTTGAACCTGTTTGAACATCATTCTTCTATAAATGTCAGATTTGTAGAGTGCACATCTGATTAATGTTTTTGTGTGCTCATGAAATCCCATATCTGGTTAAAATCTCTCTAAGATGAGCCGTTTCTGCCAACATTATGTAAATATCTTTCTATAAATAGAAAGATATTTACATCTTCCACTCCATGAAATGTACGACTACAGCAGAATTTATCTATTGTGTTGTGTTTTTCCACCCAATGAAGCCCCAAAAAACAGCTGCTGTTGCTAATAACTCTGTGTACTTTTTCTTTATGATAGAGAGCAATCCCTGAGGGTTTCTCTGTGTTCTTTGCTTCTTTTTCCTCCATATGTTCTGTTCTCTCAAACCCCCGGTAGACAGCAGCAGATGGATGCCGAATGTGAGGCAGGTTCTTCTGGAGAACTCTTGCAGCTAAAGGTTTGGTTCTCTCCACTTTCGCCACATACATGCTGAGTGTCAGAAGTTGCTGCAAAGTTGGACTAGCTCCAATCAATAATCCACTATTCCCACAAGCTTTATTAGGAGATGTAGAAAAGTTGTTTATTAAATTCAATTGACTGTGTTTCACGTGAAACGGTCAATTACAATTGCAATCTGAAATGTGTGTATAATGGCACTTGAATACGTCTGTCTTATGATAGAATTTGGGGAATAAATTGAAACTGTTTATCTTGTGAAATTTATTCATATGACGTTTGTTGTGAATTTCTGCCATAAAACATCTGAGTAAAGGTTTTTGTTTGAGACGTCAATTTTTAGATGATGGATTGAAAAATGTTTTGTGAGATGTTCACAGTAGGTGATGTTGTTTTATACCTAACTCTACTTTAAATCTCCCCACAACTTTATAGTACAGCAGTTTTTATACTTTCTTTCTTTGAACTGGGATAGCACATACAACTCTAATATGATTAAATTAAGGTTGTAACATTGTAACATGTCAAAGTGGTAGAAATATTTTTGTATATCTTTACAAAGAAGTGCACAAATACTGGCAAATCTGCAGGTTCAAAGCAGCAGCGTAAACCCTTTGGTGCATTTGAAAGATACCACTGGGTAAGAAAATGTCAGGTTTTGAAAACCTGGGGACAAGAGCAGTTTTTTATGGTACTTAGCATGCTTTTAGTGAAGTGTTTAAAATCTGAGACACCTGTGAGGGGTCAGTCAGTGTAAATGCTTCGTTGGCCGATTGTCCTATTGAATTGAGAAACACTCAATAGGACAAAATGTGTGATTTTAAAAAGTTTAAAATCACACATTTTTCTTTTTAGTTTTGTTTATACAAATGCAAATCACATCAATACTGAAACAGTATATGCAATCGAATGAATTCAAAAGTAATTCTGTTCAATTCGGTTCATTCCAAAAGAGTTCCATCCAGATATCAGATTCACATTTCTGTGGCATATATTCAAATTCCAGCAAGTTATGTAATGACAAATAGTAAGAAGCTTTCAATACAACCAGCAGATTGCACTGAATTTTAACTTTGATGCTCTCTCTCATCCCAAGCAACCACAAGGTGAAGGTTTTGGTCAGGTGAATTTTCTGGCCATTCAAATACTGTGATGATTAGTAAAGAAGTTTTTGTGTGTATGTTGGAACACGGTGGCACATCACCGTCATGTGGCACATCACGACATGTGGAGACACAGCTCCACATGTCGTCACAAAGTCTGGAAATGTCACCGTAGACCTTAAGCAACTTGGACTATATGCCTCTCCATTCTTCCTCTGGGCTATGAGACCTTGATTCCTAAATGAAATATAAAATTTACTTCTGCACCCTTTTACTCTCTACTCCATTTTTTTCCTCCACTTAATTTTCTACAATTTTTCCAGAGCACCATGTGACAAAAAACAACGTGTCTTCATCTCCTACAGAGACTGTCTACAGGACAATTCTCAAATCATAAGTCAGTCTGTGTCATATATGTCATCATATCAAAATATTTCTCTAGTAAAACTAATCGCACATAATTTTCCTGTTTTTAAGAGACACTGATTTTTTTCTCTACAAGCTACAATAATCAAACTTACAGGAACACACATTAGAATTGATGAATCCGTGAAGCTATGCTTTTTCTAATTAGTTACATAAATACATTAACTTTCTACTGGTATTTTATTTAAAGATTCACCTGTATGAAAATACATTAGGATGCAATTTACCTTCAACTGACTAAACACAATGTAGATGGCAAAAAGAAATTGAGGATGAAATCTTATTCTCACTGAGCACTGACAGCCATACAGTCAATTTCTTCAAAGAACGGGAGCGAACAGGAAACCACAACCTCAGTCGTATTGTGTCCAGACATCAGGCACGTCCAAAACACACCTCAAAAGATTTTAATCACTTTGTTGTTCTCCTCCTCTACAAAGAGCTGGAGAAGCACAACAACTGTGCTTCCAAAGAGTTTCAGAGGCTCACAAGGGAAAACTGCAAAACATAAAAGTGTAAAAAAAAATTCTTTCAGGTATTTGATTTAGTTGTTTTTTTTTTCTCAAAAGGAAAGTTTAACGGGTCAAAGAAACAAAGGAAACAACATCACAAACACGCAAGCAAACACAGTAGATGTCTCATCTCCAGTTGAGTTTGTGTCTCTGATTTACTTCCCTTGTGTTACTCCTGACCGAGGCTTATCAAAGAGCTTCTTTCATAAGTGCCAAGATCAAGCCACTGCTGTGACTGCTTGGCACCCACTGAGATGGTTTGAAGATGGCTGGGCAGAGGTGGGGGTGGGATGGTGGGGGCTTCAAGACATTGAACCAGGCCAAAGGAACTCAAAATTGAGGGTAGTTATCGAAGGGAGGTGTATGTTTGTGTGTTTGAAGAAAAATAAGTTCAGACGGTAAAAATTCCAGCTCGTCAGGAGAATCCTGTTTGTGAGTGGACAGAAAGAATTGGCAGAACGAAGCACTCCTTTGGTCAAGCGAGGGATTGCTTTACCATATGTGTGCTGCAAAAATTAATATGTATTTGCTTAAAGCCGTCTCTGCCTCAGCAATTTCTTGCTGACGAACACTGTAAGGCTGCAGGTGAATGCAGACAGTGAAGGACACGACTACGGAGAAAAAGTGCAACACGCTACCACACACAAACATAAAACACCCCGAGGCTGTATATTCCTCGCCACTGCTGAAGCCGTGGTTCCATCAAACCTGACATCTGGCCTGTTTACTGAAGCCTGGCACTGCATTGCAAATTTACAAAATAATTATGACTGGGCAGAGCAGAGCACATTGTCACAAAGGAAAGACAGTCTGGTGTGCCTCTTTATATAGTGAGTTATGACAGCAAAGTTGTTACAAAATGTTGTCACCTTTCTTTTTTCTTCCGTAATGTCACATTTGTTAAATCCCCCATACAGCTTGAACTCTTTACGGCAATCAGCTGATTATGGCGGCGTGCTCTCTGTGCAAGATTATGCAATATTTACCAGGTGATTACACAGACAGAAAACACTTAGAGGCAGGATAGAAACTATTAAAAGAAGTTGTTTTGAGGCAGCATGAGAACAAGGCTTCAGTTTCAGTCTGTTTACTTGTTGTCTCGTTTCGCTTGTTTTTTGCTCGACTGAGCAGCATTGCTCTAGGGCAAACTCTTATTTAACTCTTCATCCTCCAGCTAGAAAAATAAAGTGAAGCAAGAAACTGCAGACTTGCTCTTTTGACCCCAACTGCTAAAAGACTGAATATTATATCCAAGATTCCTAATGAATGCGGTAATGTGATGTATTATGTGTGCGCGTGATTCATGTGTGCTCTGCCTCGGTCTGCCTCGCCTGTAGCGAGACAGTTGTGCCTTCACTCAGTCTTGACTCTTCTCCCCTCAGGCACCCAAATGATGGGATGACCTTTCCACCTCGGCCGGGGCTGGGATGTCACGCGCAGCATGAAATGAAAACTCATCACCTTGCTAAACTCTTCACATCACTCTTTGCTCTTCTTTCCCTCTTGCTTCTTCATCTGATTTGTATTCTGCTGCTCATGAAAGGTCAGACTTCTATATTCTTAGGATATGCTACTTATACAGTATTTATTGGCCATGCTGTTGGCTGTCATAGAAAGAAGTTCTATAGAAAGAAATACTTATTTCGGTAAATTAGTGTGTTTTAGGTGGGGATTAAATTGCAATATTAAAGATGTATTTCATTAGTAGATGCTGTAAATAAGATGCAACTGTGTACATACATTCATAGGGTTACTCTCTTCTCTACCACTGATTGTTTTCTGTCCTCATCTGGTCCACAGGGATGCCCCAAGGTGATTTCTCTCATCCAGGCCATGGAGCTGAGAGGCTGTCAAAACCACAGTTTGAATCCACCAAAGAGTGTCTGTGGCCTGTTTTGCTCCCAGCATGGGATGACCGTTGAAACCGAAAAAAAAAATAAAAAGAATATTTATTATGAAGAAAGGTGGATCAACTATGCACTTAGTTGATAACTTCCATACAGATGTGATGACGAAAACATTCCTCCCTTTGCAACAATCAAACACTTTAATCGACTCAAACGTCTGTAAGTCACTCCGACTTTCTGGTTATCAAAATCAAATGCTGAAGTAAATGAAGCAATGAACATAATCTCATCTGAATCATAAATTGCAAATTTTCACTCAGCTTCAACAATTGCACTCTTAAAAGGAAGAAGAGGACTATTGTTTTAATTTGTAAGAGTGTAATGTGAAAAAGAACAATACAAAAAGTGTAACACAATACTTGATACTATAGAGAAAGAATAGGTTAAGTCTTACTAATGGACAAACAACAGATTATACACAACCATTCTCACAAATAAAGAAAGATAAGATTCACAGAGATAAGAGATAAGATGTGCTCTACTTCATTAAGCATGTATTTTCTAAAAGCCAGAAAATACACGAAACAGACAAAAATACAAATCATCACCTAATAAGGAACTAACAGAAAATAAAATCACGCACCAGTGGTTTTGGTTTTGATCAGAAACTCTATGTTCTGTTAATGTCTTTATGGTGATAGTAGGCTAATTCATTAACAAACTTTATTTGGTTGTTAAAATTCAGTTTTGCGTCCATAATGCCATCTAAAGGTTTTTTTTTCTTGCTTCGTGGGTCTCGCTGAATATTGATTTCTAACATCACATTTTCAGAACAGACACACTTAAGAATATGGCGTTCAGAAAGAAATATATTCCAGTTCTTTCACTGCTGAAAGATTTACAAATATTTTTGTGGACAAATAAAGAAGATCTAGACATCACATAAAATCACAATAACTGCAGGAGAAGAGACAATTTCAGAGATGTGCATTACAGGAAAGAGAAATATCCACTCCTTACTCATTCTTCCTTCAGATAATTCACTATCACGATAAACAATATTCAGTAATAGTTCTTCATTTGCAACTGATATGTTGCGTATTTGGTATTGACGGGGATCTTATAAATTTCATCAGTATCTCTAGCTGTATGGCATTCCTTATGACTTCACAAATTTCATTTCATGGTGTTCTGCTTTTTCATGCACCAATATTTAATTTGTTATTTGAGAAGACAGACGCTCCAGAATGCAAACAAGAATGAATGACAATTGACAACAAAAATGAAGAATTTAACCTGAAATTATTCTATTATTTTACTGATTCTGCTTGTATTGCAGGGAGTAGGTTTTCACAGTTTGTACATGTTGATTTTTTTATTGATTTGTGTTGTATTTATACTCTTTGATAGCCCAGAAGACCACATTTCAGACAACAAATTGGATAAACAGAAATATTACATTTCAAAGATTTGACATTTCTCAAAATTTCTAGACTCTAAATTACCAGCTGAGTTTGTTTGGTTAAATTACATGTTTTCTGCTTCAAGGCTTTGTTTCATTGTCTCGGTTTTAATTTTCATTTTGTTTTATTTTTGCGCCCTAAAAACGCTGCTGTTCTTGAATGACTAAAACTTTAATTTTCTACACTAGGCAAAAAATGATGAATGCATCGCCTTGTTGAGATTTTAATAATAAAATCAGTAAGTTATAAGGCAGTAATTGCATCTCTTTTTTTGCTCCACTCCAATACCACTGCACAAGAACGCTAAAAGGTCAAAGCTATATGGGTAACAGATGCATAATGAAACCACCCCATATTTCATTGCGAGCGTATTGAGTCTGCAGGAGTAAATTCAGAGCTGTGTGTGTGTGTGCGTGCGTGTGTGAATGTGTGAATGTGTGTGCTCATGCACACACTGGTGCAATGTGCAGATGTTTTGCAGGTAGCAGCAATAAAGCTGCTGTTTAAGCATTCATCATTAACAAAAGGTACTAATGCAGCAAATTTAAACTGTATTTACATATTTATGTACTCTTAATTATATTAAGAAATATACTTTATGCAACTTAATATTCTAAGGTCTTCCTTTCCATAAAGTCTAAAATATGTATATATTTGTTTTATGCAGCAGGATGTCACAAGGAATCACTTACTTGCCTTACAAACAAAACTCCTAAACCCCCACCCTCCTGCTATCTGTCCCACCCAACAGACTTTTGTCTCTTGGCGCAAGAGGTCCACTCCGTTATGCAGTGAAAGTCTATGGATCCATATGAATTTGTCAGTTTAAATTATGTTCAACATTGAGCGTCTTTTTTATAAACTAAAGAAGTTTGTGTCCTTAAGCCACGATGTCCTCTACCTCAGTTGTGCATCACATAAGCATCAGAGGGAAAGAGAGCAATACAAAACATAATTAATATTAAAATCATTATTACAGATCTGGGAGCAGGTTGGTACATCTTGAAATTTCCCCTGCAACTAAACTCACTTTCTCATAAACCTTTCAAAAATAGCAGAACAAAACCCTGTGGACATATTTTGCTATTAGAAGAGCTTTGGTTACAGTCTGTACAGATGTAGGTGTGTCCACCAGCTTTTCCGTCTCCCCTGCAGGAGTAGTTACTGACCTTGACCTTGAACACTGCTTCTTTTCATGAGTTTTTCTTTTTTTTTTTTTTTTTTTTTTTTTTGATGTGGATGAGCATTTCTTCCAGTGAAATCTCACCAGATCCTAGAGTGAATTGACCACCTGACATCACACCTGGACACACACACACAAAAAAAAAAACATCCCTAATTTCTCCCATGAGACTACAGGAGAGCAGGACAGAGAGAGACTGAGAGGTTGAGTGTAAAGGGGAGCAACCCAAAATGCAGAGGTACCCTCCCTCTGTACGGCATGGCAGTTAATTTAAATTCTGCAAGGAGACAACCCATAAATCACCTCCATTCTGACTAATGGCTTCTGCACTGGGGGAAAACTCTTGCCTTTCCACCTGGAGACTTTGTGCACTGCAAAAAGCAAAAAGAAAAAAATCCAGGCTGCGTCGAGTTTGTGTGCATGGTGTATGTATGCGAGTGCGCATTGCGAGTGTGTGTGTGTATAAATATATAAATATACAGAATATATGAGTGCTTCACTCAGACAGACAGATTCTGAAAGAGTCAGCACCACAACTAACCTCTCTGCACATGAGCAGCTTTCACTGGAGGCAGAAATCCCCCCGTGTTCGTCCATAATTAGCCTCCATCACTGCAACTGTCTGACGTCAGAGATTGTGACTTAAAACTCACCTTGGACTGATTTCCAAATAAAAAAAATGAAAAAGAAAAATAAATCCTATGTTGGTGCAGATGCACACTGCTTACTCATATTTCTCAGCGAGTCATGAGGCATAAAAGCTTCTCTATGTTTACTTTTGTCACATTTTTTATTATCACACCACTTTAGTTTTTGCTTTTCTAATTGTTTCACAACAAATGCTTTTTAGCTTTTCAAGCTCTTCTGATTGTTGAGTTGAAAAGCACCCTGTTAATTTGGAGCAAAACTCAAACAGGATAAGTACTTGTAGTAAAGAAGGCAATTTTATTTCTTTGTATTTTTGTGCTATCATCATCAAGTACTTTTATGTGACTAAAGTATATAAAGCATGATGCACAATTTTGTTATGGAATTGTTTAATTGATTGCATTTTTCCTTCCTGTATTATTTTACTTTGCTTTCCAGTGAACATCACCACACTGTGACATTGTATTACCATAGAAAACATATGGAATTACAATAACTCAAGAAACATATATTTCAAGTGATTTTGATAGTCATGAAATGTAGAAAATACAGAAATCTACTGTAAAAATTTAATTAATTGTAAAATTCACAGAAAAATATTGCAATGTTGCCAGCAGCTAACTACCCTAAAATTAATGTTATTAATCGGCCAAAATTACAAATTTGGCTGATGTTTATATCTATGATGTAAATCGGTAAGCCAGACTGCAAAAATCATTTACGAAGAATAGAATGCTGATGTAATATTTGTTTCTTTTGTTTTTTTAATAATTAAATTTAATTCAGTAATTAAATTTAATAATGCCTTTCATATATCAAACTGAAGTCTCAAAGGTAGACCAGGGATCGAACTGGCAATCCACTGATTGTAGGGCAAACTCCTACAGTCACCACATCACCACAACTGCCGGCATTTTTATGTAAAATCTATGTTTTTAGGGGGGGTTTTACAGTGCAGGTGAAACAATTTGCAGAATGTTTTACATGTGTTTCTTGTCTTTTAAGATATTGTATTTTAACTGCACAACTCTGATTAAATAGATAAACCAAGCATCAATACTGCCTAAAGCAAAACAGGATGTTAACTGTTTGCAACTTTGACCCTCTGTTAAGTTGCCGTCTGATTGTTTCTTATTTTGCAGTGTTAGCTGCCATGACTGGTCACTCCTGGGATGGTTGGCCATTATTCCATGTTTTCTCTATTTGCTGATAATAACTTTCACTGTGGGTTGGAGTCCCACAGCCTAAGAAGTGAGTTTGTAACCTACACCAAACAGATAGATGTTAATGAAAGTGTCTTTTTACCTTTGCGCCTCAAGTACTGTTTTTTCATGGCATTATGTATTCTTTTTTAGAACTGTTAGCCTACTTCATATTGTCAAGTTCTATTTGAGCCATTTTTGTGGTTGTATGTGCCTGGCACTAATGAGGCTTCACTGTGATGAAGGAAATTAATCTACTTTTTATGGTTTATCAGTAATTTTAGAATTTCACAAGGGCACAAGGGTTTTTCAAACTAGGCCAGGTAACTTTGGATTACATTTTCCATTAAAAAATTAAATTGTCACTTGAAAACTGCCTTTTGACATTCTTCTGGTTACCTTAGTAGGTTTTTTTTGTTTTGTTTTTTTAATGAATGAACATGTAACATGTGCAAAAAGAGACAAGTAGTTCTTGAAATTACATAATATTTTTATATCAGTAACAAGAGGCAGATTAAATAGCATGGACAAAATGAAGATTTAAGATTCAAAAAAATAAAATTCTTGGACTTTCTTTCATCTTTTCATAAGTTTATGCTTTCAGAACAGCTTAAGGAAAAGTGTGTTTGCATGACATTGCAGACACTCAGGTGACTCTGCATGTCGCTCTACAATTTCAGCATTGGGAATGCTCTGGTCAGCACCACAAACTGTGGACAGTGTGTGACTTTACGCCCCTAGTCATTTGCCTGAATCAGTAATCTAGCTCATTCCTGACAGCAGCTGACCTTTGCTCTGTGCTGACAGACACAACCCCAAGGCCCTGTTGCTTCTTTGTTACCCGCTAATCACTTATTACCACACATGCATGCATTCAGTTATGTATACAGTCAGTTTACATTCAGAAATCCACTGCTTAGATGGAAATTGATTAAATTATTTGTCTCACCTTGGAGGAATTAAAGTAACACTTTACAAATGCTTTTTTCTAGATTAAATGGTGCTACGTATATTTTACAGTAAGCTTGTATAACTGACTTCAGTCAGCTCTGCTTCTTCTTAACTCCCTGCAACAAATATTACCTTTGGCTATCATTTGGTCTTTTCAGCGCTTTTGTAGTTCTTATATAAATTTCAATTCTCTCCTATATCCTACATTTTCCTCACATTTCCCCTCAATCCAGCTACCTTGTTTTTCTTTTTAACCCTCTCTCCTGGACTTCGACTCACACAGGCAGACAGGCAGGTTTCCTGCTGGAAAGAGCTTTGAGCGGAGATTTAGAACTGTGAGGTTTGACACAGATCACCAAGCTGTGGGGGAGAGTTCCAGTTCTCTGCTCCAGAAAAGTCCCAGCTTCCCTCATGCTTTGGTGTCCAGCTGTGCAGGGGTGAAATGTGGTGCAAGTAAAGCCTAAAACACCATACGCACAAACATCCTCAATTTGCTTCATTGAGAAAAAAATTTTAAAAGAATAACTGACAATGTGCCAGCAGAAAATACCAATGCATTATAAATGAAGTTATGGAGACGTGGACAGACATTTCCTTCAACACTATAGAAGAAAAAAAAATGTCATATTTTCTGGCTTGCAGACTCTTCTGGTTTTTCAAAAATGTAGAATTTTATTGTTCTTCATAACAGCATTTTAAAGGAAGAGACTTCTGGCAATTCAAAGTTGTATATAATTTATGTTTTTATGGTATGTTTAGCCATTCATTCATTGACGAAGAAATGAAGTATGGACCAAAACAACAACAATGGCAGATAACATTGTGCTGTGTGTCCTTATTGGCCTCTTCGTTTTGTCAACATCTGTAAGATATACTACATAAGTCCTTGGTTGATTGGAGATAGGTTTTGTAAATTAGGTGGAAGCTAAGTGTCAAAAGCAGATTCAACATATTTTGGTGGTCTCATTTAACATTAATTTTTCCCCCAATCATCATCTGGAAATGGAGTCACTTTCTAGACAGCGGTCCGATGTAGAAAAAAACCTAAGTATTCACATTCAGAACATCAGGGCATTAAAGCAACACATATGCTTGTTATTTATTTTATCCAGCTGTTCCTGGCATCTAGTTTGCATTTGGGTCTTTCCCACCATCATCTTAAACAGCTTTGTGGGGGTCAGCAAGAGAAGATACAATTCAAGGTTATTCTTTACTCATTTCCACCAGATTGTTCTCATCATAAACTCTCTTTTTTTTTCGTATAGCTTTTTGCTTCTTGTGAGAATTCCTTCTTTTCTCTGAAGCCACAGTCCTGTAGTCCAATATCATTAGCCCCCATGAATGGGAGGCTCTCTGTGTGAATCCATTTAGAAGGCTTTTCTGCAGCTCCCTTTCTGTAATCTCTCTAACCCTGTGGGATTAATCACCTATAGAGAACAGAAATCGATCCATTTAATCACTAAAAGATGTGACAAAAACGCTGTAACTCTGGGGTATGGTGGGAAATTATTGGCCAAGTCAAATTCATTGGACAGAGAGGAGCAAAAGACTTGGAAAAAACAGTTCTATAAAGCACTTTAATAAGGCAATCATTCCATTTATTTGTGCCATGTATTCACAGATGGAATGGTTTCTTTTTATTTTTTATTTGTTTGGGAAACTACCCCCTAAAGGAAAGCATTTCACAAAGCAAATTAATGATTAAGGATAAAACGACTCCGACAATGAGTTTGACCGTGACAACCTTGTCAAGCCTGACAAATAAACATGAATCTCCTGTAGGAGTAAATCATGTTTAGTGCCAGTCATATTCAGCTTCTTGTTTAACAGATGTATTTGCAAAAGGAGAACAGGCTCTGCTGAGAAGTACTGTAGCACTTAGGATTTGTTGATGCCTCCATGAGCCCATAATGAGGAGCAATGAGGGTCGCCCGGTGATGTTAACCCGCTAATAAAATCCGTCTTCGTTCAAAGTGTGTTAGAAAACCACAATTACCCCCCTGACATATTTTTACTGCATGATTTATGAACTGAATATTGCATCTTCCTGCTAACCCTTTTTCTGGCTGTGGAGTAATAAAGGGATGTTAGGGGCAGTATTGATCGGCTAAAAAGTAGGCTTTGATATACCACAGACCCTTGGAGGTGGAGGGGAGGAGAGAAGAGCTCCACAGCTGATGAGCTCTTCTCTCACACAGACCTCCTCCATGAATCCCCTGGTCGTCTGGACACCCACCACGTGTGAACAAGCTTTCAGCTCACATCATCCTCTCAACTTCCACTTATAATTGGCCATATGTGTCACCAGCACCCTACTGCTTCTGCTGCTCCTGCTGCTTGGGGGAAGGAAAAAAAGATCACAGCTTTGACAAGGTGATTGTTGGATGAGGGTTGCTTTGACTTGTCAGGTGAAGCTTAATTCGGCAAACACATGTGAACCTTTCATGCCCTACGAGACCAAAATTAGTAGGAATGTTTATATGTTTAGCAGTGCTGATTTGGAGCTGTGGCTTAACAATTCTGTCTGGCAGTGGAAGTTTCTTCATTACAGCGAAGCATCACTGAGGGTGTAAACTTTAAGCATTTATCCCTCACATTTGGACTGTATATAATGAGGTATTTATAATGTCTCCAGAGGATATTTCTAACAATTTACGGTGGATCATCATAAGCGGAATACAAAATGGCCCAAAGCATCCTGATCCATGTGGCATTCAATAAGCATTCATTAACCTTTTCTGCAGCTGCAGCAGTTAGTTGAATTAAATAAGGCATTTAGATATAGTGCTTAGATATATTACCTAGTAAAGATCACTGAAATTAAAGCTATTTAAAGCACACTTAAAACACAACCCAATTCTGTCTTTAACCTCTGAAATTTATTGTCACTAATTTGGCTCAAACCATGTTTATGGAGATCAGAATTTGGATGGCCATTCCTTTCCCTGGCTTCTAAATGGTAAATGTCACACAAGCCGGTAAAAGGGCTGCAGAAAGGCTTTAGAGAGCAGTCAAAGTGACTATGGAGAGCAAGCACCGGGTGAGGAGGCTGAGGGGACGCTGGCTGAGAGGGGAGGACATAAAATGCTGCTGAAATGCCTCTGGGCAGATGCTGAGAGGCGAGTGCCGAGTGGTGATAGCGATCGCGCCAAACAGAATCGCAGAGCAGTCTGTGAAAAGCAGCTGACGCTTTGCCACAAGGGAGACAGGGGGTAAAATGCATATGAAGTAGTGACATGAATATACAGAAGGCTTAATGCTTGTTTCCTGGGGATGGCCATGTCATTTATCTAAAAAGCACTTAAATAAGTTATAAGCTTTAGCACTTGGGACATGAGTTTAAAACAGATGCACAAAAAAAATGAAACCTAAACTACAAGTGCATCTCATTAAGTTGTCTTTAAATGTAAAATTGTAAAATATTGATTGATTATGGCTAATGAAACCCAAAATTGGTTCCAAAAAAAATTTTAATACATTTCTTACAGACAGAAAAATGTTGTGGCTTAAGCAATCATGAGAAACACTGTTGAACTGACAGTTGTCTTACAGAGAATCATTGACATTCTGGGCAGGTAAGGAAAAGCCACAAAAGGTTATTCCTAAGTAAGCTGGCTGTTGATAGAGTGAAAGATCTAAATGCATTATGGAAAAGTTGAGTGAAATAAAAAAAAAATCATAAGTAATAAGGTCAATCGTGGCTTTAAGAGGTTTGTGAAGCAAAAGCCATTTAAGAGTCATTTCCTAATTGCCATAATACCTGACATCTTCTCACAGATAGCTTAGTCTGCAAGCATTTAAACATCACTAAAAGATTAATGAAATTTAAAGCACACAACAGACCTTTTTCACGCTTCCGGGTTTTAAAGCGGATTGGGGTTGGACAACTTCCGGTGGCTATAGCGTTAGCATTAAAAGGCTAGGAAAAAGGCTCAGTCTCAGCGCAGTTGTTTTTGTTCAGTCCCTGGTTGTTCATGTGGGGCAAGAAAACAGCCTTATCTGTCATATCATGCGTTCCCGACGGACCCGGACCAACGGAGGCAGTGGATCCAGGCGATCCGAAGAGATGAAGGAAAACAAATCAAGTACAATTTACAATATCTAGCCCTATCAGATACAGCTTCCGGTTGCCGTGAAAAATGTCTACTAAATGTGAAAAATAAAGAGAGCAATGCAAATGGACATCTGTAGAAGTCGAATCCATTTACCTTTATCATATGTTGCATGACAAGAAATGCAAACAAGAATTTTGTGAACATAAAACTTTTTTCATTAATAGCAATTTGTTCTACAGTAGCACTAACCATATTGGAAAACTATAATTTGACATTGTAGGTGACAAATAATGTTCAATTTATAGAAAAGTTTGTCTAGAACATTTAAAAAAAAATGCTCTTTAAAAAAGTATTTTAAAGAACTTTCTCAAAGCTCTTTAAAATGAACTTTCCACAACATACTGACGAGATGATTACAACAGAAACTGATTGTAAATGATAGAATTGGGTAATTCATGCTTTTTATTTAATTTTGTACAAATAGTATATGGCTCAAAACCATTGCATCGGTTACACCTCCTTTCTTTCCACTTCTTTCTCATTTAGCTCACATTGCAAACCAAAAACAGATTATTTGCTTTATCTGAGGGAAAGAACAGATATAATATTGAATACTTTATCAAACCTCCTGCTGCTGCCATCCTAAATTTAAATTCATTTTAATTTAGAAAGTTTGACAAAAAAAAAACGCATGTGGCCAAGTTTACATATTTACCAAAACAAAGAAAGTGAAACAGTTTGACAATTTGAAAGTACATTTTTACCATCAGTTAATCAGTATCGACAAGAAAATATTTTTTAGAATTATCTTTTTGCTTCTTTTTGGATGGGCTATATTAAGATATCTGTCTGTATCCATCAGCATGAAATGTGGGATTCAAATCTTGATCTCATGATTCTCATCTGGTAATTTTCTAATAAACGTGTTGTGTCCCGAAATATGAATATCAACTGCATTAACAAAGTTAATGAGCTATTCACTGTGGGATATTATGATAGTGTTTTCACCCTGAAACTCAAGATGTCAACAGAGCCATGTGTGAAGAGCCAAACGAGTCTAATAGCAAGAACATGCTAAACAGCACAAATTCTCAATCTGTTATTTCCTGTTCAAAGACATGACTTTTACAGTTTTCTAAGTGCTAATGGATACCAAAATAAATACATACAGGAGAGCAATGCTGGGGCTCAGGAAAAGAAAGGGCAGCTACTTCACATTTAATAGATCTGGATTCAGAACATGGTTGGATGGGTAAACTTTGAAATGCTGATTTGCTCGCTATTTCCTTCACTGTTATTTCTCAGGAAACACACATTTATTTATCATTTGAAAATAACTAAACGTACCTGCACTTATTATTCAGATGAAATTCATCAAGTAATGATGGCATACAGTTGAACACACAAAGTTGTTATTTTAGCCACAACCTCTCATACTAAGCAAGTATGTGGCAGAAGTGGAGAGCATTGAGTCCCTTTCTTCAGGAAGAAACCACCAGCAGAACTCAACTCTATATTACACTCCTACTGCCACAACTCACTGGAGAGGATGCAGCTCACTAGAAAATGACCAAGTCCTGGTTGAAGAATACTTTAAGTTCATTTAGTGGCTTCGATTAGTACAAAACTTCAAATTTCCAGTCCACATCAGGGCTGCCTCCTTAATGACCATTAAGCCAACATAACCTAGTCATCACCAGTTTAATAAAATATAAATTGTATAACAAATCAATGTTTACCTAAAAATAAGTCCCTATAGTTGTGAGTAAAACGTATGCCTATTAAAGGTTTGCATCGACTTTCTCTTTCATAGTCATTAGCATTACAGAGTCTTGTCCTCTTGCCAAAAGCAGACTGGTTGCCACTGAAAGATAAGAAAGATTTCCTGTCCATATGTTTTTGGGTCTTTTTTTAATTGTATATGTTACACTTTTTTTACAAGTTGAAAAATTTGTGTCAGCGTCTAATTGTGGAATCTCAGATGAAATGCTGAATCTATTTGCATGTCACTTGCACAAACATTGACATGGATGAATGGTTAAAGAATTATAATCAGTATAACATTTAGTTTTTGTTACAGTTGTTTTTCACCAATCTTACATGTTGGGCAATGATATTCTACAAATATTTTTGCCATGATTTTGCAGAAATTTGTTAATCAACTCAAATCTAACAAACATGATTGCAGCTCAGCTGCTTACATAAACATAATCTGCATGGAAATTACACATTTGCTGGTAAATTATGATAAAAAATGTTATGCAAGGTCAGATTGATCATTTTACTCATACCTCCAATGTTTTTCAGTGAAAGTTTTTTTTTATTATTATTATTTACATGTCATCCAGAGACGAAAAGCAAATGTTTGGTCGGGGCCTTTTGCAAATGTTTACTTCTTGTAATTTCTCTGGTGGCAAACAGCAACTGGGAGTCCAGCTTCACAGTGTTACAACCAGGCCAAGGCCTCAGGGAACTTGACTGAGAGGGCTTCACCTTCTAAAGGAATGGCAGAGGAGGGCAGTGGCGTTTGGTCTGGCCTCATGACTTAGTGAGGCCCATGTTACCTCTTGTGACCATGTACCATCTGGTCTCTGTCATTGACTTAATTTGATGTCACAATGAGAAATATGAAAGCTTTCTGCCTGTTTGCATCCATGACTTAAATAGAATAAGGCTGACAACTGGTATCGCCCCAACTCCAAACCACCGCCCCCCATTCACTCATTTGTGCTCCTGTTCTTCCTCATCTCTCTCTGTACGTCTCAGTCTGGTCTGGAAGATAGACAAGAATCTGCTGTGGGATTATGTACTGTGGGCTACTAATAATGTTGAAGAGCCTCTTGGGCTCCCCCTCCCAAAGCAACGGAGCAATAAAGCCAGGGGCTAGGAAATACATGGCTATTTAATAGAAACCGAAGCTTTAGAGATGCTGTGCTATATTTACAGGTCGCCTCTCTGCCTCAGTTTTTTTTTTTTTGCATCTCGCACTTGTCTGCCTTGCCTACCCTCCCGTCAGGCACCTAGGAGGAGACCTGGCATCTGCTGCTGCTTGTGACTCCCCTGCAACCTCCCACGCCATTGCCACTAAAACACACTCAGCTCGCACAGGCACTAATGCAAGAGATAGAGTGAAATTATTGTATTTGCTGCTGAAAGTGAGTCTGGGCTAGCGCGCACAAAAGAAAAGTGACAAACATGGAAAAATGGTGGCAAATTTCACATAGTGTGGTGAAAATATGCAGAGTAAGATCCTCTCTTAATCACAGTTTATTGTTTGTTGTGCTCAGTGCTGCTGCCCAGTTTTCCAACTATTCAAATCTTGCCATTTAGTTTGCACCATCTGTCTCACACCGAAGTCAGAATGGAAATGACACAACAGGGCCACTGTTTTGTTGCCTTGTTCTATTTATTCCTCGATAATGAGAAATCAGCAGAGGTACGGCTTGGTGCTTGCCGGCACACATATACAGCCATGAAAGTCTTCGTGGACCATATGGCTTGTCTACAGGGGGCCACTCGACTTCTGACTCTGTGACACCAGAAGCACTGATCTTTATCTTTCTTCTTCAAAGGTTCCTCGTTCTCATAGATGCCATTTGAAACAGAATAACTTTGTTTTTAATGTCCTCCATTCCTGCGTGTTACACAGAGTCTGACAGGTGATTGGATTTTGAAGTGGAAGCAGTAACACCACTCAGACAAATGTTGTGACCTGAGATGCACCGTGTGCTTTGAGGACATTTTAGAGTCAAGCCAATATTATGGTTCCTTCTCTTCATAGAACGCATAGTTCTTAGTTACCAGTCCTGGTTTTTGCTTCATATGTGTCCATTGTATAACTTTTTTTAAGGAAACGACAGCACTATGTGACTAATTAGTCATTCTTAAACTGTTTGAATGGCTGCTGATTGAGAATGGCATGCATGCAATGTTTAATTCATCGTCCTGGCATGATGGCTTTTTAAATCCACAGCCAGCCTGACTCTACAGCAGCAGGCTCTGGCACAGACCAGACATAATTGTCGTCATAAATGATGATACTTAACCCTTTTAAATGAGAAATTCCTCGCTTAAAATACAACACATTTTGAAATTTAATACATTGAAGCTGATAATATTGCTCATATTAGTTTTTTTGTAAACCCAAAAGGATGCTCTTCTTATAGCCTACTTATGTATATTGTTGTGCAGTATCTACTTTATTGACTGACTATTGCTGCTCAGTTGTGTCCCATTTCAATAAAGCAGCTCATTTCCCCCATTTACATTGTTTGGTTGCCATAAAAGTATGTTCTTTCAATTATGTTTTTTTTTTTTTAGTTAACATGTATTTGCACTATATCCAAGTTTTGCGAATTCACACATTACTCCCAACATTTAGTCATTTTTGTTTTACACTAAATGTGTTAAATACCCGATTCAAGCATTTCTTTAGCAATCTGTATCTTAGAACCCTGACAGTTTTTTAAGCTGCTGTAATATTTTGCATGGTCAGATTTTAATGCTTATTTTTATATGGTCGGTTTGCTAATCATTGTTCATGCACTTTTTTCAACTCAAATTGTTTGTTTTTTAATGAAAGGAAAACACTAGTCATTAATTGGCTTTTTGAGGCATATAAAATGTCTCAATGGATTAGGATGATATTTCTTTAAGTTCTTTCTATCACCAGATGATTTGTTGTTTCCCCAAAAGTAAGAAAGTACAAGCAGGTATCAATACTGTTTCTTAAGCTTTTTATTTCATGAGTTTAGATTTTTTTTTTTATTTTTTTATTTTTTTTTTAGATATTAGTGTTAGCAACAAGAAGATACATTTTTGGGACATTTTAGCATGCCACAAAAGATAAAGTATTAATTATTTGCTAACATATTCTATCCATTGTAGACACATACAAAGTAGGCTAAAGACTCTTTGTATATCACAATCTTTTAAATTTGGGAGTAGGTGTTCAGCTTTCAGAGAAGCCACTGACTCACTGGCAGGAAACCACCCCAGGCTTAGTTATGTTAAGCAGATTTACCAGTAGGACCAAGGTCATAAATAAAATTGCAGTTTGTTACTCCTGGGGATAACAAAACCCACCAATTATTATGATTCATTTCACATCTTTGAGCACACTTTTCTCACCTGATAAAAAAAGACGTTTTAAAAAAATGCAACATTTGCAAACAGTTACAAATTGTTTTACATTTTGAATTAATATCAATCTTAGCATGCATTTGCACACATGAATACAATAACGTCATTGTAGAATAATATAGCAGTCTTGATGGCCATGACCTACAACAGTAGCTGAAAATCCAAGAGGAAAACAAGAAACACAAAGTTAATTATTTTAAAAAAGTTAAAAAAAAACCTGGGACTCAAACTTTATTTAAAATTATTATCAATGACAATTGAAGAACCGTCAAAATGTAGACAGATACTTCAGAGAGTCATGTAGAAAGTTTAGTAAAAGGACAGAAAATGTAAATGTCTTAAAACAAGGTTAACAGAACAGAGAGCATGAACAGAAAAACAGGAAGAAGAAATGCTGGTGTTGTATCAACCTTTCAAACCTCCCAGATCTTCTGGTTCTGGTCTGCTCTGCATCACCAGAACCAAACATGGAGAAACAGCATTCGCTTTTTTGCACCACAAATTTAGAACAAACTTCCAGATAACTGCAAAATCTTGACTAAAAACCCAGCTGTTTAGAGTTGCTTTTAAAACATGATCAATGAAACATTAAAATAAATAATTAAAACAAATAAAGCAAGAAAATTAATAAAACATAGACACAAAATGAGATCTTGTTTCTCAATAACACTGCCTTTGTTGACAAGGTTAAGATGATAAAAATAATTAAGAAATTAAAAGAACAAATTTTAAGATTGATAATTGTTGTTGAGACTCAGCTGTAATATTATCACTCTTTAAGTTTTACTTTAGTTAAGCAATAAAGCAAATAAATTCCAAGTGTATTATTTGATTTGAATGTCCTATTTTCTTTCTGATTATTTTTTTTAGATAATATGAACCAGCTTTCAAGTTCTTTGTGTACCAGGACTTACCAATTTTATTTTTTCTTTCTTTTTTAAAAAAGAAGCAAACAACCATTAACAATCTTTTACATAAAAACAGTAGGATTTAAGTTTCAGTTGCTTAAAATTAAAACTAAAACAAAATGTGTTAATTACTGAAAGAACTATCTGGAATGAAAATGTGAAACTTCAATAACTGTCTACATTGAATATATTTCACTATATCACTAACTGCACTACAATTTCTAAAATAAAACATGTTATTTCTTTATTCACTCCTGTGAAAGAATTTCTGCAAATTCAAACTAATCACACATGGAGAGAACAAAGAATACAAGAGAGGATGTGGGCTGGTTTTAGCCAACAACAACAACAACAAACACTATAATCTCTCTCACATCTGGAAGAGTCCAAATCTTAGCAGGGAGGCGCCCCAGGCTGAGCCTTGCTGAGCGGCTTGCCCCAGCAGGACCAATACCACCACAAACAGCAAGTGAGATCCCAGGGAGATCACATGTGGAGAGAAGGTCACAGAACATGCTGAACCAGCCCAAACCAACGGCATCCTTCTCCCTGTCTGAAACCACCACTTGTAGAGCTGACCCTGCTTCACATTCTGGGCACCTCCCGGTTGCCTGTCTTGACTTATCATTGTCATGCTTTCGCTTTTTGAACTCATGTTTATCCAAATAAAACAGGAACCTTTTCAGTCACTTAGCATCCAATACTGTAACCATGTATATATCTCTTTCCATCCGTGACTTGTGTTTTTACATCTACTGAGTACATTATTTGTTTAATTAATGATGTGTAATGGTCACTAAGAATGAAACAGCTGGGATGTTACAGTTCATTTCTGAATGAAATTGCTCTCAGCAATGCTGGTAAATCTTGTTTAGAAGTCAATATTTATTGTCTGGCGGTCCAGTTGTAGCCCAACCACAACGCTGTGTAAAGGTTTTGCTCCAAGAACTTTTTGCTGACAACATGACAGAAGTATTTATGGTTTTGTTACTCTAAATTAACATTCTTCAACTAGATTTGTCTTGGTAATCATCTGTTGCAAGACATAATCTGAATCACTGTCTGCAAGGACAAACAGGTCACTGATCAGTTACAGAGAGATTCAATTATTGCAGTCAACAAGAGTCACTCATTCACCGAAAATACGTTTCCAAACGAGAACATTTTGTTAATTCAACCTCAAACTTTTGTCTTTCTAGTTAGAAACTATATTTGACGGTGCTGTGGTGAATGAAAGATGTTAGCAGAAGATACTTTAAGTTGCAAGATGAATCTTTCATTAACTGAAGTTATTTGTCCATCACATCCAACACGGTGCACTGATTGAAAGCGTAGCTAACACTTGTAAATAATTCTGCCTTTCAACCAACTACTGAATTATATTTGCTTTGTAACATGACACATTATCCTGTAGAAATAGACCACAAACATCAGGAAATACCATTTCTACTTATATAAAAATATCATGCTCTAGAAAAGTAGTAAAGAAGTGCATAGTATATCAATATGAATTAAAATATTTGGATTTCTTCAGCAAATGCAAATATCATGTCTTTATACTTCTCAATATATTGCTTTTTATCACTAAACACAAGCAGCATCAAAGGAGAGGAGAACCTGCTCCGCACTCGTTCACATCAGAATTTATGAATTTATGGAGGAAGAAATCTTAAGGTCAACTGTGTTCAGCTTTATTAAATGTAAATGTGGAAAAGTTCTCCTTGTTCCAGTGTGCAGTTGTGTAATGAAGTGTCAGGATGCTGCACACTGACAGGGAAGAGATGAGCATCCACTCAAACATAAGCCATGCTGATGCTTGAATGCTATACACCCAATCAACCATCCCTGCTTTTTTCATAAGTCATTTGAGACAGGTGCTGTTGTGTGCTATGTCATGGGACTGAATGGCATTTTAAACTGAACTCGCCACTCTTACCTGCAACTGCATTCTGTCTCCTGAGCATCCGCTTTCCCATTTAGCGCCTGACAATATCCAAGCTTTCTATTCATTTCCCTTCTTTCAGGGAGGAGGAAATGAATCACAGGGCTGTCAAGGAGAGGCACAGGAGCAATAACAGAGGTGTGTGAGAAAAAGAAACTTTGATATGTGAGGTTTACTTACTTTTTATTTCTTGCAGACCCTTGGGGCATGTTGCGGGACATCACACTGCAAAAATCTGGCCACTAAAGCTAACAGACCTGCAGGTGTAATTTCATCTGCCCATCTTTTCCCTTCGTGGTTCCACCTGCCTTCCACTTTCACTCGAACTTTCTGTTTTTATCACCTGCTATTCTTTCTCACCAGCTGCCTGACAGTCTGTCCCATGTCACCTCCTTTTACATCACAGAACACATGCAGCAGATTCTTTGCTGCAGCTTTAGAAAATAGACATTATCTCAACAATCATTTACTCATGTACGTACACCAAAACAAATAGGGCATATTTTTATCTAATTGCACAAATCAATGATATCTGCACATTTACAAACACACTTATCTGTTTTCTGCAGCATATTACAACTATGACTTTACACCATTCACTTACTTTTCCTGTCCTCGGAAGTTATTGCACATCCTATGTGTTTCCACATTGACTATGCTAGGAGTAATGATAAAACTCCCATTCAGAAGGTGCTGAAACATACAATAGATACAAAATACCACAAGTCCCAACCAAATAGGAAAAGAAAAATCAAGAATTATGTTAGCTGTGAAGAAATCTGTTATATTTCTTGAATATCTTTTGTACTGCTTTATTTATGCACTGCATTTGAAAAGCAGATGGCACTAAATACATCTAGGCACAAAAACTTCCATCAAGTCCTACAGCCAAAAACAAAGTGCAGAAGAGATGCATTAAAAATTTTACCTCAAAGAAAACTTTAGGCACTGACAGGATTTAAGGACTTTTTAAACTCTTACAGGCTACGTGTTTCACATCAAATAGAGTTCAAGTTTGAGATAACAAAGCTTTTGGTTTGACTCTAAATTACATTGATATTCACAAATATAAGCAAAATGCAGTTTCTCCCTCTTACGTTGAATCAATAAAGCCAATAGACTGTATTATATGCATTCAGTACTTAGCTGAATGATTTAATACAATGTGGCGTGACTTTGAAAAAACTATCTTATCCTGTTTCTGCTTTTGTCTGCATCACTGGCTCTAATGCCACTCTTCTTTTTCTTGATAACACTTCATAGATTCTCTGTAGGGTTCAGGTCAGGTTAGTTCACTGGCTAATCAAGCACAGTATCACCTGATTTAGTATTAGGATCATTAAACAAGGTAACAAGTCCTGCTGGAAAATAAAATCAGGAACTTCATGAAGCATGTCAGCAGAGGAAATGTGTGAAACGTCAGTATAAGTAGTACATTTGTAATGTAACATGTCGGGGATATAAAAAGAGGCAGCAATGGGTACGCGCCACCCGCCTGCTTCGGGATGTGTGAAGGTGAGGCACAGCTCATCACTGTCTCACATCACCATTTGTCTTATCATTGTTATGTTGAGTGTACATAGTGATCTGGGCCATTTTTGAAATCTTCATAAAGACATCCACAATAACAGGAAAGTAACAGAAAGAGTCAATATTGGTTTGGCACGCTGAGACACTGGTCATCCTGATGTAGCACGTGATGCAAAGTGGTTGTATTACTTTCATGTAATATCTGTATGCTCCTAACTAAATGTAAACAATCCTCAAATAATCATTAAGTTAAATCAGCCCTTAGAGAAAGTTAGCCAGTGTTAACCTTTTGCATCAGGAAATTCTCTAGAAATTTGCATGTCCCCAAAATGACAGATAAGAAAATCAATTGCATTAATGGGTAAAGATTCTCTTCTGCTTTATGACCAAACAAACTAAAAGTGTCTCTGCTTTACCCTGATGGCGCGTTGGTTTTATAATGGAAGCTTTTGCTTCACATTGTCAAGATCTCACCTCTGTGATGAAACGGGTATTTTAAGGTCTGCCATCTGCACATGTGCCAAGACGGTGCGGGAGTCCTACTGGCTGCCTGTGGATCAATCTGAGATTATTCCCCTGGTCCCTTTTCTTAGAAGGATGGTCTGTCAGGCAAATTTACTCATGCACGCACACACTCCCTCTCCCTGTCACTCTCACACATACACATGGGCAAATACTTAATGATTTTTCTGAAGTGAACAAAACAATTAAGTAAAGCCTTCAGCATCGAGTCTTTTAGTTAAAGCACAGAGGCCTAAAGGGACATATAGTGGGAGCTGAAGAAAGTCAAAGAAATAAAAGAAAATTATGGAGTAAGGAGGCACTGAGTGTTCTTTTAGTCTCAAGAGTCTGATTATCTATTATGGATAGCTATATATTTTATATTTTTTTTCTTTTATTATCTGATAGGGGTTGAAGTCTAATGCAGTTTCCATATTTGATGCGATAGGCAGTGTATCTTTCTTAATGGAAAAATCATTGGCTTGTTTTTGTTTTGAATTAAAAAAAACAACTATCGACTAAAATATGTCGCATCAGTTCAATGTATTTTTTTAATTAAAAATAAAAAATAACGTAACGAAGATGATCATTTCACCTGGACACCACAAAGATAATTTCTCAGGACATCTTAGATTTTTTGTGTTTTTGAAAACTATGTTAGATCCTTTTCAGCAGGTATTTATGTTTGATGTGTCAACAAATCTTATCTTACAAACTATTTAACAAAAACTATACAAAGAGATAAAGAGAAACACCAATTAAAAACAACATGTGGCAAATTACTGAAATACTTTATTCAATTTGACACTGAAAGGAATCTACAATCCCACATTCAGATGCTAAAACATTCAAGGAAAAATACTTGAGTTGTGCACAATCTGGTGAGGCAGTGAAAAAAGTCAGAACCAACGAATAGGAATAAAAGGATGAAGGAGCATAAAAGTTTATACCTAGAAGTCAAAATTGATTGACATGAAATCAAGATCTTGCTTTTAAAGTGATACACTACTGAATGTGTACAAAAGTACATCTCAAAGATTCTTCACTGGGTTGAACTTTAACTACTGTGGCAGATAATACATGTGTAAAAACGATGTTTCGTGCTTTGTTAACCTCTCCTTTACCATCCAAGCCATTGAGAAGTAAGGTGACTCTGCTCCTTGATACTACTATAACACATGCTTGTTAAGTTGTTTTTAGGGTTGTTTTTTTTAACACAGATATGTAAAAAAAAAACAAAAAAAAAACATAAGTTTTCACTAATGTGAAACTAAGAAACTGACCTGCAGTTGATGCAGAAGACTTTTCAAATCTGAAACTGCATTTATTGGTTTATCTCGAAATGACCATAATCATAAATTATCTCAGCACTACATTTCCTCCTCAAACCACATATCAACCAATTAATATTTATTTAATATTATATGCTTTTTTCCAGTCCAGACCATCTGTCTACTTGTTGAAACATGGATTGCTTGGCAGTTGCTCTTTGTAAATGACTAATCTGTTGATTACACCATCAAAGAAATTAAATAAAAAATCTAAATGCATGCAGAAATTACATTTTATCAAGATGAACTGCTTTTCCAATTAATACGTTTGCAGTAGTTACAATTGTATTCATATATATTTTTTACTCATATGTTTATTTTGTGAGATGGAAATTCCTAAATTCATTAATGGTGTTGGCCAAAAATAATTGCTCTATTTCATTTAAAATGCCTTGAAAAAAAAACTATCGTAAGAGATAAATGCATAGTCTTTAAAATGCATAAATGAAGAGCACCTATTGCTGTTTGTGTCAAGGGGACTCAGCACTGCCCCCTATCAGTAGGGCACAGTACTCTTGGCTTTGCCTTTTCATTTTCACTGCACAATTTATGGCTGCTCAGAAAGACTAAATATGTCAATTACACTTGTTAATTGATGTATTGTTAAATATATCAGATGGAGTGAAACATATATGAAGAGAGAAAGCAATGGGAATGCACCTCCTGCATGTTTCTGACAAATAACCCTCCTGGGTGAGGCACACTAAATACTTAAAGCCTTCTGAAAATGAAGGCTTTTAGCAAAGGGAAATGTTTTTTAATCCTAAATGACTAAAACAGAAAAAGTTTAACTGACTTTGTAAGTCTTAATCTGTAAAATAGTTGTAACATAATGTCTGCGACTAAACATCAACTAAACTTCAGGTTTTAGCTCTATATGTCCGGTTGGGTTAAAGCAGCACTTACATGAAGATGAGGTGTTGATTGCATGCTCCGATGTTATAGAAACCAGCTTCGAAAGATTATTGGGAATCTGCAGCAGGTAGTGGTGAAGTAACAAATTTTTGAAAAGAGTGGGAAAGCATGGAATGCAGCTTCTTTTGCTAGGTTTATAATTAGTCAGTCATTTGGTTAAATATTGCTTTTACGCAAGAAAAGCAGAGCTAAGTCTAGTTGCCTAGCTACTTCTTGTTGACCAAGAAAGCAATTAAATTTCCTTAATTTCTAAATTAACTTTTAAAAAGTTGAATGTGAAAGAGAACATGACCTAATTCTATCAATTGCAAACTAAAAGTGCATTAGAGACAAGGACAAGCATTGCGCAGATAAGCCAAAACCCTGATTCCAGTTTTTTCCTGTGGAGTAGCCCTGCAGAATAAAACCCAAAGGATCAACTGCTAATCTACAGCCAAAGGTCACATTTATCCAAAGAGAACACTTTTGTTTTATAAGTCTCCCAAAAGTAAATAAGAAAAAAAAAAAGATACATAATTCAACATTGCTAAGAAAACTAACAAAACTAGCATTGCATAATATTTCTCAGGTCCAGGAAGAAACATTTGGATTGTAAATAAAAACAAACCTCCTCAGTACCTGCTGCCCCTGAGAGACCACCTACCCACCCTAACACCCAGTCAGCCCTCCATCTCCTCTCTGGAGGACCGGGCAATTCTTATTGAGCACTTATCTGTTTACAGATCAGCGCTTCCCATCGGATTTTGGATCAATGGGATTATATTTCCCATAAAAACAAACAAACATAAGTTTTGCTCTTTCAGAGTTTGCTCATGGCAATCTAGTTTTGTATTAGCACGGGATAAGATTCTAATTTCTGACACATTGCCTTTTTTTATCTTTTGAAGGAGCTGCATAATTACATATTTATTTTTGTCAGATTCAGCCTCTGACTGAAATAAGACTGGTTCCCACAGCTATCGGCTCTACAAGCTGAAAGAAAGGAGAAAAACATTTAGAACAAATCTGATAAAACTTAAATTCAAAGATTCGGTCAGAAAAGATGCAAGAAATATCCATGTGTTTTTTTTTTTTGTTTTTTGTTTTTCCTGATGGTATAACAATCTTAAAGGCGGCCCAATAAAACAACAATAAAGCCAGGTTTCAGCTGGCTGAGCACCCACAATAACACAATATCTAATAATTTCAGATCAGGAGGAAATGCGTTGATTAATCTCCCAGTCTTATGCTTTTTGTGTAATAATCTCTTTCAAATCTCGCCTTCTTTCTTGTGCTTGAAAAGTAGAAAAAGCACACTGTTCATAAATAGGAAATTGCTATTTGCCAGCAACATTTAAAAATTGTATTGCCAGCAATAAGTTTTTTAAAAGTGTGCCTTTTCTAAATGCATTTCCACTATCTCAGAAAACATGTTTATCTCTCATGTGCATTCTGGTTACAACATAGTGCCATCTGATTACGGCACAGTTTCATCAGTCGTGTTGATTTGTCTTCATAAGCAAAAAAAAAAAAAAAAAAAGCTTTCCTCATCGCAATCTGCATTTAAGAAAAGCAACAGGGATTTGTTTTTTTACGTTTCTGCTTGATTGCAAATCAAAAAGTTACTCCTCACAGGATAGACAAAAAATTTTAAAAAGTGTTCCTAAGACTGCCACAAAACCCATTTTCAGAGAAGAGCAGACTTTGTACTCCCTGTGCATCCTCCATGTTTGCAGTTGTTGTGACACTTTGAGAAGCAAGCCAAAAGTAGGAAGAGTTGGATTGAACAGAGGCATCTGTAACTCCGTAACTCACAGCAAAGGCATGCTTACAGCAAGAGCACACACTGTACAGGCCGACTCAGCACCGCTCTTCATAAACATCCTCCAGGTAATGTATGGTAACTCAAAAAAAATATTTGTTGGTTCTGTGGAAACACTGAGAAAAAGAACTTCACTTTCAGCTGAGTTTTGGGCAGCGGTCTGCACATCCTGTGCATTTGTTTCACAATGTTGGATCGATTTTTAATTAATGGCATTGAAGTGGAGTTTTTATGGAGGCTCACATACTGTTGGTATTGATGAGACATTTTATCCATACAGTTTATTTTGTAAGTCAATAATGCTTTTGACCCCAAAGTTGGTTCCCTGGAATATTCAGCTCACAACACCAACCGTGTTCATGAATGTAAAACGAAGGATGAGCAAAACCAGCAGTTTTCTGCATTTTATAAACTCTGTTTCAGGAACCGCTGGACAAACTGTAGCCAGTACTGTTCAAAATATGTTCTTAGAATGACTGTTAGAAAAATAAATGAAGACTTTAAAGCTGAAGCAGTTAGGGTGTTACTCATTAGGAAGTTGCTACCCACCTACAGAAAACATTTGCAACAGAAATTTTTTCAGATAATTAACAACTGTGATGAGAATTGTCACTACAGAATCCTTTTGACACTTTTAGTTTTCTCCTTTTTTGTATTTTGAAGCTTGTCTCGCAGTTTGTTAATATCTAACACTGTGAATCTGGAATATTTGAAATTGCTTTTGTTTTAGAATAATGATCAGATGGTTAAACACCTTATAATTTACTTGGAGAGGGTGGATTTGGAGATAAAAAGAGATAGAAAAAAGTGAGAAGAAGACAAAGAGTGAGAGAAACAGCGAGGGAGAAAAAAGTACAGTTTTGTTTACTGTCAAATTTCAGAATATTCATTTGTTAAGACATTTAAACATCAAAGAAAGGATATAATTCTTAAACATCTTATGGTTATTCTGGCATATTTCTTTTTTTCTTCTGTTCTTAAATTATTTTCCTAGTTCAAAGATCCCTCAAAAGACAGATGAATACACTGACCAGGAACAGCCATTAATGCTAATCACAGCTGGCATCTCCCAGCTGTGACTGGAGTTGACCTGGGCTGACCCTAAATTCACATTAACAGAGGAGTTAAATCCTGTTCTTATAGACAGAGGGATTGAAATAATAACCAAATTATCTTAACAGGATCCAGAAACATTTCTGATGTTGCATCTTTCATGAAGTAGAGAATAAAAGCTGTGCTCTCCTGTGCTCCACGTTCCCCTCTGGGACACAGCAGCACCTCTGGGGACTGTACGCTCTCCATTTCCTTTCACCCTGTACACTTCAGACTTTTAGCACAAGTCAGAGTTCTTTCATCTGCAGAAATACTGAGATGACGCCGCAGTCGTCAGGTATATAAGAGATGGACAAGAAGCTGAGCACAGAGAGCTGGTTGACCATTTTGTGTCATGGTGCAGAAGCAATAATTTTATATTAAATGTGAACTAAACAAAGGAGATGATTGTTGATGAACGGGGTTTGGTCAATCCATCATGGGAAAAGAGGTGGAGGAGGTTGAGGTGAATAACCGCCTCGGGGTTCATCTGGAAAACGGAACTGGAAAACTGTGAAACATCCACAAGAAGAGACAGAGCACACTATACTTTTTGAGTAGAAGAAGGTGCTGCATATATTTTCTAGGTCTGTTGTGATGAGTGCAAAGAAGGATTCTTCATAAAATTGAGAAAATTGTGGAAAATTATTGCATGAAAATGCTTTACAAAAACAGAGTTCCTTCAGTCAGAGGCTTCTTCAGCATTTCTATTAAACTGACAGCTACAGGAGATCCTTCCCGCTCATAGCTTTCAGCTCCTAAAGCAATTCTTTGAAGAACCTTGGATAATATGCATTGCAACAACATTTAATTTGTATTTGGGATTAATGAAGCATTTTTAAAATGAATTCTAAGCTCACAATAAAAAAATGTAATAATGTTTTTAAAAGATCCTTATTTTAATGAAACTTTATTAGAAAAATCTTTGTACCAGAAGCATTGTCTAATGTTCAAAAGAAAAAAGAAATAGGAGAGGTGTACATTCATTTGGCCAATGCTAAACTGTCATCAAATGACTTTCAAGGAGTTTTGCATGTCTGCTTGAACTCTTAGTCTTGCAATGTTGCTAAAGTAGTCTGCAGGCATAAGATGGGGAGCAAAAAAACAGTTTGTGAGGAAATTGTAAGAAAAAAAAAAAGCAGTAAGGAAAAAAAATCCATATCCATGGTTGGCTGCATCTGTCTCTCCTGTCGCTCTAAATTCGCCGTCAGTCAAAAAGAAAATGTCACACCTTTCAAATGTTCACTCAGAGCTAAGAACTTTTAATTGCTTGGGTAGACTATAGTTCAAGGCTGCAATAAAGTTAGAATCAGTGGAGCCAGGTGAAGGGGCAATGAAGGAGCTCTGCAATAAATCTGATAAATGATGCTAAGACACACAATAGAAATATCTCCACCACCTTCAGTCTCCTCAGTAAACCTCCTGAGTACCTGCTGCCCCTGAGACACCACCTACCCACCCTAACACCCAATCAGCCCTCCGTCTCCTCTCTGGAGGACCGGGCAATTCTTATTGAGCACTTGTCTGTTTACAGATCAGCGCTTCCCATCGGATTTTGGATCAATGGGATTATATTTCCCATAAAGCTGGATGGAGTTGGGGAGGGTGGGGCATCAGGGGCAGCACAGGCTGTGTAGCGTGAGTGAAAAGCAGAGGATTAAGCCTTAGAAACACTGAATGACAGCGGCGAGAGGATGCAATGGTTGGAGGAAAAAGTAGGGATGATGGAAAAATTGGGGAACTGAAAAAGAAAAAAAAAGTGAATGGCAGATGGGTTGGAGGATGAGGAGCTCATTGATCTCCTGTCTGTCTTCTCTTCAGAGGATCAGTAGCAAACACAGGCCTTGGTGTTTATCATTTAGTCAACGCGAGGATGAGGACGCTCTGTTTGGGAATATGGAAATGAGTCGCTAACTGTGCAATACAGCATGTTTGCACAATGCAGGTGTTTTCTCAAAACGTCTTTGAAGGGTGTCGTGAATGCAAAGGACAAAAGTCAAGGTGCTTTTCAGAAATCTGAAGCCTGGAGGAAAAAAAGTGTTTACATAAAATTAAGCATTTTGGACAAAGGAAGCCTAACGATCAGGACAAAAAAGAAAATATACAGTATCTGTTTTCATTCCACTCTTTCGACGTGTTCTTGAAAATCAAAAAGTGGTTTGTGTTTTTCCCCTGAAGATTTTCTTCCTGCACTGAAATCAGAATGTTTTGAGGTGCTTGTAATGTTTGCATTCGTTAGCTTCTTGTGTTTATGCCCATATGTAAATTTAAATGAGTAAGTGTTGGTTTTCAAATAATTACAAAATCAAGGTAACAAACGGTTAAAAAGGCTGCTGAGGGTCGAATGCAGAGCTCTGAATGCCAAAATTAGGCGACAAGTGTTTACATGAACAATAAGAAATGAATGTTGTTAATACATTTGTATTGTGAGTGATGAAAGGCTTGCAGTTCAATCATGAGAGATTACACAATTGGTATTTTGCAATAATAGAACACATTTTAAAACAGGCTCAGCTTTGGGACATACTGTACAGAGAAATTAACAGAGGGAGATAATCTTTAATTACCTGTGGCTCCCGGGATTGAACCCCTCACCAGTTTAAGTGGGTTTTAGTCATTTTGATGTGCATTGTCTCAACTTGCCTCCGTAGTGTGTTTTCACTTCCTTGTCACCAAAAGGTGACACAAATGTATTCCTATTCCACACAGCGCTATTGATTTTTCTTAGGTGGGGGAATTAATCCGCGCTGAACACAAATCATCTTTGAAGCAGGCATTTATTCCCACTCTCACCTCTAGTGCAGCACCCTGGATGCGTTTTGTTACGCGGTAATTTGAAGGGGTGGATGCGCTGGCATGCTCTGTCAACTTAAAGCCCTCGTCTTCAGCCTAGGCCTCTTAAAAGCACAAACATACCGGCCTTCATGAACACTCAGACACATGCATCCACAGACACTCAAACACACACACACACCCACACACACATTAATGTCAAGGACTTCCCTTTTTGAATGCAAAAACATTATATATGCAGATTAAAACCACATTTCCCCCTATGTCTACTTTGCGGTGGGATATTCTGCTGGCTTGCTTCTTTATTCCTCCCCTCTTTTTAAAGTGGCACCAAATGTAATCCTCCTTAATAGATGCATACTATTTACACTTATACCATAATCACTTAAACATTAATTTACAGAACCATATTTGGTTGTTCGAGGACCTGACAGCCTATTCATCAAAAAGTAAATGTGCAGAACCTCGCGCTCTCTGTAGCAATCAATCAATATGCTCGTCTCCAGGCTACGATCAGCGCAGATACATCTCAGACCAAAATTAATCACCGCGAAGTTTGCATAATCCCCATCTACTTCCTCTCACCCATTACCCTACATTTGAGAACCTTTACCTTTGAAGACCATTTTGATGACTGAAGAGATTAATCAGAATCCCCTGTCTTCAAAGCTGATTGAATTATAAGAGTTTAAGCAGTGAATAGTGTGATATAACATAGGGATGTTTTGATTCCATGATTATATCTGTAGCTAAAATGATTTTCATGATTTTTATATTTTTGCTTTTGAGACACAGAGTTGGCTTCTAAATCACAAATCCTTGATTTGATATTTGACTAATTTCATCTGACATTGTTGGCTTTCTCTCTAACATGTTTAAGGATTCTAATTTGGTTATAGTCATGTTTTAGATTGTTGTGGCTTCTAATAGCTGTTGAAGGAGGTTTATTAAAACATGTTAATCTGCGCTTATTTCATTTCTATAAAGAGTATGGGCAGGAGTTTGCCACAAGGACTTCATTTTTATTTTAAATGAAATATTGATCTTTTGCATAAAATATTCTACACATAAAAACCTGGAAATTATCTCTGCATGAAGGCAAAGCTACCAAACTAATATTTTAGGCTGAAATACATGTTATTCACATAGCTGCTAAGACAAGTGGGAAGTCCCACTGACAGTTTGTCCACATAACAAACACTTGTCTGCAGAATTTTTTGTGATAGATGGCACTATGTTAAAAGCCACATTAAACCAAGATCTTAACACATAAGTAAGGAAATTAAATTTAAAACTTGGACATAAACTTCTCTCTCAAATGTACAGATCATTGCTGACCTAAACCGGGCAGCTCTTCTTCAAGCTTTGTGCAATAGCATTAAATTCCTATCATACATAAGTCATTTTGCAATACTCTTGTCTATTTGTGTTGAAATGATAGTCTGGATGTTGACAAACATGTCATCATCCAGCATTTTCTTCTTAGATTGTTATTGGAAAAACAACTTCTCAATTAAGAACTGATTATCATGGCGAGACTATTACGATCAACTGCATCACACAACATTACAAATTCTTATCATGACTGAGTATTATGTCTTTCTCTGACCTGAACAAACAAAGCACAATGATTTGACCTTTTCATGTGGACCTGTTTGGAGCTGTTTAAATGGATGTGTAGGACCTGAACTTTCTGTGTTGTATTAGAGGTAGAGTACAGTTTCCTTGGCTGAAACATGGATCACAATTGAGAATAAAGAAAAAATATCTGGTTAGATGAGATGAGTCAGAAAATAACTTGTTTTAATATTTCATAAGTGAACTATGTAAAATAGAAGGTTTGGGTGAAAACTGTTTGATATAATTGGTCTTAAATGCAGCAATAAGCTCTGCATTAAACACCCAGTTATCATCAGGTTTATCTGCAGAGATAAAGAGATTAAGACAGAACCAAATTGCTCTCTCTGGAGACAGAAATGTCACTGATGTTATGCATCATTAGTGCTGCAAAGAAGGTGGCTTCATTGCTGAGCAGGAAAGGGGGAGGGGTGGAATATGAATAAGACATTAGTGCTTAACTGAAGCAAAACTGTGTTGTGTTTTATGTATTTTATTTCCACACCAGAACAAGAATATTTGTGTGTGTTCAGTTTTTGTAAATCCGACACACCTCCACAATGTCTTAAAAAAAAAAAAAAAAGTAAGTGCCATTAGCCTACATGATGCAGTTTGTTGCAATGATTTCACATTAACCTGAGACCAGTCTGGCACATCTGTCAAAGCCCACCACAGTAGGGCTATTTATAAAGATTTTTGTTTTCACACCTCTTAAGTGGCCAGTTTTCAATCCCAGAGCTCCAGACCGTTTACATCATATTTGGAAATGAAAGAGTGATTCTGGGAAGAGATCATAACTGAACCAGACATTAAGGAATGGATGGAAGGCAAATCTATGAGTCTGATAATGGAAATCCTCTGAAAGTGTGGTTTATAAAAATAAAACACCTGATTTACTTTTGAGAGTCTTATTTGTTGAGAACTTAAAATAGTTCTGATTTTATAAATATACTTCATATTATGTGACAAGATTTCATTTATCACAAAATTAATTGTATTTTTTAAACCCAAATAAAATCTTATATTCAAGATATAAGATTTAAGAACTAAGATAGTTCAAATAACTATCTTAGTTAGTTATTTGTACTAACTAAGATAGAGTGTAACAGCACCTTAAAAATATGAAATGACTGACAAGGAAAAATAAAACGAGATCTGAAAGTGGTGTTGACTAATTTGTGCTTCAACAAAGTAGCTAATTAATTAGTTGCAATTTACCACCAACATTCGAGTTTATTACTAATCCATGTGAACAGTGTAGGGCCCGCTTGGGGTAAGATCATAATCAACCTTCTGGCCATTTTATGAAAGAGTTTTTGTCCAAAATGCAGGTTGCATTTCCAAATCTTGTCCTTTCATCTCAATACAATTTTAACAATACAGCAATAGGTCCCTCTGGCAAATGTAGGGATTCAATGTAACTTTACATTTTATGCATATTTATCATAATAATTATGAGAAGCTGTATGTTGAAGTCCTGTTTTATTTGAACATTTTTGCACTATTTTATTGAATTTGTCCTTTTTCAGAACATCATCACTGATGGCAATTTGACTGAAACTGAAAAGACAGAAGGCTATTTTAGCGCTGACTGTAATGGGTTTAACGTTAAATTCATTTGCTTTCATTCAGCTCGGATCGTAGATAAATGAATAAAAGATTTTGCTGCATTCTGTGAAAATATTCTTTCGAATGATTTACAGTGTCAGTAAAATTAAAAACAACAGAAGTACATAAAACATAATGCTGTCAAAAAAAGGTGTCTAATGGACTAAAAGGTGCGACACAAGTGGCATGAGGTTGATTTACTGATACCGCAGCCACTGTGATTAAATATGGTTATGTACTCAGCATACATTTATCTTTGTCATAACACTATGAAAGTCTCAGCATCACGCTGATTGAGAGTGCTCATATTATTTCCTTTTGTCACCCTCTTAATTACCTCTTACTAACTATTCTCACAAAGATAACCTGAGTGTGATTAAATTTAACGCACCTGCTTCATAAGGATGTAATTTGCCCTGAGATGAGTTCTTAAAAGGCAGGTCATGCAGAATATAGGATGAACACTGTTAACCCCTGTGAGTGCAGATGAAGAGACATAATACTCAGTGCAGGTCATTATGTCTCTATAGGATCATTTTTATCATTAAAAGAGTGATTTGGCAAATGCTGTATCTGAAATCCCTAAAATTTGGCCTCAGGGTGGCAGCAGAAGACAGGTCAAACTGAGGAAGCCATTCCTGTGTGTTAAGGTCATTTTGCACATTTAAGGCTCAACCAGGCAGATTCCAATTTAAGATAATTTCTCTGAGAATGCATTTCTTTTATGTTTGGATTGTCCTAATATCCTGGGAAATGTGTTTAAAAGAATGCATACACTGTGACACATAAAAACCTACTATTGTTAATAGATGTCAGGGATTTTCTGTTTGCAATATTTGAAATTTCCTTAATGGAATTGCTGAATGTCTGAAGTTAGAAATGACTTAACCTGACAAACTCTGTGCAGTACAAATGTGTTTTTGCAGATGCATGTTTGGTGCCATCTGGTGACTTCGAATTTTGAAATTGAAGGGTTCTTAGACAACAAGAGAACAGCTGCTGGGGTATTATGTGTGCTTCTTAAAAGACTGTACTGCAAAACATCTCTAATTGGGAAGTGTTCAGATATACTGCTGATGCTATAGTTAGTTGTTGCATAAAGTCTTGTTTGTGAAGTCAACGGGGAAAACAGGAGTGCCTCTTTCACAACTCTCCAATCCTCTGGGAGAGGAGTATACATTTAAGACCTAGATGTAGACAGGGTGTTGAAATCTGTGAATGATTTCAGGAGGTTCCCACAGGAATCTGTTGCTAGCCCTCACCTGCAGCAAAATAACCAGTTGAGCAATGCCTGGGAAAATATAGTTTTACACAAAACAAGATGGAAGATGAAGTGTTTCACTTCCTACTACAGGAATGGAAGGATTTCTTTAAAACATCTAAAAGACAATCAATTAAAGTATGAGAAACTATGAAAGACATAAAAATATTTTAAAAATTAAAGATCTTCTATAATACATCTCATCTGTGATTCACATGGAAACCTGACAATGATCAAGATGTTATGTTTTCTAATTAATTTATATGTTTTAAGATTCACCTATTTCAAATCCTCCATGATGATTACCATGCAGCATTTATAGAATAGCAGGTGCCCAAAGCACCACATCATTTTTAGCCAGAATTTTCTAATAACTGATAGTGTGGACACGCCTGTGTTTGAACAAGCGCTGTGGAGGTGTAATCACACAAGATACACTCTCTCCAGGATCTGAGGAAAGAACTTGACGCTGCTGTCTGGCACAACACTGGTGTGAATTTCTAAAAGGTAAATATAATAATCACACTCAGTAATAGGAAAATGTCACCTGATTTATTGTGTAGAAAAAGTTTTATAAGTACTGTGAATCGTTTTTCTCTTCCTCTATTTTGATGTTAGCACACCTACTTTGCCTACATTTGATCTCTTCAGCTAGTTCGTGTGACAGTAAAAGCTCGCTCTTGACCTTTGTTTCTTCTCATCCAGCCATCATCTTAAATACTACTCATGTTTTCTGAGTATCTAAATAGAAAACACATACATTTGTTTTGCTCTATTGGATCTACAAACTGAGCTTTCACTCATAATTCTCTTGCAGTCAAGATGCCTGAAACAGCAGAGGCTGTGTCCGCCACTCTTACAACCAACAGGCACTGCACCATAGAGATAACCAATGTCAGCGGCAACTACTGTCTCATTAACCCAAAGTAAGTCTTCAACTGCATCACTAAGCTTACAACTTACAGTAAAGAATTGATTGAAAGTACATTTGAGATCTAACCCCAATGAGGTGGTTAGATCACAGTGCATTTTCATTTACTGTGTAGCACAGTAATGTTTGATGTTAAATTCATAGCAATGACATTTGAAAACTCCATGTAATTTTATATTTAACTGTTTAAAAAGTAATCACACTTGTTTTAATTTCATATTCACTGAAAGATACATGTTTTCATTTGCATTCAGAACAGTCAGGCAGACAAAGGTGACACAGAAACTTGCATAAGTATTCACACCCCCTTGAAATTTATTTTTTTTCATATTACAATCTGAGACAATTTGGACACAACAACATGGAATAATTTAATGTAAAAGGAAAATGAAACCTGGTTTTCAAAACTATTTTCAAAGACATATCTGAGAAATGTCAATACTTTGTAGACTCACTTTTGACAGCAATTGTAACTGCAGGTCTTCATGGGTGAGTTTCTGCCAGATTTGCTCATTGAAAGCCTGAAATCTTTGCCCATTCTTGTTTGCAATGTTGCTCAAGCTTAGTCATATTGGATAGAGAGCATCCAAGAATAACACTACAGATTCTCAGTTGCCTCTATGTCTGGACTTGGTTGGTGCATTTTAGTATGTGAATGTGCTTTGACTGTAAATGTTCAAATTCTATCTTTTCTGTAGATAAATGATGGAACATTTGTCCTGTTTGAACAGCTTGTATTACACACACATTGTGTAGAAATATTTCTTTTGTTTCTGTTTTTCTAAATGTGCTGTGACAAAACATAATTTGTTGTGAGGAGTTATTCAGATATTTATTCTAAACTTCACCTGAAGAATAATAAATCTAATTTAGGATATTGTAGCTCTGTTTTTATTATTGTTCCAGCTTCCAAGACTCAAATGCTTTGCAGTTAGCAAAAGTTTTTTTCTTTCATCAGGATTGTCCTGTAGTTTTGTAGTTAGCACTTATGACACCTGATCCCTTTTGAGAAAAGTGATCCCAACAGCATGATACTTTCACCAACATGTGTCATGGCAGGAATGCTGGGTTCAGCCAAGAGAGTTAAATTTTTTGGTCTCACCTGCTCAAAGTAACTTCTTCCATATTTGTTTTGTGTTCCATATTACTTGTGGCAAACTGTTAATGGGACATACTAGATCTTTCTTTAAAAATGGCTTTATTCCTGCATGTAGTACATGCACACTTCTTAGATTATTAGTTGTAAAAATTGAAAACAAATCATACTTTCTGGGGTTTTTTTTAAAAATAAAATTACAAAATATGAAAAGATTTAAGGAATGTCAATACTTTTAAAAGGCACTGGTAATGTAAAAAAAAAAAAGAAAAGAAAAAAGAGTGAGTTGCACAAAACAGCACCAGAATGCACATCAAGTTTTTGCCATGTGTGTCATGTTTCTGCATTTGTCTAGATTTGTCAGGACTGGCCATATTTTGGATGGGTGATTTTCATATGTGACATTATGTTGCTGGGAACATCTACCAATCTATCATGCACTGACACACCCTGCCTCATTGCACATCGCATGCAGGTAGAATCACTTTTGCTTAGAAGTCCACAGCAGTGCACCTCCAGTCATACTCCATCTGTCAGTGTACACAGTGTACACTGTTTTTCCACCCCAACACTCAGAAAGAGCATCCCCAAGCTATAGGAAATGTTGCAAAGTTTTTGTCTCATTTTTTTCATTGCAACATTGTTGAAATGTCTCAAATATTAATTTGTAACTTGCTTTCCTTTGTAGGATTTACATGACAAGTGGCTTTTCATATCACCCACCCCAGCCCACAGTTCGCACCCAAAAGACAGAAGTGTGTTCCTTCACTAAGGATGACAATACCGCCACCGGTGCGGTCGGTCTGCTAACCTACGACCTGTTCCACATGCAAAGCCGGGTTTGTTCGGAGCGCATGGCCCTCATGTTCTCTGTGCCTTTCGACCACAACATTTACAAGAACCGGCTGGCTATAGGTGTGGTCGAGCATTCCCGGGCCTGCGACAAACATTTGTACGACCAGATGTATGACGGGAAAGATCTCAGCAACTTCACCCGCTCTGAGGCAAACGGGTGTGGGCTGGAATATAAAGCAGCACATGTTGATTTAAGAGCCACAATGTCTACAACAGGGAAAGCTATTGTTAAGGTGGAGCTGTATGATAAAATGGGCCGTTAGTGTGCAGGTCGGCTGGGTTTTATTCTTAAACTCTTTGTTGTTTTTATGTCCATAGAGTGAACAGAATGTGTTTGATGTGACCACTCTTGTCATCTTGAAATAATAAAAAAAATGCATTCAGGAGAGGAAGACTGATTTTGCTGTCATTTCTATTTTGCGTCTGCTGAGAGATATCAATATCTGACAGCCAGCTCATTGATTTCCCATTAGCTAATGTCTTGGACTCATGTACGTTGTACTCTCTCTTCTCTTTGATTATGGTAATAAAACTTTCAGACCCAATGCTTGTGTTGCTTTGTGTGGAGTATGTTCTCACTCTGTAGCCTGCATTATTACTGATGAACAGTAATTATTATTTAATCTCTTATCTGGATCTATCCAACACTAATGAGCGGCAACAGATGGAAAGCTGGCATGGATGTTTTTTTTTTTAATCTGCGCAATAACAACACGGTTCTTCACTGGCTTGGAGACTTTTCATCTTGCTGTTTGTGTGGAACTTGGAAAACAACAGCTTCAGTAAGGAGGCTCCAGAGATGTGTGCCTAGACTTGCCTTGTTTACTTTTTTTCTGTTGCTCAGTGAAAAAGGAATAAGGTTCTCTCAGATGGGTTTTATGAAAAAAAAAAGACAGGACAGGATAAATGTGCAGAGTTAGCAACAAAGAGATCCAAAGGGAAAGGATTAGAGACGGATCCAAGAAAGGGTGTGGTTGTGTGATGATACAGGTATTAACCACATTCATATTTTTGCAGTACTCTTTTGTGTAGGCCCAAACTTACTAACATATGTATGTGGAAATAGGGTGTGCTTGGTCTAAATTATGTTATGTTGCAAGAGGGAGGGGAATATCCTGAAAAATAGGGAAAAAAAAACAGCTCCTCCCATTCAGGTGTCTTTTCCGACTTCTCCCATTTTACTTTTGGAATACTTGGACTTTGTTCACAGGTAAGTTTCTAAAATCACTATTCTTAGTTAAAAGTACTTACAAATTGCTTTTGCTTTTGATAGGTATTTTGTGTGTTTTAAAGAGTATTATTTTTGGAAACTAACTGAAAAACTGATGTATTTATTACATCAGCATTTATTATCTTGTTAACTCTTAAGTTTAATATAAAGTCTTAACAGAGTATGAGCTATAAAACGTTAGCCTCATTATCATGAGGAAGGTAAATTTCACCTAAATTCCATTGGTTTCGTTTTATTTTTATTTTATTTTTTTTGTACTTTATGTTGGTAAAATGAAAATCAATCAAAGTATTTTAAAAAATACCAGTAGCCATGACTTTCATGTTGTTTGACTCTATCGGAAATATTTTTGTCTTTCAAATAGATCTCATAATTGTTGCAGCATGACGGAATCGGCTGAGGCTGTGGCGGCTGATGTGACCAGCAAGAGAAGCGTGACTATTGAAATCTCAAATGTCACAAATAACTACTGCCTTATCAATCCCAAGTAAGCAATTTGTTGATTTCTCTTAATATATTTTTGTCATATCTTTCAGGCTATATTGGTAGAGTTTTACTAACTTTAGCCAACATATTCGCATGATCTAATTATTTTGTCTAATTAGAAACATTTGAAAAATAATAAACAATTTTCTAATTAGAATTAGAATTAATTAAGATTAATTCCAATTCTAATTCTAATTTAATTTTGCATATTTTCTATGAAGAGACATACCCATAACATTTATCATCACATGCTATGCAATACGAACCAGATTTGTTTATGCCCACAATTCCCTTCTTAATATCTTGCATGATTTCTTTTGAAACAGTCCAAGATATTAAGAAGAAACAGTGCTGGAGACCTTTACGTACATCAATTGCAGTTGATCTATGTTATTGTTAATATTTGTTAACTCAGATATTGTCTATGAACCTATCGGAAGCTTTAAAAGTCATCAGACTTCATCCGGGCTCCCTTAAACTTTAAAAGAAGGATATCCTTGGTATACAAAATTTTGGAAGTGAACTGTTAAATTTAGTAAATAATTCTGGTAATTCTTACTGATCCAGACAGGAAAGGGTTATTGTGACTTAATGTTACCCAGTAAGAAAATGGATTTTGAGTTTGATGTATTATATGTAAGTATCTGTTTCAACAGTTTGTTCTTATTTTTGTTATTAGAGCCTTCCTTGAAAATGGAGAGGTGTTCAATCCACCTCAACCTACCGTACGCCCCCTAAAGACAGAGGTGTGCACTTTCACTAAGTCTGGTGGAAAAGCAACCGGGAGTGTTGGTGTCATGACCTACGATCTCTTCGAGAAGTCCCAGAATGACTACATCGAGACCCTGGCCATCATGTTTTCAGTTCCCTGGGACTACAACCTGTACAAGAACTGGTTTGCAGTGGGCGTCTATAAAAAGGGTCGCAACTGTGATAAGGATTTATTCAAAGAAATGTACTATGAGAAGAAAGAGCATGAGCATGGTTTTGTCAGAGGGGAAGCCAATGGCTCAGGAATCAATTATGTGGGTAACTACCTTGACATCAAAGCCACTATGTGTCCCATGGGCAATGCCATCATGAAGGTGGAGGTATGGGACAAGCTTTTCACACACATGGGACAGCAGGCTTACTAGAATCCATTCCCAGTCGCAGAATCCTTCCTCGCGGTCTGTTTTTCTACAGGCTTCCTCCACTAAAATGAGCATGCACTCTTTAACAGCTGTTGTTGCTGACATGTGTCTCTATGCCTTGGTATTGCCCTCTAGCTTATAGTTTGTTTAAGATCTGAATTTGTTTTGTTCTTCTAAATCCTGACAGAAATATTTTCTTTTTATACCAGAAGCCTTTCTGTATTTCTGTGCTATTCAGTTTTAAACTGGCATCTTTAGAAAAGGAAATCAAAGGATGACTCATTGAAGGATGAGGGCACACAGCTTAATAAAATACTCAGAGTGGCTGTCTGAATTCACCTTGACATTATCCTTTCAGGCATAAAATAAATATTTTCTCTGAAGCTTAATGTGTGTCTCTGTCCACTGATTGGGGTTAAAAAGAGTGCATAAAAACGACAATGAGATATTTTAATGCAAAAAGATTATTATTATTATTATTATTAGTAGTAGTAGTAGTAGTAGTAGTAGTAGTATAGTAGTAGTAGTAGTAGTATTAGCATGACTTCCATCCAAGGCATTCTTTGTATGTTTACAAGGTCTTGATTGCTTTGAGGTGGGACTGAGTTTTTAATAAATTGCCTGGATGCCTTAATTTGCAGTACATCATGGTCACAGTAAAACTTTTAAAAAATTTGTTCAAAATTTTCTGTTCACAGCAGAAAGACTAAAGTTAAGGAGGTGAAAGTGTAGTTATTAACAATAAAATGCACACATTTACTTTGAAATCTACAGCAAAAATCAGAATAATTGTGGGTTTTTTTTTCTTTTCAAACTTATCATCTTCACAGGTTGAAAGACACTTAGATTGATTTGACCGCCCAATAAATTACCTTATCTCAACACTAAGTACTTATTTTGCAGTAACATCACTGCCAGTTCTTTGCAGACACTGCCATTAACCTTTAGATGTATTGAGATTTAATGCAGGTGGTGAAACAGCTGCTCTTCATTTACATCTCATAAGAAGATATCAGGTTTCAGCAAATCTATTTGAAGTCTCCATGCTCCCATTCTGGCTCTGGTTTCCCATTATGTCACAAGGCTTTTTCCAGCATCAACAGTTGCCTCCACAAAGAGGCACAGATCAAAGGTTTCAGTTGTTGCTGTTTCATTTGCATAAAAAGCAAATAATATTGAGGTGGAAACTGGGCCTGTGTAGACTTAATCCACAAAGCTTTTTGAGTGACATATTGAAGATATTGACACACATTTTAGCTTTTAATCTTTTCTTTGTGTTTTCAACAACTGTTTCTAAGACTACTTTCATTTTTTTCTATTATGTATTTTACCTCTTAAGTGCTTGTGTATTTGCATTTGTTGTTGTTTGTCTCCCAGTTTAGAAAGACACACACCTTCACCTGCAGATATGGATATACTGGATAAATTCCATTGTGCATTGTGGGTTTTTAAATGTTGGTATGAAGTGAATTGTAAAAGTAGCGTGGAATCAGAGATTTTAAATATTAAAGAGAAAGAATTAAGAAAGTATCCCATCCTCTTTGAATGAAGAAAATGTTTGTGAATTGAAGCAGGTGCAGTTTACCTCCAAAGAGGAAGGAGGTTAGAAAAAGAATTAGGAGAGCACAGGTGTAGAAAAATGCTAATCTACGAGCTTCTGCACCTGAACATAATACTGGCTGATCTGAACAGCAAAGAAACACATGTGAGGTGAAATCTCAGAAATTGTTCACCCAATTACCTGAAAACAAAAAACAATCCCAACTGTTGTTTGCATGTGCTGTGTTTTGCAACAGAAATCTTGACTGAATGTGCACATAGAAGCTAAAACCTTGACCTGATAATTGAGAATAAACTTCAGAGCTTAAATCAGGCATGCAAAATCACATTTAGCTTAAAAAAAAATAAAAAAAAATTAAAAAAAAACATAAAACATGTTTTAAGCCTTTACAATTGAAGTTTTGTTGCGCACTGCACAAAATGCTCTCAAATACTGCCATCTAGAGGCCTGTAACGACAAGAAGCATGGTTATACTCACAGATGAATCTCCAAATCAAAATACAATCTTTGAAAAGCAAAGGGTAAAACATATCAAATAAAAAATAAAAATAAAAATATATATTTAAATGTATTTATTTAATTGGTCCAACAAATGATGTCAGACACCTTCCTGATCATACCTTCTTTCTTTTTCTTTGTTGTTTCTGCAACTACTTTGTCACTGTCTTCCTGAGATGCCACCAGCACCAAACATGTCGTGACATCCAGCTGGGTCTGGTTGTCTTTGATAGTTCATCGTGTGTCTGACCTGATGGGTGACAGCCTGGAACAGAGGGCTGGCAGCCTTCCCGTCAGTTTCAGGCTTCCACTGTTAGTTTAATCTCTAAAGAATCAAAAGGTTTCAGGCCAGAGCAGGGTTTCACTGATATGCATGTTTGTTTCCGAACACATGTGGGATCTATTTCATCATTTCTTCTGCTAAAACACAGGGGTCAAAAGTTATGTTTTTCCTGGCTAGGTATAGAAATCAGCTCAGGTTATCTTGTTGTTTTGAAATCTCAGCATGCAGAGAAACACAAATGTGTATCATGTAACAGTACAGATAACGTGGGAAGAACTTTTCATTGTTTTGCCCTCTCAACTTTTCTTTACATCTTGATAAATAACTTGGATCTTCAGAATCTCTAAAGTTTGAGCTACATTTTTAAATCTATATTAGACTGGACATGTGGTGCGAGTTAAATATTTTGTAATGTTTTGGTTTTGTTGGTTAATTCTGAATATCAATCACCCACAAGATTTCAAATTGATATGTTTTTATCTGTCATCTTTTTTATCTGTTCTTGCTTGTGTTTTTCAGTCTAACTTTGTGTTTTGGTTTCTGACCTATCCTGCAGATATGAATGCTTTCCTTGACACCTTAGTAGTCATAACTTAATGTGAGGATGTGTCAGTGTTTTGTTTATCACTTTAACACTTTCTCCTCAGTTTGAGGTTGTTTATGAAATATTTTTTGCACATTTAAGAGCTGTGCTCTATCGCTTACCATAATTCTGTCTGTCCACTAACACATATTCAGCTGTGAAATAAATCTGTCCAACCTCCTACAGAAAATCTGAAAAAAAGATTTTATTTCCCTTGATTTTTCAGTCTTTATTTTTTCTCTGAATCAAGAAATGATGCATTTGCTGTAGTTGTTTATTTGAATTGTAATTTTCTGGCTGTGAGGAATCTTAGACAAAAAGTACATAAAATACAGTACATCTAGTCCACAGTTATTCAAGTTGAAAAAAGTTGATTATTATGTCATAAACTCTCAGAGCTTCCCAAAGTACCATCTGTACACCACCAATTATGTGTGTGGCTATCTCTTCAAAAGCAGTGATAAAATCAGAAAACTGTAAATTAAAGTTTCTTGTTCTACATATTGAAAAGTTATTCACATGTGTAAAACATTTCAGACAGCTGCCAAACTTTTCAGGGGGATGGGTGTGAAGCACTGTGCAAACCTCAGAGTAACTGCAAGAAACCAAAAAGATACATGTCAGACTTTGTTGGACTTAGTTGGCAAGGTAAATGCTGAAGTTCATAAAAGTACACCCTAAGTACCAATAATAATACTAAAAAGCTAAATATTACATATACAGTGTAGGTCTTAGGTCACTTTCATGCAAACAGATGAATATTTACGTCCCAATGATCTGGTGGACTAGCCAGGAAGGACTAAAGTTAAATCTATAGCCATCCTTGCATTAACTGCAGCTTGAATGACAAACATAGCAGCATAGACAGATTTTGGCACTGAAGCTGACAGTGTCAGGTTCATGGCTTTATAGAGCATCAGTAAAAGTAGATGAAAAAAGAAAGTTATACAAGAGACATTCTGCCAAGTTATTGATGTGTTATGGATGAATGAATGCTACTATAGATGCTTTTATATAGTTATATAATCAAGTTTCAATCTGCTTTCTTCCCGTACACATTATACGAATCTCTACACATCCTTCACATGCCAGAAATAATAAATTTAAAAAACTGCACTCTTTGATGTGTTATTGAACGTGACATAAGTAATTAATTTTTCTGTTGGTTTGTGAGCCAGGCAGCTGGCTCTGCTGTGTTGGAGCTGACCCTTCAGCTGGCTGACATCACGCTGGCAGCTGATGATTGTACATTCAAGTGGGTTTGACATCAGAACTGCTGCCCGATCAGTCAGAATAAGCTGAAAGAATTGCAGAGCGGGAGCAGCCTTCTTTCAACACCAGCTGAAAATTTGAGTGAAGTGGAGCAAAAATATTCCCAAGTTCTCTAATGATGATGAAAAAGGAGAAGGTCAAGCTTAAGGTCAGCTTCAATGTTTTGGCAAAGGGATTTAGAAAAGACTGTTGCAGACATGAAAAGAGAGAGTGGGGTTATACAAATGAGGAGTTTTAAGAAGTTTTAAAGATCTTAAAACTGCCTTTGACGCTTATAACTCCAAGTACTCATCTACACCATTGTCATGGAGGAATTACCTTTTCTTAAGTTACATTGATTCATTTGATTGTGGCTTAGATGTATTTATTATGTCTGCAAAGTTCTCTTAAGATCCCTCTTAAGAGGGAGCCTGCATTTTAAAAGAAAAGGCCTCATATCTGTTCCATTTCATCAGTAAAACTAAGATGTGCTGCTATATTCTTCTTAGAGAGAAGAGGCTTTGGATCACTTCCAAACAACCAGTACATGTCAAGTTTTTCTTTTTAAAGTTCTAATTAAACACTGTTTCACGCAGATTCCCACTGCTCCTCTATGCAGCACAATTACCTGGTCAAATGATGTTTTCGGTTTTCTACCAAAAGCTATCAGACATTTGTTGAAAATGTCAAGGTAAAAACAGTTGCGTGATCTAATATCATCTTCACATATTCAACCCTTTGTTTTTCACCAAACAGACCAATCAACTTTGGAGGGAAAAGTCGTTTTCCTTGCATGAAGTAGCAAGCAGACATAATGTCTAGTGCCTGATGAGAAGACACATTGATCCTCTTTGCACCAGTTGCAACTGTGAGGTTGCTGTGATTGTTATGATTTTTTTCACTCTCTTATCATCCTCCTCACTGTGCATGGCGCCCAGACAAACTTAGGCAATAGTTCTTCATTATTTGTCATAGTTTTCTTTTAACCTTTTAATAGTTGGTCTGTCCATAGATATGTTCAATATTTTATTATTATTATTATTATTATTATTATTATTATTATTATTATTATTATTATTATTATTATTATTATTATTATATTACATTATCATATTATATTATGACATAAAGTTTAACACATATCTACCTCACTTGAGTCACATGTTTTCTTGTTCTTACCACTATGATTGTCTGGACCTATCTCACATCATACATATATACATATACTGCAATGAAGCAGGGACTTAATAATTAGTCTATTACTTATAACCTATGTAAAGTAAAATTTAAATGACAAAATTATTAATTTACAATTATTTGGGGTATTAAGGAGCATGGCACAGAGAATTTTCTTTAAAGCTTTTCTTCCCAGTGGTATGTTACTGTGGTACAAATTTTTTTTATTTTTAAGACATTTTTAACAGGGGAGCCAATAAAAATAATCTAAAAGACGACAGGACAATCACTACATATGTCCTCAAACTAAACAGCTTGTTACAATTCTTCATAAAGCCACAAGAGGGCAAAGTTTTGCACTCTGGAGTTTTATGATCCCCTTGGGTATTGTCGGCTAAGCTGTGAAAATCATGCTGATGCTGCTTTGTGATGACAATTGCTGTAAATACCTTAAAATATATATATATATATATATATATATATCTCATCCATTTTGTGTCCCTCCCTACTGTCATAGCAAACTGGAAAACAAGCTTCATACTATACTGAAAGATGAGTATATCTATATCTATATCTATATCTATATATATATATATATATATATATATATATATATATATATATATATAATATATATATATATATATATATATATATATATATATATAATATATATATATATATATATATATATAGATAGATAGATAGATAGATAGATAGATAGATAGATAGATAGATAGATAGATAGATAGATAGATAGATAGATAGATAGATAGATATAGATATATATAGATATATCTATATATATATATATATATATATATATATATATATATATATACTCACATCTTTCAGTATAGTATGAAGCTTGTTTTCCAGTTTGCTATGACAGTAGGGAGGGACACAAAATGGATGAGATCAGAAAGAGGGGGGATGGGGTGGTAGAGGTGGTGAGCATGACCCTATATCTAGAGAGGAAGAAAGGTCACAAAACACACTTTCCCACATAGCCCAGCCCAGACACACAAGGACACACTCACAGGCATTAAACAGAGGCTCTCAGTGCAGTGTGTGTGTGTGCCAGATGAGGGTGTGATGCATGGCTGCTGTCATGGCTTCCTTGACTACATCAGGGCTCACACAACACAGAAACTGAAGAACAATATACTCCCCACTGAAGATATGAAGGGGGGAGAGACATGGCCATATGTGGTGGTTCATCAAACAAAAGTATAGTGGAGAAGATACTTTTAACAGAATGATGCAGCAATCCTGATAGTTGTCTTAAAACTGAGTTGGATCCTGCTCTTTCCATTGCAAAAGTTGTATTCCTATTATTATTTTTTCCATTATTTTCAATGCAGCACAGCAAAATAAACAACCAGTATTTTTATGTTCAATTTATTTGGATGGTAAAATATCCATTTCGATTTAATACTTTACAAAACAATAAAAGTATACAGATATGTGTGCAGTACATGGGGTGAGAACACACTGAATGCATTCCATGAGCCTGCGAACTACATCCATTTGTTCTTGACAACAACACAGTTAAAGGAAAGTATTTGAATACACATTTTGTTCCAAATCTGAAAGCACTTACTGTGGCTTTACTGTCATCGACAACTGAACACATATCAACGCTATCATGTTACAAGCAAAGAAACTTAAATTGGTCTTCTTGTCATCACTCAGTGTATATAACTAGTCTGCACAGACAGATAAATCTCTTTTGTCTGGGTCAGGTTAAACTATCAATTATTTACTTTTGTATTGTTAATATTTAGACAGAAGGACAGAAGGCAGAATCCTTGCTGCTAACAGAAAAACAACATGAGGAGTTCTACTTCAGTGGTCACTCCCTTTTAATTGAGTTCCAGTTGCTTTAACCTTTGAACCCCCTTAAGATAAATACATTCAACAATTCTTAATTTTTATGTCATATTAACACATATCAAACATAGATCAAACTTGACATTGATCCGAAGCTCATTCCAAACATCTGGACTGTCACTGAAAATTTTATTTCACTTTTACAACGGCAAGCTCTGAAGCTTTTGTCATCACTAACAACACTAAATATATGTTTTTGGTTTATATTAGGGTTTGATTCCATAATATTGTGCTGACACCGGTTGAGTTAATACTTATGCTGTTTTGGAGGCTGGAGCTGAGACTGAAGTCACATCAGGAATAATCATGGTACAGTTGCAAGTTGGAAAACCCCTGGGATTTTTCCAATTGTAGTGCTAACCACTAACAGTAATATGATTTAATAATAGTGCATTTATCTCCATATTCTGCATTGAAACATGAACATGTCCACCATAAAATGCTGTACAGCGCTATATCACAACGAAAAGATTACGGTAATTGCTTTGTTGTTTTTTTTTTAAACTGGGTTTACATCTCCAAAATTAAATATGTGTGCTATAGCCATGTCTACTGAATCCTGGACTCCTCAGACACATCCAACTTTCCAAGTCAAAATTCAGACTTTATACAGATTGTTGTTGTATTTCTGTTTGGAAAATCAGAAAATCCAACTTTCAAATACAAACAGAATGCAACATTGTAACTAAGTCTGTTTAAAAACAATAAAATTTTTCACAGCCTTTTCCTTTAAGTGAAAGCTTGGGACATTGAGGTTGGATTCTGCAGAGTAACTATCAGCAGTCAGTGTTCCGACAAAGTAAAGATCAATGCATGCATTCTGTTTAAGAAAAGGGAAAGAAGTTGAGTCTTGCTAACATGTAGACCGAGTGGAACCAGGACAAAAACATTTTTTAATTTTTTTTTGTTTGACCATGAAGGTTTGACCATGAAGGTCAAACTACTGACCTTCATGGTCAGTAGATCTTCATGGTCAGTAGTTTGAGAAAATGCAATTTTATGGCTATTTTACATCCTATTCCATTAGCATCAAAACAGATCTTACTTATTGGTCATATCTTTCTTCTGCTAAGAATGTCACAATTACGATTGTGGATCATTAATCAATACAGTTTTCATCATAAATGGCCATAGGCTAATAACCACCTACGCAACTATTTTGAGTTGCTGTGAAACTTTAAAAACTGGAGTTTATTCAGAATGATGGACTCCACTTTTCTGTCTTTCTGGATCTTTAAGAAGTGTTCTAAGCATTGTCCACCTGAGGTTAGGTACTGACAGCTGATGGCAACTCCAAAGAACCCCACTTTCAAAATACTGAACCATCCCTATAAAGTGTAAATACAGTAAAAAGGAAACTGTTATCCCACAGTACATTGATAATTTCATTGACAAAGAAGACACTTGCCATTCAACAGACATCTTTCAAAGTAGCAAAGCATTTACTCCATTAAGTCCTGAGTCACATAGACATCTGCTGGATTTTTGGAGAACTGAAGGAATAGTAGCAGTCTAAACATGGTAAAGTAGATGGACAAAAATGAATATAAAAGGTCATATTTCGTGTTAAAATCAGGATGTACCGTCCCCATTTTTGGTCTTAATCACCACGAGGCTGACCATAACTGGTATCAGACAGATGGGAGTGATCACCAGGGCAAACACGATTCCTGGTGGTGGGTCACTAAACTCCTCTGTGGGGCACGTTTTGAAATACGCAGAGTGGATGTTGACAAAGAGTTTTTCCACTAGTGAGTTCGGCCATGGGATCCGCAGACAGTCAGATAGGCTCTCTGTGTAAGTGCTAAAGTCGCTGTAGAAGCTGCAGAAAATCAAATAAAAAAATGTGTTGGGAAAGAACATTTAATGCAAGCATATGTTTTGAAACATCTCTAATGTAAAAGTTAGTGACTTGTAAATGAGATTACCTGCTCACTTTATCCCAGACGCACCAATCAGTTGAGTTTAGTGATCTCATTTGTTCATTGAACAAATGCAGATAGTCATCAAATAAAACAGAAAGACACTCCATTGATGGTTTTTCATTACGACCCTCGCAAAACTTACAAACACTGTGGCAAAAGGTATCATTCGGACAAGCTGCAAGTGGAAGGAACAGGAGAGTATGTGAGAAAACATCCAAAGAGGATAAGAGCAGTTTAAGATGTAACAACAGAATTTAATTTTTTTTTTTTAAAAGACTTATGTTACATTAGCATTGTATGTAAGAAATGCCACCTACAAAATTGCAGTTGGTATCCTGAGATCTCTAAATGAGAGATATGGAAAAACATTCAATGAGTAAAACATGTACTTCTGACAAGAAAAGGCAGAAAACACAAAACACACAATCTTGCTAAATCAACTCGAATCACTGTGACATTTCTTTGCCTGGTTTAGCACACAAATTCTTCCAGCACAACTGTTGTTGAGGCTACTGCAGCTGTGAAAGGAAGACCACACACTCACCAGAGAGAAAGGAGAGGAATACCCCAATGAAACCAACAGCTCCCTTCATGTCAAAAAAAAAAGAATAAAGGTGTCTTTTCCCCAAATGATGAAGCTTCCAGAATGTGTATAGCGAGGCATAACAGGAAACGCGACAGGGTTATCTTCGGTTACCAGATGTCCAAACAATGTTACCCGCAGATAGCAGATGTTCTTGGAAGATCTGTCTGATGGCCCTACGCCTTGGCAGCAGCTCTTTGCCTCTTCAACAAACTTTTTTTTTTTTTTTTTTTTTTTAGTTTTTCTTCCTTTTTTTTAAAGGGGTGGAGGCAGCAAAGATTGTCCTCTCTATTCTCCCAAATAAAAAGAGCACACCCAAGCTGGGGCTGGACTCACATCTGAAAACCCTTTACTCTTTAACTCTTGTTCTGCTTTTTAGTCTCAGTTTCTCACAGTCGAAAAGGCCTGGCCAGCTCACAGCATGTGATTTATTTGCCTTTTGGGCTGCCTCTGCCAAATAGGAAACATAAGTAAACATTTAGGGCTTAGTGTTTTGGGGTGGATTTAATCATGACTTTGCAGGGTGTGCTGTGCAGACAGCCACGATTTCATATTTAGGTTAATTTAACAAAAGAATAAGTTATTATTCTGAAACAACCATGACACTCAAAAGACCATTACATATCTATGCTGGCAAGGAATACATAACATTTCCACATTAGATGTTTTTTTTTTTTATCTCATAAAGAACTCATGATTTTGCAAATCTGCTAGATAGTTCCTCACTGTTGCCTCTTGGAGTCTTAAAAAGCCAAGTGAGAGAGGATCAAACTCAAAAAGAAATACATGTATAAATCTGCGGTTTACATTTCACAGCTTAAATTGATGTTACAGAAACTATATGTTCAGCCTCATGTAACATCTGTTTGCTGAGGAGCAGCATTTTGATTTGGTAATGACATCAGGAAATGTGTCTTTTCAGCAGAGGAGGAGCCCACATTCAGGAGTGTTGGCAGGGGAAAGGGGTGGGGGGACAGTTGGGGAAAGAAAAAAATAGTAAGGCACAGGATGAGGAACAACGAAAGGGGCTCTCCTCCAAGTTTCAGTTGTTTCACAACTTTGAGTTCATGCGTTGATCACTGACGTTGCGTGGGGCGAATGACGAACAAAGTCAGGAAGTTGATCCAGGTGGGGGGTGAGTGGGTGTCGTAATGAGGTTTCATTTAACGTCTAACCCTGAAGCCGTTTGGGGCCTCACGTCTACTGCTGGTGACCCCTCTGGTGGAGACCTCCTCAGGAGTTTATCTTGGATCCTTTTGACAAAACACACGAGGAGATGTCCCCTCGGAAAACGAAGTCTGCGAGATCTGTTATCTGGGTTTTGTTTGTTCCAGGACAAACAAATAATTTCAAAGAAGTGATCCCAAACATGCCCCCGGGACAAATGCTTCCATATTCACCATCTGTGACTTTACAATATATAAAATTTTAATCATATTGATCCATCCCTCCTAAACTTTCTACAATATGTATATATAATGTATATATAAACATACGTGTTTATATATACATATACAGTGTATACACTGAATAAGTATATATAAACACTGTGCCATGCAAAAAGCTGAAAGATCACATTATCTGAATCCCATTTTATCTGGTGTAAAATTAGTGTAAAACATTTTTTAAAAGAACATCATAACGACAGTTATACATGGTGGTGAGAATGTGATAATCTCGGGCTCTGGGTTTTGGAAAATTTTGAACAATCAAGTATGTGCTACAGCAAAAAAAAAAAAAAAAAAAAAAAAGTTTGATAATAAGGTTGTAATCTGATCCCTCAACAAAAACAACAAAATGAAGGTTTCTGATTGCTTTGATCAAAATCTAGACTTAAGTTTGATCACAAAACTATGGCATAACTTTACATTTATGCTCAAAAACTCTCCAGTATGACTACTTTTAAGCAATCCTGCAGTGGGTCCAAATTCTTCCACAGTCATGTAAGAAACTCATTGCCACTTATTACAAAGACTTGAAGGCAGCTGTTGCCCTCAAGGGTGACACAACCAACTACTAGGTTTTGGAGGAAAATACTATTTTACATAGGTGTGGATTGCTTTTTTCAATTAATAAATGAAATAATCTTTTTGAAAATTGCATTTAGTATTTTAAGAAGGTAGCAAATATTTTTTCGCTGCACTTGAATTGATTAGCGTCATTCAGCTACCCAATAAACAGCTCAAAGAAAACAAGTTCAAACTCACTGTTATCCATTGTTTGTGTTTCAGTATACCCTACATAAAGAAATGCATCGAACAATGTACAAGATCATTTATTTTTGATTTTCTTTTAAAAACTCACACATACCTGTTGTTTTCTCTGCTGTTGTGAGTGGTTGCACCGTAGCTTTGTCATTATCCAGACAAATTACATGTGTGCATCCTGCAACAAGAAAACTCAAATTTTGGCAGTGCAAAGACATACGGTCAACTTAAAATATAACATTTTTTGTTATTGAACTCATATTTTGTCAACAGTTGTTTTTACACCTTTTTCAATGTGTGAGAAAGTGTGGAGGCTGAAGGAAATAGCGAGATCCATGCAATGGGGAGTCAGTGCATCCTCCCTTTGTCTCCCACTTCTTTAAGGAAGTCTTAATATATTAAACTGAAGGACATTTAAACATATCAACAACAAATGTTCTGACATTAGGAGGAACTTTCTTATTCATATGTATTAACAATTAACAGTATTAACAATCTTACACATGATCAGAAATAATTACTGAATTCTTATTTGGATATGTATTTGGTCTATGCATGTAAGAAGAACCTACACCATACCAGTTGTTTTCTTTCTAAATGTAATTTCCCTGTGTAAAGTCAGAAAGATTTCCTATTGAGAAATTAGATGAAGAGTAAACATTGCTTCACCCTAATACATAAATAGACGATGAAAATAAATGTGTCTTACCCCAAATGAGAAGAGTCACTAAGCAGCCAGAGAACACAAGAGAAAATCTGGTGACAGTCATTTTGCTGAACAATGCTCTGTTCATCTTCACTAGTGGGTAGGGATTACATATCTCAACCTTTACACAGGAAGACTTAAAAAAAGAAAAAGAAACAACAGGAAAGCCTCATTTCCTAGTATGGGCGGATTCACCACATGGGGTAAAGAGTTTCTGATAATGTTACAACTGCTGTGCTACACTGGTACAAAGTCATCACCACTTTCTCTCTGGGTTTTGATACAGAAATTGTGAAAGCATGAAACGTTTCTGTTCATATTTATTCTCCCCTCATTTCTTTTTCTTTCTCTGTTCCTCTGATTATAGGAGAACAAACAATGATTTAAGTTTAAGAAAGGTGTTCAATCAACAACTAACTGACAAAACTGTGATTTAGAAAAAAAAAATTTCTCTTTTTCTCCCATTTGTTTTTATTTTATTCTTGTTTCAATTTTATGTGATGAGTTTCAAAATAATCTTTCAATTTCAACAGAGCTGCCAATGAGAAAATAGTATAAATTCTAGTCTAATTTCAGTCTTCTAAAGATAATTGATAACAAATGTTAATTGACAGAGTTGAGATTGACATCTATTTTATTTTATTAGTCCAATTAATGTGGGACATGTTCTCGAAATAGAAGTGAAACTAAGATAATATTCATGGACAAAAAGTGTGTGAGAGATATTGATCAAGTGAGCCAACCATGATACAAAAGGCCCAATCAATCAATCAATCAATCAATCAATCAATCAACCAATCAATCAATCAAGCAAGCAAGCAATCAATGAAGTTTGTTTGTATAAACTTCATTAATGTACAGCAACAAAATGCTTTACGTCATGAAAACATACCAAAAAAATAAAGCTGAAGAACACGCAGTGTAAAGTGCCATTGTTACACTTCAAAATGTTGATTAACATTTAATTTACAATGTTTAAAAAGCAACTCTACTCTTCCTGGCCACTTTTCTGAACTTGTAAATTCAGAAAAGTGGAGTTCCCCTTTAATTTCTCATTTGGCGGCACATTTGATTACATTTTCCATTTTTTTGTTGCTGTAAATCAAGATTTACTCTGCATGATTTACATAAGGAATGTCCTTTCTTTATCTGTGCTGTTGTGTATCATCAATGTTGAAGACAAACAGCCTCCTTGTTCCCGTCATCGTTAACGTCACATAAAACTTTTGTGGTAAAAGAGAGGTAGCGAAGGGACTTGAGCTGAAACTGAAGTGTTTCTCTGTTTCATTGAAGAATAAGTGCTCTTTCTCAACTGCTGGGCTTGGAACAAAGCCACATATAGCTCATGCCAAAATTGCTCCCACATTTCATTTCACTTAACATTGAGAGCACAGTTTCATTTAAAGGGTAGAGTGTTCAAAAAAAAGAAACATGCACTTAAATATCAAAGGCATTCTTGTGACCACCATCACATGGATGAATTGACTTTTTAAAAAGGAATGATGTTAAATAAGTTTGAAAGTTCAAAATGCTAAAGCCAATGTAGCTTTGTGTAGCTTTTTTTAAATTAGATATTTTTCTTGACTGCAGAGTTATTTGTCTTAGACATCTTTTCATTCTCAAAATCTTTTGTTTCAGACAATTTCTCTTGTAATATTTAGGTCAGTCACACACCAACATCAACACATGAAGTTTACATAATACAGAAAGAAAAACGTTCTCCTTGTTGCAGCCGTTATCTCTAAGTTGTGTGTTTCTGTGAGTATTTGCTTTTGTTTGACAGATCAGTATCAATACTGCGTCAAACACCACCAAATTTGCCATTTTATCTAGAAAAGTTTGTCTGTTCTAATTTTCTCTCTAAATGCTCAATAAAAAGTCAAGAGTGCTTGATGTAAACATAAGGCAGGAAAAAAAACACAGCTTGTTATGTTTTGGGAGCATGATTTTAAGTGTACTAATCTTGTTTAAATAATGTTTTATTGTCACAGATTGTGTCATTCTGTAAGAACCAATCATATAGTGCCCCCTTGTGTGTTAAACAAGGGTTTTCTTTTTGTGTAAATTCAGGTAACTACTCAAATGCCTACACTATATGTAAAACAGTTAGGTAAATTGTATTTTTTTGAGCTTTTGTCATGGGACAAATTTTGTTTTTCCAGTTAATTGAAAATGTTATTACTCCTAATGTAGATATTTATCTACATTGAAGTGAGGCTTTGGTTTTCTTAAGAGAATATTGATGTGGACAGAAATGTAGGGGATTAATAAATGTGCAGAATTATTACACAAATAAATTAAAATTGAGGATTTTCCCTTTTCCAGTCAATTTTTAATTAATCAAATATTTTATATGTGGGTTAGTAACCAAAATGTCCCTTAAAACAAGATGATTCTGTAGGATTTCCCCATCAAAACTTTGTGTCTTTGAATCTTTTGAACTGGTCTTTGTCACTTAAATGTCCTTAACAAATTTCATGACAGAGCTTTGATTCCTTTCACATTTAAACTACATTATAGTCATATTATTTTGTCTAAATTGCCATTGGTTGTAAGAAACATTGTTGTCAGTTCTGCTATGAGGCTACCCTTGGTAAACACCTGTAGGCACTAAAGTTCTTGGACTCAAAAAGAATGAAGCTGAAATAATACTAGAGGCAATGAAGGGGTTAAAAAGAATAAACATCATTTCACCTAAATTTGATGATTAATTGACAACAGAAGAGCATTAAAAATCATGTGTATCAACCTGAGAATTAAGTTATAAGTACTTTCAAGGCATCAATTTAACGGGGAATGATGTGTTCATTTCAAATGATGTGTTCATTTCAAGCCGTCTGAAAAAAAAAAAAAGATATTTCAGATTTTTGTCCTGCTGATAGCAAAGCTTTTATAGTGAGTTCAGCTATTGCTCTCCAAATGTCTGGAGCCAAACAAGATCTTTCTGGCATTCGTGTTTCTTGCACGTAGCCCGCTGTCTTTTCCACAGAAAAGAAAAATGTGTAGAGCTCCCTCTGCAGGAGAAAAGCTGAACCGCAGGTAGGCTGATTTCCCTCTCGACAGAAGTCCGCTGGAATTTTATAAAACTGTAAGCTGGTTTCCAGCTCTTTCTTCATCATTATCACCTTAGTCTGTAAACCAGTAATATATAGTGTAGGGCTGTTTCTGTTGTAAGATATGCTATGTGTTTTATTTTTATTTTTTCGTTTTATGGGCTATTTGCTGATTTTAATCGTCTTTTTTTCATCATGTATTTTAATGCTTGTATTTTACACCAACAGGCGGTCGATTTTAATATTTTCTCAAGGGCTGGCCACTAACCGCAGGCCTACAGAGAATCATGCTTGCGTGTGTTTGTGACCGTGACCCTCCGAACAGTTAATCAGTTCCTGAGTGTGCGAGTAATGGCTGAACGGCGGCGGCTCCGAGCTACTTTTTATTCCCACGACGCAGAATATGCATAAATCCTGGCTCCTCTTCTTGAAAAGGCTGCATCATAATAAATACGTCACTATCCTGCTTGGGTTGAGCTAAGTGCGCAGCTATTTGTAAGCTACGACAACAAGCCTCCACCATGTCCGCGGAGAACGCTGGGATTTCTCTGACATCCCCACGCATGGAGACGATACCTGCGTCAGATCCAAACCAAAGACAGCCTTAATTTGTCCAGCACGCACACACCAACACACACTCACACTCTCTCTCTCTCGCTCGCTCTCTTTCCTACACACACGTACAGAGAGGGACTTGATCGCATTGCGGGGCTGTTGTCGCAACAGAGAGGACTCGAGGATTTAAAGGTATTTAATAACCGCGACAGTTGCTGTGTGGATGTAGACGTGCACACGCGTGTGCCAGAATGCCGCGCCGTCATTGTGGAGCTTGGGTGGGCACGTCGCTAAAGTGTTCCCCATTTAAATGGGCACCGTGTAGCTGCCGTGGCTGCACCTAGAGGACGCAGCGCACTTCATCTGCGTTGTACCACACGTTTGCAAGCTTCCTCCTCCACGACCAAACCTCCTGTCGCTGATTTCGGCGCTAAGTTTTGCCTTAATGCTCATTTCTGGTGGAGTTCTGGCGCAAACAGTGATGTAGATGCTCACTCGGGCCATGATGAAGCACAGAAAACTGTACTACGCACTTTTCTGCTCTGTTGAGGCACGCCCACTTCGTAGCAATGTGGATGCTCCACGCTGTTTAACTCTTAGACCTTATTTACAAGCCACAATAATTGCCCACTGCTTTTTTAATGGCCGCCCTTTGAAAATAATTAGAAAACATGGTGCTGTTTAAATCATTCGGACGGTGGGCTTGTTTTCTCCAGAGGATGGCAGTTTTGTTTTGACAACAGCAGGGGGCAGTATTTCAAAGAGGGTTGCATTTAGGGTAAATGGGGAAGTGCATTCTTCTATAAAACGAGATTGTGTCATACTGAAGGCTTGTTGAGGAATACATTACTTTAACAACTCTTTTTTCACTCATTTGCATTATATGATCAACTGACTTTAACTATATTTTATGCAATCATTAGGATCATACAGGACTTAATGTTGATGCCCTTATCTTCAACATGAATGACATAGATTTATTAGAAATAATATATTAAAATTATCACTATGGTATACATGCTCATAGTGAGTAACCTATGGCCGATGCGGCATAAGATTTTGAATTGAATGAACTGATTTGTTTTGAATTATGCTTCTTTTTAAATTGATATTTCATGAATCTGCTTGTCTTGTAAAGTTTATTGACATGATGTTTTAGTAATTTTTTCACACAATATAAATTGTGTAAAATGAATGGGATGACTTTAAAATTATCTGAGTTATCTTACAAAACTACTACAAAAGATAAAATTGTTGTTGTGCTTTGGAGGCCACATAACAGGCCAACAATGGGAAATTTGAATCTACCAGGAGGTTCAACTTGCTTGCTGAATACTCTTTTTGACTTTTTAAGGAATGATGGAAGAAACAGCTGCTGCAGACCCGGCCTCTGGCACCAGTGCTGTCCCATCAACTCCAAGGCCTCAACCTGGCTCCTTCACCCCTTCCCGCAGTCTCCTAGAGTGGAGAAGGAGGGTCAAGTCTGAGTATATGCGCCTTCGCCAGTTAAAACGCCTTAAAAAAGTAGACAAGGTCAAGGTGGGTTAAACCAATCATTGACACATGGTTTATAGATTAATGTCTGTGAACGTTTGAAAAAAAATTGCTTTGTGTATGTAGTTTATCCCCTTATTTTGAGTTTCATCTGATTTGATCTTTTTGTATTTCCAGAGCTTGTTCATGTCCAACAGGCAAAAGATTGAGCTGCAGACTAATCTCCTGAATACAGAGTGGTCCAAACTTAGGATTCAGGCCATCCCTGTCTCAACCTTTAGTGGATCTCTGGCAAATAAGAAGGTATGTTCTTTTAAAAAGAGAGCGGTTAGGATAAAAGGAGCTCAAATAGGCAGTGACAAAGGGAAATGGTGACTTAAGTGAGCTCATAACCCAAACACTTTGAAAATATATGGGTATCTTTATGTTCCCACATGCTTTTGAGTTTCACTGTAATGTATTTATTTTCTCTGCCTGAGCCAAAACAGCATCTGTGTTCAATTATAATTATCCAGAAGACTCATTCAGAGTATGGTCATGTTCACCTCACCTCTGATCCTCTTCCAGATGTGTGCAGTGGAGTTTGGATTCCCGGAATTTAATTCTCAGGCCATTCCAATGAAACCTCTGTCTACAGTGGCAGGAATCCCCTTCATGTACTCGTGGTCACCACTGCAGCACAACTTTATGGTATCACGTAGCATATTTTGAAATTGTTTTTGCACTCTACGATTGTATAACTGTATTGTTTTTAAGCTTTGGAACATTTAGAAACACTTAATGTTATTCTGTTGAATGAAGCACCAACAGGAGTTTTTTTCTTGTAGGTGGAGGATGAAACGTTCCTACACAACATTCCCTACATGGGTGATGAGGTGCTTGAACAGGATGAGGCCTTCTTAGAGGAACTCATTGACAACTATGATGGCGTTCATGGTGACAGAGGTAAGCAGAGCCTTAAAGGCATATTTATTTCCTATGACATCGTCAGAATTACATGTTACAACTGCATATTTCAGGAAATACTATGTGTTTCTTGGGTTTCCAGATGTAGAGACTGAAAATGTTTTCCAGTCTTCTTTTCAAAATAGTTTAAACTTAGTCAAATTGGATGGAGACCATCTGTTAATACAACTTCAAGTCTTACAACAGATGGTTTGTTGCAAAAACTTACCAAAAATATTTCCAAAGTTTGTGGTTACATCCTTTTTAGGACACTGTATTTGCTGTGTATGTATTTCATCTGAATTAATAGTGGAGGTTTATAGGATTTTTTTTCTACATAAACCCATGATTTAAGACGTATTAAAAAAAAATGTTTCTGTCCCAGAGGGTGGGTTCATCAGCGACGAAATCTTTAAGGAGCTTGTGGATGCCTTGAGTCAATATTCTGACCATGAAGAAGAAGAAGAGGAGGACTCTGCTGCAGGGGTGACAGCAGCAGAGGTTATAGGGAAGAAAGAGGAAGAGAGGATGATGATGAGGAGGAGCTCAGTGGAAGGCTCAGAAGAGACTAAAGCTGGAACATTAATCAGGAGAAAAAGGAGAGGCACCACAGAGTGTGAGTATCTGTGTTTAGAGTGCTTCAGCGTGAACAAGGCACATACTGTCCTTTTTTTACACCATGCAGCTGCCACAAGGTCGTCCTGCCACAGCAGCTCTTGAACTGACATTGTGGCTTTTTTTCCTTGTTTGAGGAAACTTGTTTGTTCATGACACTAATATGACCTGACTCCTATTACAGAGCTGTGTTTGGATTTGGTGGTAACTACACACTTTCCCAACAATTGTGAAATGGAGCTACTGTGCATGCATGAACAGGGAGGCTATAAATTACAGAATACAAGAAAGTACAACCATTAAGAACAATTGTTACTAACTGTTCTTGAGAAGAGGAGACAATGTCTTGTTCAGAATTGTTCAAACACCCTTTTTGCATAATCAGTGTTTATGCATCTGTATGAAGACCTGATGTTTGGTCATATCTGGTTCACTTGTGTAACGCTCCCTGCTTTGTTTCCTAAAAGTGAAGGATGTGTCCGGCAGCAAGAGGATCCCTAACGATAAGATATTTACAGCCATCGCCTCGATGTTTCCCTACAAGGGCACCACAGAGGAGCTGAAGGAAAAGTAAGAAAAGTGCAGTCAATGGGATCTATTTGCACCGCGATCAGTAGTCTGTTGCTTAGCGTTCACCACGGAGATGAATTCTGGGTTCCTCTCTGGCTCTCATACTCAAAGGATACTTGCATCAGGAGTTGAAAGACCTTAGAACTTATGGTGCCATAAGAAGTATTTGGCCCTTTACAGATTTGTTCAAGTGAAAATTAGTACACCCTGTGGCAGCCTGAATGAACAAATGGCTATTTAACAATACTGAATAATGAATTAATACTATCAAAGAAAGAAAGTAAGCCCAAAATGCTGTTTTCAAACAGTTATTTAATTTGCTAAGGAAAACAAAGCTACATAGCCATATCTGAAAAAATAATTGCCCCCTGAACTGGGTGTCCCAACCGTGGCAGCAACAAATCCCATCTAGCTTTTGCAGTGGAAAGCGGTGATTCTTTTACGGCACTGTGGAGAAATTTTGGTCCACTCTGGTTTGCAGAAGAGTTTTTTTTTTAAATTCCAGCAACCTGCTTTAACATTTAGGTCTAAACTTTGACCTTTTTTGTTTAGTTCTAACCTGATGACCAAACATTCTCCTTCAGGATTCTTTGATGGAGCTAAAACAGCTAAAACAGCAAATGGAGCTCCAGACCAGGAAACTACCCCCCTGTGCTTATCATATGATGTACTGTTTTAGAAAAATGTTGTTAATTTTACACCTGATGTAATGGGGCATATCTTCCTTCCTTCAAGTTTTCACCATTGGATTTTATATATGCAGCTTCAGGGTTCTTTTGGGTCTCCCTTGATGATTCAAGAAGGGTCACCACATTTCTGTATGTCATCCATTTGTGGATAAATATTTTAGGTTCTGATGACTTTGTATCTCATCTGTTTTTTGTTTTTTTTTTAGATTTATGAATGATGTATTGGTTTTGAGATCTTTCCACCAATTTGAGGTTGTCTTAATTATGCAGATTATATAGCAGTTAATTAATGAATTAGCAACAGAGATAATTATGTTTCTGCACAGTTTATGGACTGGGCACTTTGTCACTGCTAACCTTCATAGAACATCTGGACGGACACAGATATTAATATCAGATCAGTATATCTCTTATTTCTTTAAAGCTTTGACATATTTTTTATATTCTTCACAGGTACAAGGATCTACAGGAGCCACCAGGCCCAGTAAAACTCCCCCCCCTCTGCACTCCCAACTTAGATGGGCCTTTTGCAAAGTCTGTGCAGAGGGAGCAGTCGTTGCATTCCTTCCACACACTCTTCTGTAGACGTTGCTTCAAATATGACTGTTTCCTCCACCGTAATAGCCCTTTTTTTGTTTGATTTATGACTCTGATCAATATATTATGATTGAAATATTTTATTAATGTTTGCATTGAATGTTGCAATTCGTGCAGCAGGTAGTGAGAATGCATTGTCTCTGTTCATGAAGCTTTTCATGCAACACCCAATGTTTACAAGAGGAAGAGTAAGGAGATCCGCATGGAGACTGAACCGTGTGGGGAAGACTGCTTCCTTTTACAGGTATACTCAGTCCATGAACTCTATGCTTGGGATACGTTGTACATTTCAGTGCTCATTGTGTTTTACCCCATCAATACTTCATTTTTGCAGAAAGGAGCTAAAGAGTTTGTAGATCGGAATATGTTACGGTCGCAGAGATCTCGGAGGCGACGGAGGCAGCAGCGACCCACCGGTTCCACCGGTTCTGGACCAACTGGGTCTGTTGAGGAAGGCAAGGAGGGTGAAAGTGACCATGAAACCACTTCCTCCTCAGGTATTGCACTCCTCTTACTGAAAGACGTTTTTTTTTTTTTTTTTTTTTTTTTTCTGTTTTACAAAGCAGAAAAAAAATCCATTATTGCAGCCACTTGGAAATGAATGTGATAATGTGTTTATAGCAAGGCGGTTAAGGTTGTCTGCTCTGTGGGTTTGTACAGTACAGACACAATTTGTTTCCAGAAACCTAATGCACTGAGTCACTGAATTAGATGCATCATTTACCATAAACTTCCCTAGTTTCTGCATGACTGTGTTGCCCAACTCACTGCTCCCCATCTTAAATATGAACATTTGGCTGCAGATTGCGGTTTTCAAGTCATATCCTGCTCTCTCCTCTCATCTTCTTCCAGTGTCAGCTGTCTCTTGCCAACCAAAATATACCAACAATTATTGTTGCATGAATCAGCCTCCATACAAGCCCAGCCTTCTCCTCATCTCCATGCTTTTCTTCTCCTCTCTTTTTACATTTCTTGCTTACATCTTGATGTAGAGAGCGGAAAGAACGAAATCAGAGAACCGTCCACCGGCTTGTTGTCTTAATTTTCCACCCTGAATCTTTCATCTTTTTTTCGATCAGTTCCTCTCTTGAAGCTGGTGTGGGAAATTACTGGAGCTTAGCCAGTGACTCAGCACACTTTATCACACGTGTAAGGATAATGTGGAAAAACAGATTGTTCAACAGACTGATGCAGAGCATGAAGAAGCTGGAGCATGTGGCCTCACTTGTGCTCCATTCAGCCTGTTGCCAGGCAACATTCACCTCTCCAGCTTGTCCTTGGGATGTTAAGAGCATTAGTTTTGAATACCCAAAATCTTCCATCATATATGTGTCCGTCAATGGAAATACAGTCATTTTGCCTAGAAATGTCAATTGATAGTGTCTAAACTCCACCTCTAAATAATTTAATATCATTCTGTTATGTGAATAAAGTGATGAGAAAATGAGAACATCAAAGTTTTTGGCCAGCAAATTGCAACATGTGAACATGTAATATAATCTAACAGAATATGAACTTTTTTTCAAGGAGGATTGAGCAAAAAATGTCAGTATGTAGTTCTACAAAGCTGAGAATCAGCACAAAAACATGCTGCTGTTATTGCAGTGAAAATTGGTTCTAGGTTCTACAAGCTATTAACCCAACAGAGCAGAAGACAAATGGACCATTTTATTTGCAAATAAAATTTAGAAAACTCACAAAAAAAAGGTCTTTCACATAAAATCCTGGCGTTTGTGGGCATAACAAGATGCAATATTCAACAATAAAAGAGGGTATGTGTTTTAAAGATCTTCAAACACTTTTCTAAAAAGAATAAAACATTTTTTTTCCTGTTTTTTCACAAAGCCTTGTTTTTGCCTGGGTGTGTGTAATAGAGGGGAATTCTCGCTGCCAGACTCCAACCAAGCTGCGTCCAGGCGAAGATGAAATAGAGCGTCAGGAGTGCTGTGTGGTCCAGTGGAGTGGGGCAGAGGAGTCACTGTTCAGGGTGCTGCACGGCACATATTTTAACAACTTCTGCTCCATTGCACGTCTCATTGGTACCAAGAACTGCAAACAGGTAAAAAATGTTATACTCATATTTCATATAAACATTTTTTTCTTCATTACAAAATATTCACATGTCAATTAAAAGGGATTTTACTGAACTTGAACAACAAAAAATAACCTTGTTTTAATTATTAAACAAAAAATCTAAACAAAAATGTGTCCAACTCTTCTTTAGTTCACTTTTTTTTTTTTACAAACTGTCTCGTTTTCCCACACATACGATATAATTCATGATGGATTCTATGGAATTGTATTTGGTTTATGCAACATATATCTTCTGTTCTAATGTCCAAATAATCCAATTTTGACAATTTTGTTCAAAGAACGTTAATCTCTGAGTTTTGGTGTTCTCTGAGGAAAACTTTAATCTTAATCCTTTTTCATACAGAGCAAATGTTTCTTTACACTTCATATGAAAGATAAGCTTGCAGTTCCTTTCTGTATGGCATAGACACACGCTTTCAATCGTGGTAAGAATTTGCTCTAAGCTCCTTAAAGGCGTTTTAGGGTTTTTTTATGGGCTTCCAGGTAATTGTTAGAAAATCTTTTTACAAGATTTTTATGATGGATACATTTAAATTGATCATTATAATTTTAAGAAAAGCATTGTCAAGCCATCAGTCTGTTTCTCAACCCTAACCCTTGTACAGAGGTTTGTTGAAATCAAACCTAAATTTAGATTTAAATGACTCAAGGAACATCATCTTTCGTTAAGTGGGCTCTGCTTTGATATATTTAAACAGCCCATCTTAAATGTTTTTGTAGAATAGGTAAAATAAATAAAGCCATGACAAATATAATAAAGAAACATACTAACATTTAACATCTGTTGTCTCGTAGTAATTATCCAAGAAACATGTTTTTGGTCTTAGCCTAAAATGACACATGGTTGTTTGGACACAAAGTGAAAAACACACTATAGATGTTTTTGGGGGGTTTTTGTTACATTTGAGTTAGTTCCTGTGTAATGACAGATGCATAGTGAGCTTGTGGTTTTATGCTGCACCTAATTGGACTGACTAGAACATTATATTGCATGTGGCCCAATAAACAGGGATTCTTACCAGATGTGACATTGCTCATAGTTACATGTAATCAAGTCTTAAAAAAGGCAACATCTGCAGTCATTTTAGTCTCTTCTGGGCTGCTATTAATATTTTATTCTTTGTTTTCTTAGTTGTATTGGTGGTCAGTGTTATAGTTTCAAACCTTGTCAGAGACATTGATCCAGTCTCTTTATTTCATTTCTACTCCTGGAGGTCTCTTTTTATCAGAAAGCAACAAAATCTGTATTAGACTGTAATAGCTCTGCTTATGTTGCGAATGTCCCGCCTACTGCTTCACTCTGTGAAAATGCTGAAACCAGCTGCACCGTTACGCATGTCTGTGTCCTGGGGAAGAGGCCAAATCTGGGTTTTGGCAGCCAGAGGTGGTTTGTGTGTGTGTGTGTTTCAGTGTGTGTGCAGATACACTCTTGCATCTGGTTGATGCACTCTGGTTGTGAAAGCAGAAGATGGAACTAAGCAGGACATTTTGTCACAGATTATTTAGTAGTGTACACAGGTTGCACAATATTGCACAATGTCATTGCTATGAGGACAAAGTTGTTGTAATTGTGTGCATGTGTAATTGATTTGTTGGTTAACTTGTCTGTTGTTGACCTTTCTCACAGGTCTATGAGTTTGCAGCGAAAGAGGTTCTGATCCACCGGGTCCCTTTGGTAGATGGAGGCATCTCACCCCAAAAGAAGAAAAGGAAACACAGGCAAGTTGCTGTCTGTTATGGACCAGTGCTTTTTAATATCTTGTGACTGTCAATATCTGGTCATATTTCAAACCCAACTTGAAAAGCAATGTATTTAAATTTTAGGTAATAAACCAAAACAAAGTAGTTTATAGTCCATTATCAAAGAGAGGTGAAAATAAAAACATTGAAAAAAGAGACTGTCAGTAATGGCAAATTTGCAGCATACAAAAATACTATCCAGTTATCAAAAACAGCATAATCAATCACCATTAATAAGGTTTAAGGGTTTTTTTATGTTACTGATCCGGCCTTTCAAACTCATTCGGTCACAGCCACTGGTTCTTACTGTTAAAGGGGAGTCTTTAATTTTTACTGGCATGACATGCATGCTTGTTATGAATGATGACTGCAAAGTTAATAACTTTATGCAATCAACTATCCACTGTCCCTCCAAGCCTGTTTAGGAAGAATAATGTTTCTTTAGATATGACACATTTTTTTCAGATTGGATAAATAAAATAAATGTGACTGCAATGGTTAATAACTACAATTAAATTTTAGTTTATGTACTCTTAATTAATCTGTCTGTTATTTGATGATTGTATTTTTCTGTCTAAAAACAGGATCTGTTTGTTTTGTAAAGAGCCTTAAATTATTTGTTCTTGTAGGTTGTGGGCAAAGATTCAGCTGAAAAAAGGTAAATTTATCTTCACATTTGATTTTTGCTTCTCCTTGACCTGGAACACAGCTTGTAGCTTTGATCTTTCTGCTTTTTCCCCATGTTGCTCCAGATAACTCCTCCAATCAGGTGTACAACTATCAGCCATGTGACCACCCTGACCACCCATGTGACAGCTCCTGCCCTTGTGTGATGACCCAGAATTTTTGTGAGAAGTTCTGTCAGTGCGAACACGAGTGTGAGTGTCACTGTTTGCTTTTCACCTATCAAGAGTTTGTCAGAAAATTGTTTTTTACTTGTGCTGCTCGCAAACAGTAGTTGCATTCAGCCTGCTCTTCCAGGTCATTAATATGGTTGTCACTGAAAGCATTTTTCTTTGAGTCCCTCGTGTCACAAAGGAGCAGAAATGTAGAATGTGAAATACAAACTGTATTTTGGCAGTGGGCAGAAAGCAAATCATCTTTTGGTGGGAATAGATGGTTGTGTTTTACCACAAGGCAGCATTTATAATTAGGTTTTCACTACAGCAGGTGTGACCCAGAGAAGCTTTTCCCAAAATGTCCACATGGTGGTGGAATCAGATTTGTAATTCACCCTCTGGAGGGTTAACAACAGATAAAGAGAAAGGCTTGGAAAAAAAAACTATTTTTTTTCCTTGTTCACTCTCCTCCCTTCTCCATGTTATGCCGCCTTTTCCCGTAGCAGAGGAACACAGCTGCCAAACAGGAAGCAGCCCTCTTTTTTCACATGTGTGTGGAAAAGAGGGCCGGACTTTTCCAAGTCCATGGACTTGGAAAAGAATCAAAGGGATGTCAGAGGCTCTGTGCCTGATATACAGCATCATCAGTATAAGTCAAACTCTTCCAGCCTGAAAATGTTTGACACATAAACCCCAGAGAGGAAAGGAATTGGGGATTAAAGAGCACCTCAAAGAGAAACAAAAATATGTCTGGGCCTTATGTTATAGATAGTTGCACTCTTTAGTTGTATATCAGCATTTCTGCCAGTAGAGGGCTCTTATATGGCTTTATCAACCACTTTATTAGGTACACAGGATTAGATACCTTTATCTTTCAAAACTTCCTTTCTGTCATAGACCTGTGAGAAAGGTCAACTATTCAACAAGGTATCAATTATCAATAAGATATATTTCGTCTTACTTTTATAATAGCTGCAGAATATGGGTGCATTGTGGTCACAAAGAATGTACATGGTCAGCAACAATACTCAGGTATGCTGTGATGTTTAAGAGTTGCTCATTTGTTACTAAGTGGCCAAGAATGTGCAACAAATATCCCCTACACGCCCACAGGCAAAACAAATGCAGGCTGTCACGTTGTTTATGCCATAGTTTGACGCCCCCCATCTGACTGTTGTGGCTAAAATCAACCCACTAGTCCAAGCAATATTTTTCCAATCTGTTACACTTCATTTTTAGTGTTACCTGTTGTGTGGTCTTCTCTATTGTATTCTGCTTTAAGGTTGACTCATATATTCAAGAGAGAATTTCCTACAGTCATCTTTTAGCCCTTTGTAATCTCAACCTGGTCTGACTTATATTCTCTCATCTCCGATATCAACAAGGTGTCACTGGATGGTTTTTCTCTTTTGGACTGTCCTCCATAGATCCCAAATAATGCATAAAATCCCAGTAGATCAGCAGATTCTGAAATATTCGGACTAGTTTATCTTGCATCAAAGAAATTGCCATGGAAATTGCCATTTTATTCCCATTCAATGCTCGTTTGAACTTCACCAAGTCATCCTTACCTTGTTTCTGGGGATGCGATTGATAGTCACTATATGTGTGAACAAGCAATTGCACTAGAACCTGGTCAAGCAGTTTCCTTGTATCTAAATGTTTTGCAGGCCAGAACCGTTTCCCAGGCTGCCGATGTAAAACCCAGTGCAACACCAAGCAGTGTCCATGCTACCTGGCTGTACGAGAGTGTGACCCAGATCTCTGCATGACCTGTGGAGCTGCCGACCACTGGGACAGCAAAGTGGTGTCCTGTAAGAACTGCAGCATCCAAAGAGGCCTTAAAAAGGTTCATGAAAGTTCCAGATGATAGTGTACACTAATGGTCCAATATTCAGATGTTGTGCATCAGGAAAGAAAACTACTTATGGCTTCTCTTTCAGCACCTGTTGCTGGCTCCATCAGATGTTGCTGGTTGGGGAACATTCATCAAAGAGCCTGTGCAGAAGAATGAATTCATCTCTGAGTACTGCGGAGAGGCAAGTCCATGCAGTTTAATTAGATTTTTCACAGTTTCTGACAATCGATTTTAATTCTTTCATTTCTATCTGCAGCTGATCTCTCAAGATGAGGCAGACAGACGAGGAAGGATTTACGACAAATACATGTCAAGCTTCCTTTTCAATTTGAACAACGGCAGGTTTTTTCTATTCTTGCTGCAAGGCTTTACTATATGTTTAAGCTGGAATCAGAAATTGTGTTGAAGGGTAGATAGTATGAAGTGATGTTCTGTTTTAAGCTTACAGAGGTAAAACCCAATTGAAGTAGAGAAAACTCATAGCACGTTCTCCTAGTAGATAAATTCAACTTTGTTGCACTTGGACTTTGACGCTGCTGGAGGAAAACACTTTTTATGTTCTGCTCTCAGTTCATGTTTGACTTAAGAAGATCATTGGTGGCATACCTCTGCCAAGCACCATTTCTATTGTAATTAATAAAGTTGTTTCTTGATTAATAATCTTCCCGTACACATATTTTTAATGGTATATAAAAGTTCCCCAATATATCCTCTTGATTTGTTGAGACTTTAAGATCATAGAAGCTCACTTTTGTCTTCGGCCTTCCTGTTAACTTTTGCTTTAGGGAGAAGTACTCGGGATTTATCTTCTGCAAAGATATGAACTACTTATACAATTCTAACTCTACAAGTCTTGAAAAGTCCTGAACTAATCATTCAATTCTGTCTACAGATTTTGTAGTGGATGCCACACGAAAGGGGAACAAAATTCGATTTGCAAATCATTCAGTTAACCCCAACTGCTATGCTAAAGGTGAGTGTTTCGTTGGCAGAATGAATTCAAGGTTTTCTGAAGACTTTCTTCACTGATGTTGCTCTTGTTGCCAATGCAGTTGTGATGGTTAATGGAGACCACCGTATTGGAATCTTTGCCAAGCGAGCTATCTTGCAGGGGGAAGAGCTCTTCTTTGACTACAGGTGGGGTTGCAGGCCTTTTTGTGACTACATTAGTTTAAGTGTAGCATTAGAGGAAAAATAGTGTATGCAGTCTATGCATTTTTACCTGCTTAATTACTTGCTTCTTGACTTGTTTCCACCCACAGATACAGCCAAGCTGATGCTCTGAAGTATGTGGGGATAGAGAGGGAAGTGGACATGACTTAGCTTTGTTACTATATCTATTGACTGGCCTTCGTTCAACATCTCTGTACGTTATGCAAGCTTCTTCAGCATATATAATGTAGATCAGTGAGATGCATGTGCTGTCTTTTGACACATCACCAACTAAACGTGTTAGCCAAGTGCTTCAGCTTCAGTCAGATCCTTTTCCTGTTCGGTCACGTAGTATTGTGGATAATAGCGTTATACCCTGACTGTTCCACTGAAAAGCTTGCATCATTAATACATTTCTGCCATGAAATAAGCTCATTTATATCAATGTTCTGCAAAAATAGGCAACTAGTTGACAAACCGACTGACTGAATGTAACTTTAGATGGCAAAGAAGAGGTCTTACCTCACAAAATCCCAGAATTGGTACTCAGATCGTTGTATATACAGCAAACATATAAACATCATCCTACCATGATAATAAAGTAAAATAGTAAGAGTAAATGTCTTCCTTTAACATTCAAAAGAAGTGCCAAAAGATTATTCATTAAAAAGCTAAAATAATCTGCATGTGATGTGTTGTATAAAAAAAAAGAGAAAGGTTATTAAGTACGAAAAAGCTAAATGACCCATTGTGTAACATTTAATTCACCGTGCTTTTTATTATACAGTGTCTTGCAAAGGTTTTCACTCTGCTTTCATTTGGTCTCCTTACATTGTTTTATGACATTACAACTACCGACTTTGGGTTTTATGTAATAGATCAATACAAAATAGTACACAATTTAGAGAAGAAACAACTTAGCATTACAATTATTGGGACACATCTGCATCTAAAAGATGTAGCAATGAAATGAATAGAGGCCACTTAGGTATTTCTCCAGCAGCTTTGGTCATAAGCAGACTGATGTTTTCATCAGTTCCACCCTGTGAAATAGCTTATGCTGAGATTGAATGAGGAAAATGTTGAACATAAACAGGTAAGCATTGTATCTACTTTACAACTGACCTAATGTCTGCTGAAACATAAACTTCCACTTGCCACAACTCAGTGTTTTAGATGTTTATATTTTTCATATTTAAAAATGACAGAATAAACAGGAAAGTCTGTTTCCATGGTGATACATGGTAATTTATAATTACCATTTAGAGTTTTTTTTGCAATCTACATGGTAATTGGGGGTTTTCCTCCATACATAATGGACATCAGATTAACAAAAACGCCACATTTTAATTTTTTATTTTTAAAATTAATATGCATGTTTTTCCTTTGTGTTGGTCTATCACATAAAATCACTACAAACTGATTTGTTTCTGTAAAATTTTAAAATAAACTACAAGGAGCGTGGATACATTTGCAATGCACTGTAAATGTATTTCATTGAAAGCTTGCTCATTTCAAATGAGGTCTCCCTGAGTAGTATTGGACAACATGAAGGTTAATGCTGTGTATACTGTATGCCTATAAAAATAAAGGTTTAACTTTATACTTTATGAATGTTGGATGTATTATTGCTTCCTGCCTATTTATTACATCCAGTCAGCACTTCACTTAACACACTACAGTTTTCATTTTTAGGCTTTTTTTATTGAGATGACAGTTTGCTTTAATTTACACAGTAATGGTCATTTACAGTGAAATCATTACAAAATAAAGCTGGGGAACAACAAAAAGAATCCAGACTTTTAATATTTGTTTCAGAAAGCTTCTGTTTGGTGGTGCAGGGAAATCTGAGCTGGTCTTATCATGCCTCCTGCTTGCTTTGGTGCCTTATCATCCGTCTCATGCAAATCGTGACTGACAGGGTGTCTGAAAATGCTCTTCTCCCGTTGAAGGTTTTAAAATCTGCTTCTGGGAGCCAAAACATACCCATATTACAATCCCTTTACTTTAGAATACTCAAAATAAGGTTTTTAAATTATTTTTTTAAAGTTTAACGCTAGGATGCATTAAATAGTGCTCAAAAAGTTTCATATTTCCAACATAAAGCAAACACCCTGTCAGTGCTGACATCCAGCTGAATAGCTCCCTCTACTGACCATTTTACTGTAACCCTCACTACATCATCCGTAGAGCAATTCTAGAGTTGCTGTATTACATTTAGTGGCTTAAATTGTTGGCATCTGTGCAGGTTTACTCGGTCTTGGTGGCCAAACTGCAAATACACAAACATCAAAAGGTCGGGTCTCGCACACACACTCCAGGGACCACATATGATTTTTGTTGTAAAGTGAAAATAATGTGACACTGCTAAGGTGGATGTCCATTTAACGACGGATTCAGTGATGTGTTTACATTTAGATAAACATTTTTTTTTTTTTAATAATAAGCAGCAAAGCACATGTGATCTAAGTTTATCGCACATTTAAACTTTCAGTGGGGATTGTCCATGTAACAAAAACGGAAACCATCACCAACAAACCAACAGTTTCATTCCATTTGCTCAGCTTTTGCTTTCAGTCAACGCATTACAACACGTTTTCAAAAATATTGCTTTGCAAATGCAGGCTTTCAGATTTATACAGCTTCATACATTATTGGCAAATTGTGTCTCTGCTGTACAGTATTTAATTTATTTTTTTACATCTACTGTACATTCTTTCCCTGTATAATTTTGCACAGCTCCGCCCTTCTGTAATGGAGAAAACCCATCGATGTGGTGTTCTGGGGTGCATTAGCTCTACAGACAGCAGAGTGCTGTGCATTCCTTTAACCTGAGCGATCTATGTGATACTTTCAGTACTAAGCAGTCAGTGCAGGTCTTCACTGTAGTGTCTGCTCATACATTGCAGAGTCAAAGGATTTACATTCAGAGCACTCAAAGCTTAAAGTGTATAAACTCTAGAAATAAAAAGAAATATTTAGTACAGTATTAAAGGTTCACATATACATATTTAGATATACATATTTAGATGACATCCTATCTGCTATTTAAAATTTGTAAATAAAAAAAAAACTGTTAGTGACTGGAAGAAGCTTATATTATTGCATTTTACTGCAAAAGTGCGCTCATGCTCTACATATGCATAGCTAGTATGTTTTTAACTGCTTATTTCACATACACAATAGTGTTTTAGTGTTAAGGAGAGCAGTAGTGATTGACGATAACTCAAATTTTTGGTAGCACCACACATCAAATAAAATTCTTCTTAACATCCATTTGAACTAAAGTTTGTATTTTATTTTATTTTAACAAAAGCAGCTAACCAGGCAAGAGCAGCAATGATGGTGTTTTTCTAGAATGGGAAGCAAACATTTCCTTGCAGTGTCAGATAAAATTGTGCTGATAATTAAATTGTATTATGCTGTTGTGGTCCTCTGTAAAAATGTTTTTGTAATTGCTTCTTGTATGGCCATAGAAAGCAGAGTGTCCCTGAAATTAGTCTATTACTAAACATCAAAGGATTATGGAAGGACTGATTTTTAATTTGTATAACTCTGTCACTAGAAATAGCTGTCAAACACTGTAGCACCAAGCTGCTGACAGATTGACCATAGTAAAAGGGACCAGAAGACAGAAAAAATGAAAACTTCTGGGCACTTTGCACCCAGAAATCTTATTTTACACTTTGACTCCAGCATTACATCAACAATCCACAAGCTTCCACGGTCTGAGGTACTATTTCTTAAAATTCTCACTCCACATGACCATGTGTTGTGAATCTGAGCAGGCTACTTGACAAAACGGCAAACTAGCAGTGCTATGGCAAATCGGAACCACTTACAAGTGCTATTCTGTATTGGAAATGCACTATTATAGACTGTAATACAACAAATATAAGCAAATGTATCTTTTACAACCTTTGTATGGATGAAGTCCATAATCATCATTTTTTTTACTTTTGAATGCTTGCAGCTCACCAGCGCTTATATATGTGTGTTGTCGAGCTCTAGGAGTACTAGCTGTTGTTTCAGAATTGGCTCATCTGAGATTGTCCATGAAAGGTATAATTAATATGGCAATCAGTCTATATAGAAAGCTATTGATGAATTTCATCCGGCTCCAAAATGGCTCATAAAGGAAATCAATCAATAAAAGTTGGAATATGTTTCTTGAAATTCCTTTTTTTTCACCCACAGTGTCTTATCTGAACGCTCTCTGGTGAAGCAAGTATGCGTTCAGATTGAGCTTGCTCAGATGAGGCACTTCAGTATTTCACCCTGCAATACAGTGTGCGACTTGTTGGCTACTCATGCAACATGGGGCTTGACTTCAGCTTTAAACTTACTAAAACAAGGATTGTGTAAAACAGAGCACCGGGCGTGTTTTATGACGCTCATTTGTCAAACAAAACACAAAACTAAACATAAAAAATAAAACCAAACAATTAGAAAACTTACTACAGGTATCTGTGTTTTTTTAAGTGCTAGTTCCCTCGATCCGAACTCATACCAACCCCCACCCATTGTCCAAAACGTCCTATGATGCTAGCCACTTCTAAATTCTTCTTCAATTTCTGGTAGATACTTCTTTTCTCTCCTCAGGGTTTCTGTCAGTGGCCTGGAGCTGCTTGGAGACTCCAGATTTTTGGGTTCATTGGTGTGGTAACTGCCTTTTTGCTGGTAGGCATAGACGTAGATGGCATACAAACCTCCCAAGAGCAGCAGCAAAGCCAGAAGGACAATAACTGAAGAATAAAAATAGCACAGTTAGGACAGGGAGACAAGAAGAAACCATCTGCAAAATGTTTGACATTATTGAAAATAGGGAGTGTAAATTTAACTCCTGTAATCTGTAAAATTTGCATGTCAGCAGAGACCATTGGTATCTTGTTCAAGAATAGAATAGTAAATATCTATGGTGCTTTCTGAAAGGCTTTAGGAATATTGACAACAATAAGATATTACTAAAAGTTTTTCATTTGACACAAGATTTTACAAGTAATATATTTATATTTGAAACAAGACAACTGTAATTTTCCATTCAGATGTTATCTTCAACAATATATTGGGCAAAGAAAGATGTCTGCTGTTCTATTGTTTGGATGCCTGAATGGTGTGCCAATCCTTAATAACATGCTGATGTCCTGTATTTGCATAATATCCCAGAGACTAAGTGATCTATTAATCCAAAACATCCAATGATGAGCAGCAAGCTGCGCCCTTGCCAAGCTAAATATAGACTGATCCGGTGAAGGTCTTAGACAGAGGTGGAGCAGAGGGGGTGTTTCTGCTGTAGTTTAATCCAGATTCTTCTGCTTGGCCTGATGAGCAGGGAGACATTTTTGCCCTTTGCCTGTTATTCATTTAAGTCGCACATTCTTTTCAATATTTGACTTGATGTCTAGTAGATTATGAATCCCAAGTTGGACATGTGTAAACGTAAAAGAATACTCACATATTTGTATGACTAGTAAAACTTAACTGTTATTTATAGTAAAATGCTCATCAAAATTAAAACTCAAGCAATTTTCCATTTAAGTAATCAATGATAAATAGATTTATTATTACAGTGATGAAAGAGAGGAGCTTCTGTCTTCTGTATTTAAACTGCGTTTGCAGTCAGATGCCCTATTGATCCTCAAAAACTTGCTCCAAATCTAAGGACCCTGCTGCTATGAAGGATTAAAGCATATGAAAAAAAATACTTACAAGTTATCCAGAACAGGCCAAGATCATCATGAATATAAAAATATTCTGTAACAGAAGGAAACAGTAAGTCAAAGACATAAAAAAATTATATATATATATATATATATATATATATATATATATATATATATATATATATATATATATATATATATATATATATATTGAGAGAGAGAGAGAGAGAGAGAGAGAGAGAGAGAGAGAGAGATATTCCTACAATTTACAGAAATGATGCCAGGTTTTGAAAACTCACCTATGCCAGTGAACCAGGGGTCCACCTCCCAAGGCACGTAACCCAGAACAGGAGGAAAGGCCCCACAATTGGACTCAGAGACATAACCTTGCGTTGTTACAGGCGGATCTGTTTCATTTGGACGGAACAGCGCCTTCAGAGGGGCATAGACGTTGTACCTCACTCCAGAAATGCATCCAATGAAGCCTGGAGCATTGTGCCTTTGGATTTCATAGTCTATGTCACCAACCTCTGCAAAACAAGACACAAGCTGAGAAAAACACATTTATTTTATCAAATACATTCTTTTTTATATGCAGCAAGCAAAATTTTTACCCATAACTCTGCCTAGGAACATGGACTTTGGAGAGTCAAACCTAGCATCTTCCACAAGGGTTATCTTCTCCACAATGGGTTCCATGTAATCCACCTGTGATTGTATATAACTTTTATTAAAGTTTTCTTACTCATAAGAAGTAAATTCATCCAAGTACATCTATTATTTCCTAATAAATCCATTTTCAAAACTGTTAATCAACACCTGATGAAACCACAACTTGGAAATCCACTCTGGGACATAGCCTTTAGAATCTGGAGTCATTGCATGTGGTTTGATGGAACTAAAATTGAAGTGGTTGCCCATAATGACTGTTGCTATGGGGGTGGTTTTTCTGCAGGAGGAAATTATGCACATCATAAAATTAATGGCCTAAGGAAGATAAATTATTTTGAATTTTTGATGCACCATCTTAAGACATCAGCAAGGAAGTGAAAATCTGAGCATAAATGGTTCTTCCAACTGGACAATGACCCTCAGCGTAATACCAAATCAGTTAAAGAGGAGACTGAGGACAACAATGCTATATATAATAAGCATAGGGCTCTTTAAGACATAAGAGTTGTGAAAACTACTACAGAGTAAACTGAACAGAGATTAAGAACCTGTGTTTTGACGGTTCTGTTGTGTCTGGTTATGTTCACATAGTGAGGGTATCCATCTGCCAGGTTTCGGTGAGTCAGCTGATACGTGTGTGTTATGAGCCCGAGCTTATACCGCAGATCTACGCTACCTGTAAGAATAAACAGGGATCGCACAAAGGGATAACCATAAAGCTAAAATGATAAAAGTACACTTTTATTTTGTTTTGCTTCACCTACCATCAACCTTGAGGATAACAGCAATGTAGTCTTGAACAAAGGAACTGATGTACAGCAATACAGCTGGCTTGTGAACAGTGCTGAAACTGAACTCTATGTCATCTGACGTGTCGTTGTACCCGAGACTGAAATTGTCGTAATGTGGGTCGATCCAGTTTGCCCACGCTGCCTCATCTGAAATGGGTTTCTTTCGTATGTTGTACCTTAGCCACGACCCAACCTCAAAGTGAGCTCCGATGTCTTAGAAAAAGACAAATAAGGAATTAGATGCATGCTACAGTCAAAATATAAACAATAAACATGGAATTACCTTTGTGGCAGTAGAAACCATCATAGGCTGTGTTATTACAATCACAAGTGTAGGCTGCATATCCCTCAATGCATTGCCCGCTGTTTCGACATGGTATGGTGGCATTAAGACACTGTCCAGAGCAGTTCCTCCTTATACCTTGCTCCTCATTTACTTTTCCTTCCAAATCAAGAGGAACACCATTCATGCGTAATCCTCGAAGGCACCCCAAAAAAGGTCTGAGGGTGCGGTTGGCTGCACCTAGTGGAAATAATGCACATGCCATTATTTTGAGAACTAGCTTAAAAAAGAAAAACAGATCTTTTCAGTTGAAATTTTAACAAGTTCTATTTGAGGAACCTACCTACAAGGATGGGGTGTGTGAACTCCATGGTGACAAAGGTCTGACCTGGAAACCGTCTGACAGCCCAAGGCTGGTAATCGACCTTGATTCGTGCCAGTTTTGCATTAATCTCAGCCTGAACAAAATGCCACTCATTGTCATTGAGTGGCACAGGCGAGCGAAGAGTCACATTAAGGATGCCATCTCCAACCATAAACACAAACACAAGATTGTGAGTGGCTGCAAGAAAAAAAGAGAGAGATGAAAAACTTTCAATACGATCAGCAAAGGCAAAAATGGTAGATGAAGTCAACTTACTGTTTAGTTCTATTCTTATAAAGTTTCTAAGCTGGTCATCAGAGTTCTCCAAGAAGACACCAGGTGCACGGTAGGTTTTAAAATGGAAGGAGATGTCAGCTGTTGATCCAGGCCTGAAAGTGGGGAAGGTGATGTAGGTGGGCTTGGTGAAGGATATTGTGTTCCAAATATTTCCTGTGAAAATGACAAAAAAAAATTTGTTTAACGATTGGACGTACCTACAGAGCACTGAAGCCCAGAACGTTTTGTTACTTTCATTTAACAATGTGATGGCATGTGATGCTTAGTGAGTTTACTGATTGGTGAATGCTTCGCGGTTGTATTGATTATATCTGAATTACTATGTAAGATTGTGAATTATTTTATGTTCATTGGCTATTTTCTTACTAAAATGTTTTTATTAAGATAAGTCACATCTTTTATGAAAAAAGATGTGTTCTTATCCCCCAAAACTAAAGAAGTAGAAATTAAAAGCCAATTATCAGTAATCAAATTGTAACTGAACTCACTGTCACCATGGCAACGGAGTGGACCAACTGTGAAGTGAGCTTCTGAACCAGTTCTGTTCGTGTCCCCAATCACCAATCTCCTCACAGGCAGGTGGTCTCTGAAGTCCAAATACCCTTTATCTGAGTACCTGGAAAGCCACCGAAGGATAAAATGAATGTCAATATAAAAAACTCAAGTCAAATAATTTGGTTTTTGGTGGTGCCTTTTACCATTGCCTATAGTCAGCATCACAGTTGCACTGAAACTTGGGGTCAACACAGGTTTGGTTGATGGCACAGCCACATTTTTGGACTTCCCTGAACGTCCCGCCCCAGTAATAGTGACTCTCGTTATTCCGTCCGATCCAGTAGCTAAAAGGCCTTCCATCTAATTTCAAATGGATGCACATGTGACACACTAAAGTCTTTAATATTGACTTCAGACGTAAGTAAAGGCATTCAGACTGAGCTCACTCACCAGGGGTGTTGAGGAGGCGAGACTTATAGCATGAATAGTCGATCCACTGCTCACAGTACATGGAGGTGTTGGCAAGAGCACTGACTTCATCCCATGAAGCATTCCAGTAGTTCACATCTGCAATATATGGCTTGTCTATCGAGCTTCCAGTCACTCTGGTTCCTTCAACTCGGTCATGCATTATCACTGTCCAAGCTTTATATGCTGCAAATATATATATTTTTTAAGTAGAAAAGATTAGAGTGGGAAAGTAAAGCAATTACTTTTCAATACAGAGACATCACAGCATCTAACTGTTCTTACTTTACCATGAAATTTTCCTCCTCCTTTCTCATAACGGAGAGCATGCCCATCTGTTTTCATAAAGGCTAAACACAATGCTGATAAAGCTGCGTTTTAGCAACAACAGTGATTACTCACACTTCATTTTGCAGTACACCTCAAATGGTTTTAGCGGCCCACTGAGATCAGGATCGATAGTGTAGTTTCCAGACCAGTACTTGCCGCTGAGTCTGTAGGCCTCACACGACTCTTTGTAAACCGCTATAGTGGGAAATGAATGATCGATTTGTTAATATAAACAAGAAATTGTGCCTTAGTTAAGTGTAAATCAATAAAGAAGGTCATTGAACACAACTTACACATGTGACACACTTCTCCTTTGTAGCCTGTATTTTCACAAATGCAGATGAAGTCATCCCAAGATTGGATGCATCTGCCCTCATGTTCGCATGGGTTTGGAGTACATCTGTAGATAAAAGTCTTGGTTTTTTAAGTCTTTCCACACTTCTAAAGAATATAATAGACCACACCTTAAATACTTTTCTCTAAGTTGCTTTAAATTTTCCTTGCTGAACTTCTAGCTAGCCAAAATAATCTCCTCTTCCAAACAGCTATTACTGAATTTCTATTTTTGAAAATATATTTCAGTTCGAAAGTCTGAAAATATATGTCAAAAATTTTCTTGTATAAATTATATTTTTTTTCAACAATGTAATGAAAGTCCAGGATCAGTTGTGAATTTAAAAATTCTTGCAATCTCCATGAACTGAGCTAGACGCAATCGTGATCAGAAAACTGATAAATTTTTTGTACTTTTCCTTTTGCTGTGGAGTTTCTGGTTCTGAAACTAAGGAGTCCATGTCATTCCTCCTTTTTTACCCCTCTCAGTTCAGATTCAAGCATTGAGGCCTACTGAAAAATAGGGCACAAAAACACTGACTTTATTGTTGAAGGGAGGCCAACAAACTGACAAAGACAAAACTTGATTAAGGTTCAAGTTGTGTCACTTTAGATAATATTTCAAATATTTGATTGGAATCTTGGAATCTTTTTGTTGACAAGAATCAGGGTTAGAATTTTTGATATATTGTGCTTCATTGCATCATTAGTAAGTAGGTTTTGATGACACAAATAATGAAATCAGAATCATCAACTGAACTGTTGGTTTATGAGACTAAATATAGCTTAAGAAGCCTAATAATGCTCCAAGATGATCAGGGAAAATCAGAATTAAATGTCTCCAACACACTATTAAAGTGCTTTGAGTCATTTCATACCTGTCAGTAATCCCACACGTTCCTATCAACAGCTCCTCGTATCGAGCCCACTGTCGCTGCAGTGTAATGTCAATATCAAGCTGCTCGTTGTCTATAAAAATATGCTGCATGCAGCCGTGAAAACGATTCAGTTTGGTCTCACACTTGAACAATGTGTTATTGGTTTTCGGACAACCTGAAAGCATGAAAAGAAATGTTGTGTGATTTTGAAATCAAACAGTCAGCATAACAGAGCTCTTCGCAGGAGTTAAAATTCTCGACTCACCTCCAAAAAAGTAGCGATCCCCTGTCCGTATGCTGAAGGGGTTGGTGATCTTTAGTGGTGAACCTTCTTCTTCGTCAATGGTTAGAGTCAGTAGGTTGTCTCTGGCTGCCAAATCCACAGTATGCCAGTAACCGTCATTGAGCCGGTATCCTAAGGAACAAGAACAGGGATTTCAAGAACTGCAGTGCCTAAACAAGAAGTTTAAATCTTGTAAGGAATGCCTAAGGCCCACCTGCACCAAACTGAATTTTCTTCTTTCCCGTCTGGAAAATGGTGACATTGATTTGACCCTCACTGAGACCTAACTCAAGGGCACCGAGGTTATCAGCAAAGCGTGTGAACATCAGCAGCCCAGTGTAGTCCCAGGAGCGAAACTTAAACTTGACGAACAGCTTTGGCCGACCGAAGAACCCCGGCACTTGCAAGAAGTTGTTTGGTCCAGCAAACGTCATGGGTCTAAGCAGAATGTCTCGACAGGCAAAATGCATCTTTTTCTGTTACAATGGAGAAGTTAGACCATTTAAGTTGGAATAAAACATTTTCAACAAGTTCTTTACTATTAATACAAAGCTTTACCTTTCGAGGAATCTGAACATCAGGGTCTTCTCTCTTGGCTTTGTCAATTACATTGACTCCATTAATAAAGACATTTTCCAGACACCCACGGAAATTCGGTATGGTAGGAAGGTGAGGCAGGTTTGGCTCTATTACTCCTCCAACGTACATCTAAATGACATTCAGTTCAAGTTTTCAGCTTGAAACCTTATCAGACATTCTGGACATTCATGTGAGGATTTTATATTTCGCATTACCTGATCATCCAGATCCAGGTGAGTAAATTCTCCCTTACAAACAGCTGTCACTGTCTGACTGTCCACTGTAAAGTTCACCTGTCGACCATGGCGCTTGATAGTGACATAGTGCCAGTGCAGATTATCCAAAAGGCTACCTGCTGTCAGAGTGATTCGGCCATCGACTTTGTGTATAATGCTGCTTCCTAAAGGAAAAATTGAAAAAGGCTTTCAAAACATAAAGAGATGCCTTTCACTGTCACTCAAAGAAGCAAAGCCACTAATGCATAAGCTCAGTGAGCCTGTTTTCTTTGTTCACTATGGTAAAAATATTAATTCGCAAAATTTTTAATTCTCTTTCATTTCTCACCAAGGCTGATGTGCAGATAAAGACGACCTTTTTTTAGCTCCAGGGTCAATAGGTCTCCCTGAATCCCCTCGCTGTGTAACAGCAGACCATCTTGCTCCAGAGTCTTAAAGTTTATGGCAATGTGGTCATGCAAAGTACGCAACCTTTTTCCTGGATAGGTGTAAACCACTGCATCATCTCCGTTGTATTGCAGCACATAGGAATCTGGAAACAAGGCGATGTTAAGAACTGAACATCAGAATTTCAATCAGTATCATCTTGTTTCTTATCTCTGTTTTATCCTTACTAACTGAGTGATAGAAATTATTGTTTTTTTTTTTTTTTTTTGTAAATCCTTTCAACTCGTCACTGATTTTTACCATAAGAGCAGCCATAGAGCTCCAGTCTGACACCAATCTTTCCTCCATTCTCTGTGTTCCACTCCAGAGGCAACAGACGAATGTGTTTAGCAGTGAAGGCATAATGGAAGACATTCCTCTTCACCTGATAGTAATTCCAGTTAGCAGGCAGGGTCTGCGCACAGATGAGATTGGGAGAGTTATTGCGTTTGGTGTTAATGCCTTATTTGGAGACTGGAGATGAACTGATGAAGAGATTAGATTTGGCACTATTAAAACAGTTATTATGCCATGCTGACTTTGTTTCAGCCCCATTGGCAATAAATATAACAAAGCCACCCCAAAATATCCTAAATCGGCTATAAAGATTACATTTATGTTATTATGACATTTTAATCCTCGGCTCAGCTGTTTTGTGTCCCTCATTCTAACCCTCCTGCTTTAGCTCCTGGCACCTACCGAATTTCCTCCTTTCATGATATATGGTGTCCAGGAGTCTGGTCTGTCTCCATAGAGAAGTGTGTACTTGGAGATCCAGTCATAAGAATTAAACGTCCCCTGGGTTGCGATTGCCACTAGTCTGTACTTTCTGCCCAAGTCAACCTGCAGCCATGGCTGTTTGTCTCTGGGGGACGGGGACCAGCCGCTGCTCCCTGTAGGGCAGAGAAGAAAGTGACAGTTTAAGATATGAAATAGTAACTGGAATGTTAAATTGTTGACATTTAAGCCACATTATAACCCTATTTAACAAAGAGCAGTGAGTAAAAACCTTTTGTTGCAGTATTTGGGTTCGGATGAAGTTCATTTGATTGCATCAATTCCTTTTCATTCCTTTCCTGGATTGGAACTTACTGCTTCAATGTTAACAATGCATACATCACTTTTTTGCTCGGTTGTATTTTACATTAATGTAGTGCAACTGAACTTTATGACAATGGATCGGAACCTAACTATATGACTGGATCATACTGGCATGAGTGGAACTCAATATTTACCAAATTGGATTCTAAATAGTTGCACTTGCATTGTACCTTGTTGTTTGGTGAGCTGCTTTCTGATAACATTTGCTGTGATTTTTTTTTTTTTTTTTTTGCTTTAGGAGTAAACAAAACTGAAATTTAGCTTTGATTAATTTGTGTTGATGTTTTTCTTGCAGAGAAATTAATTTAATTTCTATGCAATTGTTATTTAAAATAACACATGAAATTCTATTCAGTTTTATGTGACAAATTGAGCCTGTCATTCTCAATACAGTAATCAAATTATAAGGTAAAATAGGTAACAACATGGTGGGTAAATCCTGTTTTGATGTAATAATGCCAGAGCAGTGCCTCTTTGCATCCAGATACACCAGCATAAAATCAGGTGCAAATAAGTGGAATGAAGCCTTCCTTGATGTTCTGAGTCACACTCTAGCTTTCTGCTTATAAGAAGTTAAAAGCTACCAAGGATTGAGCTGAATAGCAAGTGTATGGAGAAAATGCAGATAATGAATGGGAACTTACCATAAAGTTTTGCAAAGTTGGCAGAGTACAGAAAATTATATCTTGAAGAGGCCAGGAATGAGGAGGCATAGAGCCCAGAGATGAGTGGATCAACACATTCTCCTGCAGAAACCAAATGAATGATATCAAAGTCAGAAAGCATCAAAATTACTTCTCATTATGCTGCAATGAAATTCTGCCTTTGTAACAAGCCCCAGTCTGACTTTAATAAGTGGTCGATTCAGGTTGTGTGAAACATTATTTCATATTTCACAATAAGCACAGACCCATAAGCAGGTGGAGCAGAGCTCATAAATCTAACAGACTGCCCTTAGAGCTCCTAAGAGAGCATGTCTGGCTTACATCTTTGTTCCTTCACTATTTTTGGGCAAACTATAAACAACTAAAGGCTAAATTTAACTCTGAAATACATCTTCAAACATATCACACACTTCCAGACCTTTTTTTCAAAAAAATTGTAAAAACATTGGAGTGTCACATAAATCTCTCTGTGTTTACTCCACTTTACGATAAGAATAGATGCTTTTTCTGAGTTAGAAAGTCACAGTAAAATTGAGAGCACATCACTAACATGTTGGGTTGCTCTGCACGTCATTGTGAGAGACTAATAGTAACATCCCCAATCTGCTCTCTGGCCCAGGTCTAATAAAGGTTTCCGTAATTCTGCCTAATCTCACTTCTGTCACAAACAACAATAAATGTCTGATGCCCTCAACTTCAACTGCAGAAGAAATCTATTCCTTTTAAGTGACAGAATATTGCTTTTTATACTCTCAAAAGAGTTAATATAAGTAGACTTTATATCTAAAAGGACAGGGTTTTACTTAGTAGAAAAATTCACTTTTTCATTAAGATTTTCTTTGTCCTTAGACAGTGTGTTTACTGGAAAAGAAGGAAGTTTCATTTTGTATGTGTGTTATTATGCTAGCAGAGGTCATAAAGAAAGGTTAGAGACTATGGATAATGGCAGAACGATGAAGTCTGCAAATAGGCGAGTATAAAGTAGAATGTGGTGTCAAATCACAAAATGACATTGCAGTGAAGCAGAGGACTTTAATGAGAGCAGATCATATGACGAAGGGACATGAGAAAGCAAAATGTTTTCATCATGAACTAGAACAGCCATGAGGCTAATAAACTATGCCTCAAACACACCCTTCTGCATGCTGCACTGATATATACTGGGACTTTAATATGTTATTCACACAAGCTGAACTTCTGTCCTCTTCAATGCTGCACATTCAGGTGGAAGAAACATGCTGAGCGAGTGAAAAATGACCTCTGTCTCAAATGACCTTCACTTGTGTTAGCATACAGAGATCCCTTCCAGGCTGCAAGTTATCAATAAGAGATTCATTTCCCGTCACAGCATCATCTCTTTTCTGCACCCTGGTCTTTTCCACAGATATATTAAGAAGCCCTGTGTACTCCCACGTTCACAATTGTTTTTCTTTTTTGCAAATGGTTTTGATTTAATTCCTTGTGATGCTGTGAAGGTGGAATAAATTTGACTTTGAAAAAGAAAATTAACTCTATTTTAGGCTCCAGTAGGTTAACTCAGATTATTTAGCTCCTCCTTACTGCAGGCTTGACACTTACTCTGCACCTCCACCCAGTCTGTGTGTCATTTTCTTTTTCCTTGCTCTCACTCCTCTGTCTTTATCTCCATCCAAACTCTAAAAATAACCTTGCATCCCAATCATTTTCTTGTGTTGCATCTGAATCCTCTGCTTTGCTGCCTCTTTCATCCCAACTGGGTGTTGCTATGATGCAGCAATTAAAGTGGACCATACCTGATGCCTGGGTGATTAGCCTACACATTTCCCTCTATTTCTAATTATATCACAATCTGATTAGATCCTTTATACATTCTGCATGTATAACGGTTCTGTGATGATCAGTGCAACTCCAAGAGATCACAGCACCATCACTGCTGAATCATCAGTCTGTTTTTAAGCGAGAGTCTGCTCCGTCTGGGCTGAGACATCATTTCTGAGTGTTGCATCCATTATGCACTGAGGCAAATCTTAAAGCTGGCACTATGCAGGAGGCAACTGAGGAGCAACACTCTCTACAACACATTGCTGCAATGCCAATAATATACCAGAAACAAGAAGAGGAAATAGAAAAGGTTAAGCTAGAAAGCTTTCTGTTAAAGCAGATTCACTAAATAATTTATGCTGAATCAGGCTTCAGCAGGGTGTGCCAAAATACGACGTGCGACACAAAACTGTAATACATGCTTAAGTATCAGTCATATTCAGAATGTGACTCTGATAGAATATATAACAAAATAGCTAATTTGTTAGCTATTTTGTGTTTTTTGTGTTTTTGTGTTTGTGTTTTCTTTTCACCATTAATATTAACAGTACGGTATATACAAACACTTCAATTTTTTTGCAAAAAAAAATTGCATCTGAGAGGAACTTTGCAGCCCCACCCTAAAAGTGGATTATAAGCTTTAGGATCTGATGATCCATATGACACACACCTCCGCCATGCATACACAACCCACATACAGTAACATCCAGCATTATGTCAATAGACCTTTGTCTGGCAGATATATAGGACTACAGTGATTAATCTATATAACCAAACATCTTCAGCTAGCTCAATGCAGCAAGACTCCTGTGATCAGCAGCCTGCCATAGATTACATGTCAACTTTTTTCTTAATTCCTAAAATTTGTTTGAAATATTTTTAGCAGTTATGTCACACAAAATATTGTAATGTAAGTAATTCTAAAACTAAGATGCAAGAAAAATATGTAAAGTTTATTCATATTATTGTAATAAACTTGTTAAATCATGTTTCCATACTTCACATTCTGTAGCTCTTGGTTGACACCCCAACAGGGTTTCTTAAACTGATGAGTCAGTAAAAACCCTATGAGGTCATCGCCGGTAATCAAAAAGGCAGCTTGTCAGTACGGACTAAACCTCTGATGGATCGCAGCTCCTGTCTCTGTCGCCAGTTTTACCCTATGAATGTAATGACTCCCCATGCAGGTGCACGCAGGCTACCCCAAAAAAAAGTACTGCAGTGGGCTGGTCCTGGTGAGGACAGAGCCGCGCAGTCTCTCAACCATCCTCATTCAAATGCGTTTAAGAGATTTTCAGCAGCAAGGTTCTAAAACATATCTGAACAAATATATATGTATATTATCTTGTATTATGAGCTCAAGTGACGTGGCGCCTTATGAAAGTAAAGATGTACAGCACGCTGAAAAAAAAAACAAAAAAAAACTTGCGTGCTGCTTGAGAGAAAGCACTGCAATGCAGACAGTCCTGTGCTGGAGAGGGACCACCATGCACACCCTTTGCAAGACAGACTCAGTCTGCCCGCGCACTTTTTTATGCTATTCCGCAAACCGACGCCTTCAAAACTGCAGCAGTAAAAAAAAAAAAAAGAGGTAAAAAAAAAAATCGTAATCATCCGGCTTTTATCACAATGTCTGATTTGACTGCAATGTGTGTTGCCCTTCAAACATCCCAGCATTTCTGGCTTTGCCCTCCATTAGTAGGCTATTTGATAACTGCTGTGCCTCTGGATGCAATCCTTAACTTTTACAGCTACATCAGCCCAACATAAAGCAGATTCTAGGTAAGACATTGTTATGCACTCTGAAATACGCATAATTCACCTATGCACTAGCAAGCGGTTACACATGAATAATTTCTGTTTGACAAGACTTACGTGATGAGCAATGTTGAAAACCCAAAAACAAGAGGCATATGCTCAATATTTTGCAAGTCATCCTTCACTTAGAAAGACGTTTCTCCACATAGGCTATGTTAATTAGATCGAAGATTCCTCTGCAGCATCCTCTCACCCCCTTTTTAATCCAACTTTAACTCGCACAGCTCCAACTCCTCTTCCCGGGATCTCGGGCAGCCTCTACCGGGGCGGGGACGCGCTTCGGATGCTGGTGCTGATGCTGGGCTTCACCGAGAGCGCGCTTTTTGGTTTTTTATCTCTTTTATATTGCTAAGTTTATAAGAAAATCTCGTAAGGTTGTTGATCCGGCGTCTGACATTTCGGCGAAAGTGCTTAAAAAGCGCTGGGAATCTTGTTGACCAAGGTGGGATGGGGTTCCTTTGCGTCTCTTCCAAGGGAGTCTGGGTTCTCAGATGCAGAGGAGGCAGTGGGGGAGGAATGTCAAAACTTTTTTGGTCCACTGCAGTCTGGCAGCATTTTTCTAGATGACTTAGGTATTTTAGCTTTCTTCAATCTTAATAGTAGAGATATAGACATTAATGTTAATACAGAAAAAAATATTTTTCTGGCATTGCTCTTTACTGTTCATTTCAGTTTCATTTCAGTAGGCTGCACAAGCATGCACTGCTGATGTGAAGGATGATCAAGATCTTTCTCTCCAGGACTGCGGATCAGATCTTATTCCCAAAATAGAAAATTCCCATCCTCTGCGGTAAGGATAGCCAAAAAGGAAGCCAGTCACGTCCTTCAAGCAGTTTGAAAGATCCTCCGGTCTGTCCATCCAACCTCGTCCTGGTGCTTTTTCAAACCACCACGTTTTCAAATGTGCCCACAGCAGTACAAAGTTACAGGATGATGATGCCAGCTGTGCCTGACCTCAGACTCATCCTTTCAGACGCACACATAGGTGGGGGCAGGGTGTGTGGGGGAGAGGGATTTGTACAAACGGGTGGCATACTGACCATAAAATAAAAAAAGGCTTTTGGATTAAGGCGGGGGTTTATGTAGCGTCTGTGTGCCACTGATGATGTGAGATTGAATGCTTGGGCCAGGGACGGATTTGCTGAGTTTTTCAATCAAATCAGATTGTCAGCTTGTAAGCTCCCTGCCTCTGGCTTTCTCCATGAAATACCATAAGAGTATAGAAATATTGCTAATGCAAGAAGAGAACACAATTGAATACAGAAGAAAGCATAAAGTAGGCCAACAAATCTGCAGGGAATAGCACTGCATCAGACTGGCCAGGCAGTACATTAGGATTTATTTAACTGATAAGGTTCAAAAACTATTAAGTGAACAAAGACCTCTCAGTCAGGGAAGAAATAATTATTCTCTATGTCCTGCTCTTAAGCTATGTCACAGGCCTTTTCTGCATGGTTTTTACCACAAAAGCTCAGTGTGTTTTGAAAAAATTACCCACTTATAAGCCACCAACAAACAGAATAATTTATGTGAAGGTGCCCATACCATTTTTTTAAACCAGAATGATGAGCATGAGGACATCAATTGGCATGCTGGTGCCACATTCAGTAATGCCATTTTAGTCAAGGTCACCCTCTCCCCTGACTAATGGAAAATCTCTAAATGGCTCTAGTTGTAAATGGCCCTTTGGAAATGCTTGGTCCCTTTTTCATCATTCTCGATAAATCCTATCTTATTTTTCTCACAGAGTTTCATTCACTTTTTCATGGGAAAACCTAATTCTTCTTCCGACTCAATTTTTCAGAATTGGAACCTGAAATTTCTAACTTTACAACAGTGAAAGAACAGAAGTTTGCTTTGAATTTTGAACTAGAGATGGATGGATGGATGGATGGATGGATGGATGGATGGACGGACGGACGGACGGACGGACGGACGGACGGACGGACGGACGGACGGACGGACGGACGGACGGACGGATGGAATAGCTCTTTGCATCTCTCCTTGTGGAAACCATACAGATAATCAGAAGAAACCTAATGCAGTTGCAACAGCTCACTGTTCACGGTAATATAATAAGCTGATTAATGACAGCAGTCAGAAGCAGATATTATATTATTAACCTAAAACCTTTTGGATTTATTATTGTGATCTATTAATGTCTTTATTTGTGTGATGAGAACTTTACATGTCTGTTAATGTTAAAAAATAATAATAATGTTTTTATTAAATTTGCAATATGTAATTTTGTCTTCCACTATTTCGACATGTATGTAAATAATAATAATAATAATAATAATAATAATAATAATAATAATAATAATAATAATAATAATAATAATAATAATAATAATAATAATAATAAACTTTATCATGTTTTTTTAAAATGTATCATGTTGTTTAAATTTTCTTTATGGCCCAGGAGAAAAGAAGAGTTTTTTTGTTTTATTTTATCTACTTTCAGTCATCAGATAAGCATGTCTGCCGCATCAGAAGATTCAATTCCAAAAATCACCAGTAGGTGGCAGCTAAAGCTCACATTTAAGTTTCTGCGTCTTACGTTTGAGTGAAACCGCTACCAGGCTTGTCTTGAATTGTGGGAGATTTACTTTTAAGACACAGAAGGTATTTGCAAATACACACAGGACTTTGTTGTTCTCTTTTAACAATGCAATACATTGGTGTTTTTTTTTAGAATTGTAACAAATTGTGAAAAAATGCCAGGTGTAAGATCAATTTACCACATAACTCTAATTCAAAGCAAAAACCATGCAGTAAAAGTCATTCTTCTAATGAAGCAGATTCAAACAAGGCATGCTGACACATTAGCATCTTTTTCTCATAGGAAATGTTTTTTTTTTATTTGTGTGATTTTTTGTTTTGTTTAGCTTTTTTCTGGGATCAGATCAGATTTTGGCTTTGTCCTAAAATGTCAAGTTTTTTTCCATAGGGGTGCCATGGGGCTTTTACCACAAACATGGAAACACAGAGTGCATTCTGTATGGTGCCTATATGCAAACAAAAACACACGTACAGAGGAATCATTATGCTGATCTGTCATCATGGATGAGTGCCACTTGTCATGAAGATGGATGATGGACTGTGTGGAGGTTTGTATGATGAACGTGGGCTCTTTTCATGTTTCTGATGTGTCAAGCACAAAACAAAAACATATAATGCTGACACTGACAATCGGAACCGGAAACTGCCGAATTCAGCAAGATATTGTCCCTGCTGGCTTGCTGATGAGACAATTGTTTATTTTGGCCACCACCGATGGGAACATAATGTTAAGTGTAGTTGCAGAGGACCTGCAGTAAACAGAACAGCCTCCTGTCAGGTGTCCATACACTACTGTGATACCTGCAGCAGCTGAAAATAAGCCTTAGCAGGAGATGCACAAATGAGCACATCCTCTCCCTCAGTGCCCAGGAAACACGGTTCTCTAACTATAATGTGTGAGCTGCCTTTAGTCATTTTTGGTTTCCAATATTTGTTAAATAAAAATGAAATCAACTGTGAGATGAGCATTTTGATCTGTATTTCATCCAAAGTTTTCAAAAACAAGTACAGACGCCAACAGAGAACTGAAGCAGACAAAAGTGAGCCATAAACAGGAGCTGGTCTCTACTTTGACTGGACTCAGATCTAAGCCAAATTAAGACATCAAATTCAATGCAACCCATTTTCCAGGTTAAAGTTCAAACCCCAGAACTTGGAACTGGAGTCAGCAGTGTGATTTGTTTTTTCATATGTTCATTGCCCAGAGACACCACCAGGAGGAATACAAGCTAAAAACCAGCAATTTTCCAACATTTTTCCAAAAGGAATGTCTGAAAACTTTATGAGATGCAAAGATCGGAAGTATACATAAAAGATTTTTAGTGCATAGTTGGAGCCTGAGCTTGAGACTGGTGAGAAGCTGTCAGTTTTTCCATGTGGGAGGGATTGTTCTGTTAATTTTTCAAAGGTCAAGGCCAATAAGTGGGAGTTTTCTATTTTTTTGTTTGTTTGTTTGTTTTTGTTGTTTAATGGTTGTTAGTATGAGTTGCTGTTAGGAAACTAAAATAAGATTTTAGTGTCAATGTTACCTTGAGCTGTTTTTTTTTTTTTTTTTTTTTAAGTTCCTATATATCAATCACTACTGAAAAGAAATTTGACTTTGTAAGGTCATGCTGTGAAATTGGGCCTCTGTCTCTTTAAGAAGCTTCTACTCTTTCTGACATTCCCTCTTTAGCATGTCATTACGACAGCGTTTCTTCACTAAATTTTTAACAGCCTTTCTTAAAACTGTTGGCCTCAGAAATAATTTCTATGTTAATCTCAGCAGCAGCACATTTTCCAGGGCTCCAGCTCCAAGGAGGGGCTTTGTGTTAATAGGCTGCTCTTTCTAGGAGCAACAGTTTATATACTAATGATATATTTCAAGAGAGAGGAAAATATTGGTCACATAATTTGTTTTGCTGCATAGCTCCTTGAGAAAATATAATTTTTGGTGTACTCTTTGTTTGAAGAATTTCACTTAATTTAGCCTGACTTCATCCTCTCCCTCTATCAGCATTTATAATACCTAATAGTTGATTCACAACACATACTTGCACTTCTACTACAAGGCTTACTACAAAGGCATTGTACTTAGTCCCTGAGCACCTAAATGCTAATTACATTTAGCATTCTTCTTGAAAGAAGTTTTAATGCAAAACTTCTTTCCACACCCGCAGACAAGCCTTAATAAAGACACACTTATATTGCTTCTCAAACTTGATTTATGTAAAACAGACACACAACGACAGCTCTGCAAATACATTCACTCACACACCTGCATGGAGTTTGAATACTGACAACAGCTGTGGTCTTCTAGACATGCATAGAACCGAGACACTTTTGTTTTCCAATGTTTGAGTACCCATACATGGAAGTTCAGACCTATAGCGAGTGGCGCATACACACACCTACACGTCATTAGATTGCGCTTTCCTCATGCAGCAAACAAGCCACAGTTTAGTCTGCTTCCTAGTTTGTTTGCCCACTGTTTTTTCTCTTTTGTTGCCCTGACTTGAGCTTTGTTTGAAGTGAGCTGTTAAGTCCAGCCAATGACAGTTGCAGCTGGGAGGACGATGAGTGAGGATAAAAAGAGTTGTGCCAAGTCGCAAAGTATGACGGTTGGTTAGGTTGGATAAACAGGAGGGTGTTTGTACCAGTTTTCACATTGCAACAGCAGGATGGTTCTCTTGTATTTCAAAAATATTGCGGTATCACAGTGCATGGAAACTATAACATTTGGAAATATCTGACAGGACATGCAAGTTGTATCCCTTCTGGCTCTTTAAGTTGAGCTCCAGTAAAGCAGCTTTTGGAAGTGAGGTTTGAGAACAGTGTGTCCCCACAAAGCTGTGCCCCCCTCCACTTATAGACTGCAGGTGGGGAGGGAGTTGGGCCACTTGATGGGCAGCTAAAGGAGTGGAGATCTTATTCTTCTGAGGTTGTTATCTGCACAAGGTGTTTAAATCTTAAACTTTTGAAATCAAAAAACAAGAATAATTTGATGTCCTCAGTTAAAAGGAGGGAATGGGACCTCATTAGTTGTGACTAACATGGGTATTGTTCCTGATGATGAACCATTAGTGAGCAAGCCAAGTCACAGGCCAGGCCCAGTGGAAGTTTGTGGTGTAAAGTGGGTGCTTGCAGAAAGGGGGAGGTGCGGAAATAAAATACAGCCCGACTCCTCCTCACACAGTTCACCCTCTCTTACTGTTGCTCTTGGAGGTCACAGCACCTAGCAACAGCCTGGATCAAGCCCTGAAGGAAACATGAGACAGCACACAGGCATACACACACATGCACACGCCTACACACACAGTTTGTGCTGGAAAATGCATTTCTTAAATACGAAGATAATGAACTTACTCTGTTACTGCATTTATTTTTTGCCCGTTATGAAGCCTTCACAGGAACAAAAATGCAAAAAGAAGAAACAATAGGCAGAGAAATTTTCAAACTATTGGAATGCTAATCTTTAAAAACAATGATAAACCTGTGCCTGCAATATGCTTATTTGATAATCTAGTTACAGCTTATATTATATCTAAATGGTGCATTTGACCATTTCTTCTAGGTCTATACTCTAAAGCTTGCTTATAGCTTGCTTTGTTGTCTTTCACGCTTATTAGCACCATTGTTAAAATGTGTAAAAAGCCCGAAAATAAAATATTTTTTTTTGTTTTGTATTGTTTTTATGCTGAAATAACACACCCTTTAATCAGACTACATTCATTTAGTGAGAGAAAAGAATTAAATACTCATAAATAATTGTTTTGAACAAAATCACTGGTACTACACTTACCAGGTAAAAGTTGCTCCTGCTGTAGAACCTCCTTTTCCTGGACAGCACTTAGTCTTCTTCTATTACATCTCACAAGTTTAGTGCAGACAAAGAGGGGGGTATTTGATCGTTTGTCTTTTTGTAATCTCATTAAATCACCTTGAGTCCTTGGTCCTCATAAATCCATACATCTTGTGTGGCTTGAGGTTTGGGGACTGAGAGCCAGTGATGATCTATATTTCAATTATAGTATAATCCACTTTATAATTGAAACAATTTGAAGTTTTCATGATGCCAATCTCAGCACAAGGTTCACAAGACCTTTGAAAGAGAAACATGCTCAGAGCATACCAAATCCTGCACCATACTTAGTAGAAAGTTTAAGGTGCTTTTTTATGTATTCATTCTTTGTTGCACATAAGACCCATTTGGACCATTTGTTGCTGAAAAGTTAATTTTAAACTTATAAATACAAAGCTCCAGTTAAAGCATGTGAACTCTGTACATTTACATCTTACATAATAGGACAAAAAGGCCTTTTCCTGACATGCCTCCCAAATAACTAGAACTAGTCAGGATGTAAACGGTTTAATGAGTGTTGAAAAGGCTTGGTGATCCCACAATGCCACTATTTGCAGTAGTTCTGTAACAGTGAGATAGATTTTTATTTTTATTTACCTCCCTGCCTGAATGGTGGCATTATAAGCTAAAAGAGAAAGCCCTCTGTGTCATTTCATGTTTGTGTTCCATGGAAACAGGAAGTGAAAGCTTATTAATTAAAGATTTCCATATGTTTAAAAAAGCAAAGAAACAGTAAAGTAAAACAAATATCATGTCACATTTATAGTATTTATTTGTTAGTATTTATCCAAGTAAAAAAGTATTTTTCACTTAGATTTTTGTGAAATACACATAAATGGGTGAAGTTGTCATTCTGTAATAACACAAGACATTGTAGAAACAATAAAATAATGTGCCAGTACATGTGGAGCATTATTAATTTTGTTGTTTGGAGAAATATATCAAATTTTCACTTCAAGTGACACCAATTTAAGATTAACAGGACATAAAAATGGAACCACAGACTTTAGGTATTTATTTGCCTTGAATCCTTCTTTAAACATGCATGTACAAAATAGATGTTTTGTGTGTTTTCTAGTGTTAAAATCAACTAGTTGCACACAGGAATTCATGTATTCAGGTTTGCTAAGATGCTGCCTGCCCACACTGAGTTCAAGCAGCAGGTACCTTTTTATCCAGTAATTATACTGTTTGTATTGGTTAGAACTGCCCTCGAGGCTGATATCTTCACAATGGAAAAAGGAGCAAGCCCACATTTCTAGGTAGGACTTTTTCCAAATGTTCAGTGTATTACAGCAAATCAGTCCGACGTTGCTGCTTCTCTGGAGATCTATTTATTGACCACCAGTCACTTTCATTGCACTCAGTTTTGCGTTCTCAGCACTCGGCGCATATGTTTACTTATATATCTCTGCCAAAGCACACTTTTGCTCATGCATGCATATGTATAAAGAAGTGAAAGCAAACACAGATGCGGCTAATCCACCACAGGTTCAGATTTTGGCAAAATGTCATCAATTTTGCATTCAGTGTACTTTCACACAGTCAGCAGTCTAAAAATAGCTGAAGGACTCTGGCTCGCTGCCCGGCCTCTAACTGTCAATGCACTATCTTCCCTCTCGCTCTGACATTCACTATTTAACCTACAATATCAAAGCCAGAAGCAGCACTGACCTGTAAGTTAATTATTTGGAAAGCCATAAGGTGTAAACTTGTGTAATATCAAAGTAGATTTTTCTTTTTTTTGGTGCAAAACCAAAGACAACACAGAAACATCAGTTGTTCTTGGAAAGAAAGTCTTATCTGCCTCTTAGCTTTGATGTCACAATATGAGGGCATATTTCAACTATTTTGATATTTGTATGATTTATATTGTTGTGTCTATTCCAAGAGCTGTAGTTTGAGCTCCACTGCCTGTTTATTAGCTCTCGCTCGACTATGCCGCTTTATCAGTCTCTATCGAACTCTTTATCTTTCCGTCTGCCTGATTCTGGTTTGAGAACTCCTCCTCCCTTTGCTTTTGCTGATGGTTAGAGATATCAAGTGTTCTGGCAAAATATTTTCATTTTGTGTAGAAGAATGTTTGTTTCCCTAATTCCAGGAGAGACAGACTGAGGTTAAAAGCATTGAACGTGTTCAAATACACCTATTACATTACTATGCAACTTCAAGATGTCAGAGGATGTTTTAAATACTTCTGTTAAGCCGCCACTTAGAAAAATAATAGTACAGGTGGAGGACATTCATTGAACATTTACTAGACTCAGCTAAATCTCTGGTCTCTATGCTGTCAATTATGGCTCTCGTCATGTTACAGCGCTCCCAAAAGATCCCTCTAGAGTAGAATATCGCTCATTTTCTTGAAAACCTGAGAGGCCAGGTTGCAACACATTATTCACTCATTGTGCAAGCTCTGTAGGCAGCTTATGTATTGACAGGCTGAGATAGTGCACTATAGTCTGAAGGGTGAAGGGTTGCCTAATGTAGCTAACCCAGCAGTGGAAACAGGGAATAAAATATGGGCAGTAGGGTCACCACTGAAGCTGAAGCTTTTCTTCATCACTCTGCCTGTTACTTATGTGATGTCCTGCTGATCCCCAAAAGCCAAGACAACCAACACTTTCCTGGGCTTTAGCTATAATGTATTACAATGTGAAGAAATTAGATAAAGTTCACATGTCACTATTCAAGAACCACAAACCACAGATAAATAATCTTTCAGATGTGACATGTGTTTGTATTTGCCCCTCTTAACTCAGACAATCAATAAACTGCCTTCAGAGAGACCCCTAGTTGTTAAATAGAGTCCACTTGTTTTCATTGCAGTTCAGCTGTTCTACTGCTCCCAGTCTTTGGACGTCTTAGCTCATCTTCCAAAAATTACAAGATCATGACAAGGAGAGGATCAGTTGAAAAGCCCATGGTAACTGGGAGAGGTCAGATGGAAGAAGAAACTGTGGCCTAGTGAGAAAAGTATTAAATGATTGGCCTGCATGCAAAGCAGAACATTAATAGTGAACATCATCCTGAATACAATGTACCCATAGTGAAACATGATAATGGCTGCGTAATGCTAACTACAGGACAACCTGGAAAATCTTTCAGAGGCTGGAAGAACCATTAAATCAGACTGGAGTTTCGCCTACAGCAGGACAATAATCCTAAAATGTCAGAGGTGCAGTGGAACAGTTACGATCAAACATATCTGAGTTAGAATGGTCTAGTCAAACCCCAAACTTAAATCCATTAGAGAAGACGTGCCAAGACAAAAAAATAACAAATCAATAAATGGTTTGCATCTCTAACTGCAAAAAAATTTGATTCTACAAAGTATTGAGTTGATGATTCTGACTTCTAATCCGTTCCAAAGTTTTGAAAAACAAATTGGGAAATCATGTCTTTTTTTCCCTTCCAATTCACAATAACGTACTATCTTATCACTACAAAATAATCAAAAGGAAATACACAGAGATTCGTGGTTGTAACCTGACAAAATGTAAGGGATTTAGAAGAATATCAGAATCTTTGCAGTACACTAGAATTGTAATAACTTTTTGATCATTCAGATATCTTAAGAAATTGTTATTTTGTTCCAATTTCTGCATAAAACCCTCCCTGTCACAAACAATCCTCCCACACAGCTGGGCAATTTACAGAAAAACTATCAGGTTAAGTGGTGTTGTAGTCAAAGAGTTTTACAGCAACCACATCCCGTTGCAGGGGCCAATAACGCTCCTCTGTTTCCAGACATATAGGCTAAACTTTGGTTAAACCAAAGTACACTGGACTGGTGGTAGAGAGGATGCAACCACAGCAGGATGAGGTTTAGGTTCAATGCTGAACACAGTGGGGAGGAAATCCTCTTTGAGGCTTGGTTATTCTCCTAAATCCCAAATTTGGGACTGTCAGACAAACTTTCCAGCTTCTACAGGGAAGACAGATTGTCAAAATAGAGGAGTTTTCTATACCTTCTCATTGAATATAATTCATCTGTATTCCTAAGATCAGTCATCACCAAGAGAACTTGCAAGAGCTTAAAAAAGCATGGCAACCACCAAAGTAATTCAGTAATCTTTCCTTTTTTTGTTGGCAGACCAGACTTCACATCCCTTTCTGCTGACAGCAATTTTGACCAACTTGGGAGTATAACTAGGATGCGGGCCGCAGTGAAACACAATCCTGGAGACAGAAACTCAAACAGGACTCTGCTCTGTTTCTGATCAAAGTGACATGCAACATTTGGTTTTACTGTTCATGTCTTTTGGAAACCCTATAAGCCAATGTTAAGACACAGTAGAGGTGGGCACAATGTTAAGGGAATGAAGAAAGGTTTAGGTCAAAAAATCACAACACACGTCTCCTTTAGTTTCTAAAACAAACTCCAAACATTTCAATGTTCTATTGCATCAATTGTTTTTTTTCTATATTTGAAGACCTTTGTTCACAGCTCACAGCCAACCTGTGCTTTGGAGTACCAATGAGATTCTACCCTATTGCTACTGGTCTCACACAGTCCAGCAATGTATCAGATTGTCATATGTGCAAGAAAGTGAGTGTATACGTCTGTGTGTTAATCAGGAATTACGTGTTATCTCTTGGAAAGAAAAGATGAATGGAAAATTTGAAGGTGTGAATGAAGACAGTAAGAGATTTCTGAAAGAAAATTAAACCCAGATGTCTTTCTATCCATGTTCTTTACTTTTGCCAGAAATAATTTCAGAAAGAAATAAATCCTGTGAAATAAGCTTACTGATATTTGAAGATTATGTTGATGTACTTTTTGCTGTTTCCGCTGTCTCCAGTTATTTTAGAGACTATAAATAAAAAAGAAAGGGTTTTTCTTTTTTCTTTCTTTTTTTTTTTACTTTACAAGTGCACACTGAGGGAATGAGCTCTAAAAATAAAACATATGTTCCTCCAGGTCTGCGGAAGCAGGGGCCCCATGCGTATTGTTTTGGGATATGGTGGGAGGACAGGGAGGATCTGGCCTGGAGAGAGATTTTGCAGAGACAGAAAGCATCTGGTGCACTCTTAACAGGAGTGCATGAAAAATATCTCCTGTAAACTGTTCTGTGCAAAACTATTTCCAGTATACTATAAACAAACGCAAGTCAGACCATTTTCTGTCATTAAATCAGTGAAAGAACATATTTGTGTGACTTGCTTCTGGATGAGATGGGGCGTTGATCTACAAACGTTTTTGTCATCTAAACACAAATTAAATATAAGAGTAATCATTTAACTGTGGAGCATTTGCCAGCAGCTGAGAAAGCTTCCTGTTGAGGAATATGTAAAAATCAGCTGACTGTGAGAGGTGTGAAACTCTGTGCATAGAGCCGGGAGGAGAAAGGAATGGATATCGTTGCTGCTGGAGTTAAGGCTAACACACTTACACACTTACTCTTACAGCTGTATCAGCTGTAAGAATTAGTTAGCACAAACTCTTAGTTAGCACAATAATGAAACTTGATCTAGATTTCACAAGTAGAATATGAAATCAAGTAGACATTTTTTTTTCTGTGGAGCACTTGATACTTTATTTCAGACTCCCACTAGTTTTAGTGGGATCCATCACAGTGGTGTGGAATCCAGTTGGATACAATACCAACCATCAGCTACTGCAATGCCCTCCTGGTCTCCTGGTTGTGAAACCTCTGTTGATGGTTTAAGAAACAAAAAGGCATCTGGTCTTCATTCTCCCTAAAAGAGAAGCTAAAATAGCTCCTTTTAGCTCCTCTGGCTTTCCTTAGTCACCTGCAGCAAATTCAAGTCACTTTAGCCTGTAAGGTGATTAATGCTCCTGTCTTCTTGAATGCTCTGACAAAAGCTTATGTCACGACTGAGTCAAGGGATGGTTGGCTACCAGTGAGTGCACCACAATCTAGACTCTGTCATGTGACGGTCCAAAGTGGTGGAATGATCCACTGAGGCCTACTACAATACAGCCATGTCTCGCTGTCTATTTTCAAGAAATTTGAGTACAAAGCTTTTCAGAGAGTACAGAATATTCTACGTCGCACTCTACGCACTCCCACGGCACTCCCACTGCACTCCCTTTGTACACTTCTTTGTATGCCTGCACTCTACTTCTCCACTGTTACCTCTGACATGGCCTGACCAGTGGTCTTCTTTCTCATAACTTCATTGGTATTTCCTTATTTGAAAGTTGCTTTGGATAAAAGTTATGGCAACAGAGTAAATACTTGCAATACAGTTCCGTAAACTATTCATGTTTTACTTAAAATGTCAAGAAGTCTTTTCTTGGTCAAGGGTCCTCAAGGTGAGTAGTGGTATTCTCTTTTTTTCTGGAGGGGCCAAAATAATTTTCTATATTTTTTACATTATATGTTGAAAATAGTCTATAGGTGTATATTTTTTTAGGTCAAATCACTTTGTCTCTGTTCCCTTTGTCTATCTTTAAATCTGTGAAAAGTAAGAAAAAAATGGAACGCACCAGCACACAAGAAAGAAATTTAAAATTAAGTTTGAAAAATCAGTGATTCAATAACAAGAAAGATCCTTCCCCAGTATCAGCTAAGAAAGTTCTATTGTTCATCTGCTTTTTTTTCTTTGTTTGTTTTGGGGGAGGGATAGGGTTTGGTTGGCATAGCATTCTTTTCCCGTCTACCTTAGAATAAGGAAACCAGGCAGCTGAAAGGATCTGAATTGTTTTGACAAGGGCAGAATCATCCCTTCATCGTCTACAAACGATCATGGATGCACACATTGACACCTAAAGGTAATTGAGACAAAACAATTTGGTCGGTGGAGTACCCAGAGAGAATCCATGCATGCACCGAGAGAACATGCAGGATCGCTAGCGTTTGAACCAACAGAGTGACCAACTAGTTATCTTGGTAGCACAAAAACAAACTATTAAAATAAGCTTTAAGTAAAGCAGAGAACATTTGATAAAGTTTTAAAAATAAATGACCAAAAATAGGAGGAGGTTTATAATTTTTACCCAATATAAAGGATTTTATAAGTGCACTCAATAAAACACTGCATCACTTATGAGAGATAAGAAAATATTCAAACTAATCCCAATCTGCATTTTTCAAATGCTGATTTACTTTTAAATTGCGGAGACTATTTCAATTATAATCTAACACTGTCTGATTTATAAACAAATGCCAAAGGATCAGATTCAACCAAAGCTAAATCGCTAGATAATAAGAGAAAGATCTTGCGTTAACACTGTGTTAACACTAGCGATAACGAGGAATTCTTGGTCATTTTTTTTCCCCGGAAAAGAAAAAATAAAATCGTTTCTGACGCTGTCATGACTCGTGGAGGTGTGGCTTTGCGGGGAGTGTCTCTGCTCAGCCAGTCGTACGCCAGAGCTGAGGTCAGTGGGCGTGGCCTCTGTCTCCACATCATCCTGACCCAGCTGCTGCACGCTTTTGTTCAAACTCTGAAGTCAGTCAGTGTGGAGCAGAGGTGCTCCTTCAAGCCTCTTAACTAATGTGCGTAGAAGATGCTGAGGAAGACGTTACAGCTTAAAGTTACAGCAGCGCCGGAGGAGGAATATTAGTGATCGTTTTTACTTTTGTTTTGTTTCGAACGTATGAAGTTTGAAGAGTGCCTTGGATAAAACAGCTGGAATCGTGAAGGAAGCTGGTTGGTTTCCCTCAAATCACTTCTCTGTTGGACTATGACAGCTAAAATACACAGACTCTAAAGATTTTTTTTCTTTTTGTTGGCCAAAAAAAGGGGGGGTGGGGGAGATTAGGCTTATATGCTTAACCCCCAACTTCTTCGCTGGATCTCTATGGAGAGCATACGCCGTCTGCTCTCACGCAACCCCTGGAGTCGTGAACGTTGAATCCACCGACTTGGAGAGCGGAAAACGACACATTTAACCGCATTTGAATGCCTGTGCAAGGAGTTTGCTGGTTTTTGTGCTGCAGGCAGGGCTTCAGTTTGCTGGGACGGGACTATGGGGAGAAAGAGGAGGAAGAGTCGTTTGAGTTGCGCAACAAGGAGGACTTGACTCCCAATGGAAGGGTAAAAAAAAAAAAAAAAAAAACACCACCCGCTCTTTTAATACTAAATGTGCATGAGTGATGAACACTTTTTATTGCTTGTTATTTCTGGCACTTAGAGATATTTGAACTTATTAGCCGGCTGGAAATTTATTATTCTTATAAAATTTACTGGAATTTTAAAGTGTGATAAGACATTTAGCTTTTTGTCTTTATATTATCACATGTGTTGGCACTTCCAGGGAGCCCAGACTCATTATTTTTATCCAACTTAATTTTTAATAAAAATGACAAAGCATTTTCAGAAAAAAGATATAAATTGTTGCTAGTTTGTGTGTCCAATCAGTGTATTTTTGGTACATAGGTACATGTCATGAGGTGGTTACTAGTATCTGTCACTGTTCTTGTGTCTTTTGAGATTATAGAAAAAGAAGCCTTGTGCATACAGTAAAGTTCTCCTCCCCCGCTTATTTGCTGAGCTCTGCTTGTCAGCTGGCTAAAAGGGGGCTTCACTTACTTTCAAAGACAAATTTGGCTGACTGTAGGTTTGACAAGCAACCATGTAGTCTGTTCTACTTCTTGTTACTCTAAAGAAAAAACAGCAAGGAATGATAATAGTGTGCACAAAAAGAATGTGAACACCAGAGTAATTGGTGGTCTCTAAATTTTTTTATGTTTATTTTAAGCATCAAAGTAAAATTAGATCAGTGTTTGCACTACTGTTTTTACAACAGTCATACAAACTCCACAACACTAGTGCAATATTGTGATGAAATGTGCATTCATCACAATATTACATCACAATACACATTTTTGGCACATTTCTTATCACGATGACACAACCAGTGGGGGTTGAGATTTAGTATCTTGAACATAAAGATTTAACATCACATGTGCTCATATAAGACAATAAAAGTGCATTCAGATGGCCAGTAATATTCTTGGTTAGTGAAGCATATAATGTTTTGAACTATATTAACCTTCCAAACATGCATTAAAATAGTCCTCTGTGACATATCAGCAAATTGCAATTATGTATTTTGTGCAGCATAATTTTTTAAAATCAAGTTCAAGACATCTTTAGAAATTTATTCAAACCACGTTTGACAAGTACTGTACTCAAAACAGAGCATGACATTTTTTTTTTTTGTCCCAAGCATTCAACGTCACTACTTCTAATGTTTCACTCTGATATGAGAATATAGAAGTTTAACTGCTAGCTCTTAAATCTGGCACACTGGTCGGCTCTCCCTATGTGCTCTTTATGTTTTGCTAGAGTAAAAAAAAAAAAAAACTGTTGCTGCTCAGTTTGACGTTCAGGTTTGCACGGTCTCCAAAGCTTGTGCAACATTGAGCAATCGGACTCGCACATGCTCTGATGCAAGCTATAAAACTGTGAGAGTTGAACTGAGCTTGTGTGCTTGGCCTCCATCCGCTCAGTTGCAAGTAAGACTACGGCCTTGTCTCCTCTCTGTAATGCTAGTCATCTGATCAGGCACAGAGAGTTCAGCATTGTCCGTCCACTTGTGAGGGCCATTGTTGCCTTGCAGTGAGGTTGCCTCTTTCTGTATGTATCTGTTTATGTACAGTGCTTTAGACAAATACACCATCAAGTATTTGTTGAGATTTTGTGCATTAGTACTTATTTTTTTCTCACCCTTTTAATATATGCTTCCTACTACTTCTCAGTGTCACCGTAAAGCAAATCAGATATATAAATATAGAGTCAGTTATTTTCTGGGCAGACTGTAAGTATTTACTGCTGTGATGACGCCTCAATAAGCATATCCTACCTTTCTGTTTATTGGCCTCTTTGTGTGCTTGCAACCAGCAGCACAGCACTACAGCTATTTGCATGAAAACGTTTGAGGGAGATAAGTTTACAGAGTTATTGGCTCAACAGAAGTCTTGACTGCACCAGCAACTCTTAGATAAGAGCAACATCTGTTGATTAGCGAGGTGTTGTTGGTGTGTAGCCCACCTCATTGTCCTTTTAGCCTGCCATCTGGCTGGCTGTTGGTGGTTGGAGGAATCTAAACTGTGCCTCATATCTGGAATCAATACGAGATCCTTTCAGGATGTCTAAGTGGAGATGACTTCCTCATTTTGACTGTAATTTTCCCAGATCTCATTAAAATGCAACCTCAGCTCCTCGCAAAAGCATTGGTTTAATGTTTGTTGGATTGAAGACGGGTTGGTTGAGAACAGTGGCTACTAAATGACTGAGCTTAGACAGATTTCTGAACTTAAACAGAGTGATGCTTGACTTGATTTGGTGTACAGCTTTTTTGTTACTCAAAATGAAATAGTTATTTGACTTTCAGGAGATAATTTAATGATTAGGTAACATTCAGGACTATCAAAATATGTTTGAACTATTGATTTCAGTCTTATGAGACAATTATTTCAAAAATAGCGGCGAAACAAGCATGTCACTCATACAATGCTAGAAGTTTCTGTAGGTAAATTTATTGTAATTGCACTCAGTTGATACCAATTAAAAAACACATTTAGGTTAAATTCAAGTTTTTTTTTTTCTAGTGGTATGTGAAAGACACTGTTCAGCTCTCAGCTGGACAAGGTCCAAACTTGCTGACAATGGTAATACTCTTTTATAGGCACTCATCTCAAATTTATGAGCCTTTTCTTTGTCTTTTGATTGCCCTGTGTTACCTACTCGATCAGACCCCCCACATTGATTTATGGTTGGAAAGATTCATGAATATAAATTGACTTACCATGAAAGATAAAATACTTATCTTCATGATGGATCTCTTTGTCTTCTGTCATGTGATGTATTCCATAAATTTGATTATGATACTTCTTAATGGAAAGAACCACTTTAGCATAAGAACTGAAGCTGTTTTGTCTAGTTATTAAAAGCAGCAAGATATTTGTTTGAGCTGCAAACCTTATGATAAATAAATTGCTATGGGAGTTACTCATTTTTAAATTTTGGATGCTTTTGGTGATTTGATCAATTTAGGAAAATCCTGTTTTTCTTTGCTTTGTGTAGCTGGTACATATTATAATACTGTGTCAAGATCCAACACTTTCCCAATAATCAGATAGGCTCCCAATGATAATAGACTTGCATGTCATGAATTGTTGCTCTTCATTTTCTTTTAGTGGTATGGACAGAGTGAATGCTTGTCATACAAAGTTAATGTTGCTGTAATGTAAATGTCTTCTCTTCCCATGTGTCCTGTCAGAACATTCCATTTTGCAAACACATGTGGGCAGTAGGTAAAGTTTTGCCTTTCACTTTCAGTCAAAAGCATCCTGAGGTGAGTGAATCATCTGAACAGAGTAGAAAGAAGTAATGGGATGTTATTGATCCTTTCTGGGATATTTGTGTTCCAGCTTTGGCAGTTCTGGAGCAGTGGAGGTCATGGGGGGTATAGATGAGTTATTTGACACTAAAATGGTGACATTTTCTAACGTTTCCAAAACATCAGTGGTAATGTGGTGAATCTGCTGATCAGATTGTCTATGTATTTTTCTGTTGCGGGATGTCTTCCTGTTGCATTGAAATGAAAGGAAGATGAACAGCAGTTTGATGAGGGTAATCGAGCTACATTTTCAAGCAGCATGTTGCTCTTCATTTTGGTGTCAAGTTGGTGTCCTTGTGTGTGTGTGTTGTTCCTCTGCCTTCACAACACCAAAATAGTCAGTTTTGTAGGCTTTTCCCCAGGATTGACCACACTGACCCACAAAACTGGTGGAGTCTCTCCTCTCTAGACTTTCAATATCCTTACCGCAAGTGACTTTGTTTGCCAACATGCTGCCAGGGGGATGTCATGATCAGTGGCATTTCGAGTACCAAGGTCATATATGCCAGTTTTCTTCCCTCTCTGGGTATGGAACAATGAGTCAAAGATGATTCATGTGAAATTTTGCTCCCTAAGAGTAAAAGGCCATGTCATAACCTTTTCCTCTTGATGTTTACAGTTCTCATTCAAAGAAGCAGCTCCGCAGCAGCTGCCCAAACAGTCCCACTGAGCTGAATGCTTCCACTGTTTGGGCAGCTTGACACTTGGTTTTGGACACGGCATCTATCATTCACTTTTCTTTCCATGTTTGAAACTCCTTTGCTCAGTTCTATGTAACGTTTAGTCACGTTCACCAGTAAACTACTACCGCTCAGTGTGTTGGCCTTGGCAGTTGTGATTGCGGACTGGAACTCCGCCGCACATCTTGTTTTTGGTGCAGTCCAGCTTTTGAGGAAGAGTGGATCCCGTTAACCATCAAAACTGCCCTCTGCCTTCAGAGGTGTCATGGTAGGCTGGTTTATATTTGCTTTCCGTTGCATCTCTGCCTCACCACCTCTAGGCCACACATCTGGTCTTCAGGCTGACACTAGCAGAGCCCAAGCATTTCCTACCGGTTACTCAGCCTCCCAGGAGAACTAAAGGGAAAGAGAAAGAGAGCAAAAGAGTAGACTGTGGAAAGCAAGAGCGGAAGTAAGCCACAAAATGAACACATCAGGGCATCTTTCCCTCTTTTCCTTTACGCTCTGCTCTAGTCTGGGGTGATTCATCCTCTGCTCATCCAAAAAGGAGATTTTTTTTGCATCTTTTTAAAAAAATTTTGTAAAGGCTCTACATCGCACGCTATCTTTGTTCCTCATCCCACAGCACATTAAGTCTGTTGGACATGTTTTGTGAGGGCTGGCTCAAAAAAATCACTGTATTATTGATGATGTACTCTGTTTATATACTGAAATTCCAGCTTGGCTGTCCCTGATGTTATTCATTTTGATTTGTTGTTTTTGGTTGCTCTATCAAGTTCTGTTCTCTGTGGCTGTGGGCTTGACTCAATCATCTTACTGTATGGCAACAAGCAGGAGAAGAGGATTACAGTCTATCTTCCATTCATAAGTCACTTACTAACAGTGTTCAGTTGTCCTTGCTTATCTGGTTTGCCATTTACAATACCACCTTTTAGTTAAACATTAGTGAAATGTCATTATCTATTTCCTAATCATTTCCTCATTTGCCCCAGAAACCATTAGTCTTTAAAAGTATATGAAGATTCAATACCAGCTTCTAAAACTGCAATATATGTTTACGTTGTTATTTTTGAAGGACCCAAAATGAAGCAGTAGAAGGTTTTTGTGGTGAAATAGCTAAACTTAGGAGAGTTTGCCCAGTAGTAAAGTGTGGTGTGTGAACTGTGAGGGGCCCAGATCTGACCTGGATAATGTTTCAGGTAGGCCTGGGTTGTGCCGTGGCAGCCGCAGGAGCTGGCTCAAGGCTGTGGTTTGCAGAGACAACAAGTCAGGCCATGGGGACACACAGCATTGCCTTGCACACCGGGGAATCGGTCCAAACTACACTGGCTGGCTCTGATGTCTGATGGGGTTTTCCAAGGTCAGGTTGAAACTACAGGAGCTGAATCACTGTGAATAGAAAGATCCTCTCCTATATTCTGCTGAGTGAAGGAGAAGATAGAACAATGTATTTCATTGTTCAAACAATAAAATATGTATACATTTTTTATGTTTGGCAGTATAATGCTGTTTAGACAGATGACCTGCCAAATTTAGAGTTCAATTAGCATTGACTTCTCAGAATGAGTTTATGGAGTTTAGAATAAATGGCCTCCTTTCTGATATTTGGCCTGTGATGCAGAGCTTGATTTCACTTATTAGAGTACCAGTAAGTTCAATAAGTGCTGTTAATATAGAGACGATTCAGGGGTCTCTTAAAAACATTAAGGCATTTGTTTCTGTTACATTCTTTTGACAGAGGTTATTTTTAGCTAAATGTTCCGAGAGAAATGGCCAGTCTGAATTAAAGCATTCTGGGGTGTGAAGATTGGGGAGCATGCAATCGTAGCACAAAAGACCCCTCTGTTCTTAGCTCTTACACTAAATTAGCCTGTTTTGCATGCCATATTTCTCTTCACAAGCATACCACTTGGAAGTGTAAGCCAAGCATTACAGGAGCAGTGGAGCTACGTGCTTAGATTGCCAGGAACAACTGCGTGAGCTGCTGTAGCATGGACTCTGAAGGCAAACCACTTAGGGATCTGTCCAACATGTGAATAGTTCCAAGTACAGACTATGACTTCTATTGCATGATATATTTACATGGGTTTTTTTCTCTCTTCTTTTTACAGACTCCAACTGAGGTGACCGTTTCTCAGCCTACTTGTGCAACCAATGGAACAAATGGGTAAGAAAAGGGAAACAATTCCTTCCAAAAAAATTTCAGAAGTAATAGTTTCCTCTTTTTGCTTGTATACTTCCCCTGAACTACTCGGGGGATTTCAACATTTATCCAGAGCTTGGCCCATTTGTCAGTACTTCATTTTTCACTTCCTCCACTGCATTTCATGAGGTATATTTATGATATAGATAAATTTGTCACTTGTGTGTCAATTTGATTCTACACAATAATGATTTAGCTTTGTTTTTTCAGACTTCCATATTCATAAAGTCAATCACCTTAAGAATTGAAAGACTATAGGCCCAAAGACTATAAAGGTACTTTGTACCTTTAAAGGTAGTGCTAGATTTCCAGAGGTTGTGCTAGATTTCTTGATCTGATATTTTGACTATGTTTTGCATGCCAAAACATAAAATCATATTAATTCTGACAATATATTTTTACTTGTCAATTTTTAAAGTTATAATAATAACATTCAATAATATTTAATCTCCATTCACTTTAATTCATATTCTATCCAAATAAGCTGAACAAAAAGTCCACATTGTGCTGTCACACTTCCAGTAGATGAATACATGGAAAGCTTTCTCTGTAGTGACAAAAATTACTGACTGTGGCTCAAATAATTACACATAAACAATGGAATTAAATGATTCCACTTAAAATACGAAAGCTTTGCCTGCTGTGGCCTGAACGCAGTCTCAAAACTTCAACCTGGTCTGCATGGAGCTGAATTATATGCCTGCTTGTGTGTGATCAAGAGGGGTCTTTCTGCAGAGGGCTTGTTGTCATGAGGTCTTGAACTTTTGCCTTGGACTGATGATTTCTCATGGGGGGTTTTGATGTTGTTTTGAAGTTTGAATCTGCACTCTGCTGCCACACTGAAGACTGAATTACAAGCTGCACCCCAGCCAACGTTTTAACATCAGGGAATATGTCTCCAATTGAACCGATTAAAGATGGAAAATATTTGGTTAACGTGACCTCTGCATTCATCTAACAAATAACTCTGTCCCTTAAAAAATAGTTTATTCCTTGTGACCTTTCTTACATATCGGGTTCTAATGTGAAGTGCATGAAAGAAATCCACAATACAACCGAGGTAGGAAGACCTATTAAGTATTATTATATTCCACGAATAAAAAGCAATGGTTGAACAAAGCCATAAGGAGTCCATTTTATCATATGTGGAGGACTAGGCAAACATATGGACCAGGATGCTCTGGTGAGATGAGACAACAGACTTTCTGACTAGTGTGAAGAAAAGCAAAAGTTACACTGAGGTTCACCTGCCAGGAGGGCACAAACAAATGGTTCAGGGAATACAAAAGCATATTAAAATGTTAGAATTGTTCAGTCAGATTCGAAATCCAAAATACTAGCAAAATGTATTGAATTTTGTGATGGTATCAAGATAAAGCTTGATACAAATTTTTTGACAACACTAGCTGTGAAAAAGAGCAATTCATGGATGACTTGAGGGACATATTTTTTGTCTGTGGTCTCGGACAGTGATGTACTTGACTTTTGCGCTTCTGCATCTCTGGCATCATGCCCTTATCCCTGCTCCATCTTCCACATTTAGTCCCCACTGTACATCCGCTGACTTACTGGCAATGAGTCATTGAGCCTGACGTGTAAAACTATCACACGCCACAAATGAACAGACAGGGGTCTGCAACGACTCCCAACAAAAATCGGGCCGCCTCAGGAAATGGCTTGGTGGAAACATTTAGCCGGAGTCAGACAGGACATGCTGTGTATCAAGGCTTGAAGAGAAAAAACATGTGAAAAGAAAAAGAAAAGTGAAGATGATGTGACTCAGTCCAGTCCCATTAGCACTCCCTGTGGAGGAGTGGCTTGGATGTGTGTCATTTCTAGAGTATCCCTAGAGTATAGTGGCAGTGGCCTTGGGCAAAAGCATAATTAACTGGTTTTGAAGGGAGTGTGTTAAAAGCCTGGCTATAATGATCACACCTAGTGGAGTGGAGAGGTTAGAGAACGTATCACTTGGTCATTACCTGACCAAAAGGAGAACACACCCAGACGTTCAGCTGCATGAAGGAAGTGTCAAGTAAAGCCATGATAGGCCTGAACTTTGTAATGAAACAAGTGGTGCCACATTCATTTATTTTAGTCCTGTTTGACAGGCAGGGCAGGGTATAGTTTTACTTTTGTAAAACTAATCATGGGTGACACGTAAAAGGTGGGGATATTATATTGAAAATAACTCGATTTGACTTACAAACTGATATTGTTCTTTGTTGTAGAATAAAACGCATCAAAAATTAGTTTGATATACTCAACAAATTATGTTGGTACATGAACAAGTCATGTAAAATCTCCTGGTTTGTTTTTACATCAGCGACAAAATCCCAAATATGAGCATGAGCATCTCTACATTAATAATAGAATGTTATCCTTTTAGATTTTTTAATAGGTTTTATTGCTGCAGCTAATCCTTGTTATCATAGGTTAGTGTTCTATTTTTGTCTGACCAGAGCTACTTTAAATAACAGGCCTTATCAAAGAATGTTTATCACAACTTCTAACATGTTGACTGTGACAATATTTGCCCTAATCCAAAAAGGTTGAATTTATTTTCAAATCAGTCCTTTTGTACAGTGCCAATCCCCTACAAAGGTCAAGACACAAATCCAGTTCATGTTTTGTTATCTGTAACATAATTTAGTCTAAATTAATAGGATGTAATAGAAATCCATGTTAAACAAGTTCAAACAAGTCTTGTCCATTTCAATTTATTCAACTCGCTAACTATTTCAGTACAGATTTGTTTAATTTAATTGAGATCAATGCATTTTATTTCAATTTAGTCCAGCCCTACCTCTTCTTAAGCCAGCCCAAACCATCACGGTCAAGTCCAATTCGGTTCTGTCCAATCCTAATTCCAATTCATTCTAACAGCTTAGTCAAATCCCAAATTAGCCTAGTCCAAACCTGCTCAGGTAAACTCACTTTTCAACCAGTCAACTTCAGTCGAGATCAGTCCTGCCAAAACATTATATTCCTGATAACTCCAGGCACATCTAGTCCAACTCCATCCAAACCAACACTGTCTGTTTCAACTAATTATAGTTGGAACAGACAGTTAGCAAAAATTGTCTAAGGAAACCAGCAGACATTTTTATATATATGAATGGAAACGAAACACTACGAGCAGAATCTGATCATGGAAATTCTGTTTTTCTTTTTCCATCTTCTTTGTGTTTTGTTCTGAAATGGCAAACAAACTGAAATGGTGTGCTCACAGAGAGCTTTTTTAAAGTTTGGGTGATTGTCTTGTTCTGGTAGCTGGTACACACTTTGTTTTTGGACTTTGCTCACATTCAGATTGTCTTTCACCATCACAACTTTTATTCTAACATCTACCACTTCACCTGCACCTTAATCTCAAGTTCCATCTCATGGCTTGGCAAAGGCAGAGTACTAACTGTACCCTGATGAAAAGTCTGAAGACTGTCTTGATTTTCTTGTTCGGTGTGCTATGGTTTGGTAGATGGTTTTAATTAGATGCCTCATAGTTTTTGCATAAAACAATTGTTTGCCTAGAAATTATAGTGTGAATTTCTAGTTTTTTTTTTTTTTTATGTACAACTTAATGTTGATCGTACTTATGGTATCTATAATATACAGAATAGAGGTTTTTATTTCCCTTCTCTAACGTAAAATCTATTGCTGACAGCACACACTTCTGGACTCACAAACTCAGACTTCCTGTCACACACCCCTCTGCCTCTGGTCTCAAAACATGACTTTTTTTTCTTTCTACCCTTCTCCCTTCTCTGCAGGGTCCAGAATTTCTTGGCAGTGGTCTTAAGTAAACAGTGTATTTTTAGCTGGGAGGTCGTATAGGCCCACTCTTAATCACCACATTCCCATTTTCCCACCAGCCCAGTTTCAGGCAGGGGCTTATTTGGCTAGCCCCTGCCCTGCTGAGGGAAGAGAAAGTGAATGGCTAGGGAAAGAGATGTATCTTTTCCAAGATAATGATTTTAATCCAAAACACACTGGATTAAGATAAATTTGTCTGGAGTTAGTCATTTATCCTTGACAGTGTTTTTTTCTAACACAGCAAATCTTCCTGATTACAATTTATTAGGATTTTATATGAGAGGCCAGCACAAAGTAGAACATAAATGTGAAGTGATAGAAAAAGCATCAATGGTTTTCAGATATTTTTTCAGAAATAAAAAACTCAAGAATAGGTTAAGTATTAATTTTCAGTCTCTTATATTGTGATACCTTGAAGTAAAATTCAGTTCAAGAAAGTTCTTTCAGAAATCACATAATGGATACATGTGTGTCGGTTTACAATGTCAGTATAAATTGACATTAAATATCTTCTGTGAAGCCCTGAAAGGTTTGCTGGAGAACAGTGGTGAACAAACAGCATCTTGAGGACCAAGGGATACAGCAAACAGACCTGGGATGATTTGAAATTCAAAGCAGAGACCTGTTAGAAACAATATAGCAATCCTTTAGCATCTGTAGGAACACTGTTCCGTCAGTCATCAAAAAACAGAGCATGACCCAGATGCAGGTTTTTCCAGGTATGGCCATTCACTTAAGTTTATAGGATGCCAAGGGGCCGATGGCAACTCTGGAGAAGCTTCAGAGATCCACAGATCAGATCAGAGAATTTGTTGACAGGACATGATTAGTATGGGCCCCAAATATCACGTGGAAGAAGCTGCTTTGGTTAGATAAGACCAAAACAAAACATTTGGCCTACTTGCCACATATGTTGTGTATGAAGCTAATAGAGTAAGTCATGTGAAGCACATGATCAGCATGATGTTGCTGGTCGCTGTTCTTCAATCAGGACAAGGAAGTGACATGGAGGGAAGATGGAACTAAACACAAAACAATCCTGGAATAAAGCTTGTTGGAAGCTGCAAATAACTAGAGATTGAGGCAAATGTTCACTGTCCAACAAGACAATAACCCTAAACAGATCAGACCTACAATCCTAAAAGGAAATGTAAAATTATTTCAAAGCATATTCATGTGTAAAAATGGTGCAGTCATATGACAATGATTGGTAAGAGCTAGAAACCCTTTCAAGTATTCTCCACATGCAACCAGACTATAGTTGGAGAGCTTGAAAAATGTTTTAAACATAGAAAAAAACATTATTTTTCAAATGTATGAAACATGCCCCAAAAGACTTCTAGAAGATTTGTGACTTTTTACTTTATATAAAAGCTCAATTAAATACATTGCTGTCTGTGGTATCAACATGAGGAAATGTGGGAAAGCTCAACGTAGAATAAATATTTTTTCAATGATCTAGATGTAAATATATGTATGTGGTTTACAGACATTCCTTTAGTTTATCTGAGCATCATAAATTTCCGCAGCTCCGCATGCTGTTGCATTTAAAAATGCTCTGCTCTGCATGCTGGGACATGTTTCAACTGCGGTCACTGTGGCCCGAGAGCAAGGGCGGCACTTTTCTAACTTTAATTAATGTCACTGGACTGGACTGAAATCAATTACTCATCACTTCTGAAGCTACTGCCAGATTGAGGGTCACAAACTCATTGGCTTATGCATATTGCTAAGTTTAAAGTCTGTCCCTACTGCTGATGCTGATGTCACCATTACAAAGTGTGCTGGCGGTGAAATGTCTGCTGTTAATCTTGTCATTAGGTGTGATGACCTATTTGGAATATGTGGTTAAAGCCTGTGTGGTTGCTTTGATCCAATCCAATACTTTTTGGGCAAGTGCATTGATCTGCTAGTTAGAACCAGGAAGAGTTCATGAAATACAGATAGCAGTTTATTTATTTATTTATTTTTTCAAATTATACAGCTACAACAAAAAATTTGTTGTCGTTTTTCTTCTTTAAACCAACTATAAACTGTTAATTTGGCCTGTTTTATTTGATTCTTCCAGCTGATTGATTCAATCGAAAATGCTGAGTTTTGAAGAGTGACTGTACAACAACAAACAGCTGCAAAGCATCGACACCATCTAAAACTCATGACCCAGTTACTCACCAAAATCTGGAACTATTGCTGCTAATTTCATGTTGTCAACCTCATCACCACAGAGGGGGGAGTGAGAATTTGTGAGACTTCTGATGAGGACAGCTTGACAGTCACAACCTGTTCCCTTATGAGCTTAGCTGCTAACGTGATTACCGATATTTGATATAATATGAGGTACAGACAAAAAACATTCTCAAGTTATAAACTACATCTAGGATTTACTTCCTGTACTAATTTCACTTCCAAATGTAATAAAACATTGGTCCTATATGTTCTGAATTTCTGACTTTCTGAAAACCTATTTGACTTTTATTATCTTCTTGAATTTAGACATGCAAAGTGTTAAAGTAAAACATTTAATTTAACTTGTTCATTTTATCCTAAGCTATACCAAGTTTAAAGTTTGAACCCTTTTCCTGTATGTCACTGGACATTTTTAAATTAACCCCTCTGCTTTACGGAATAGGCAAATAGTTACTATTACTAGTTATTTTATTGTAACATTTTACTGATAAATCTGCTGTATAATCCGAATTATAGCTTTATAATCTTTTCATTTTTAGCGAGATAGATCTAATTCCAAGTATTGCTTTTATTATCTTTAAAGGTACAAGCACGTGCTAAGATGTTTGCTGTACCACCCTAGCTATAACCCTCACCCCTGAGAAAGTACCGTGCTGACACGGTACTTTCTTACTGTGTCAACACATCGACACGGTAACAAAGTATTGAGTAAATGCAAAATAGCTCACAAAGGAGAAGAAGTGAAAAAGCTATCCATTCTGGTCCGATGTAAAATTATTTACTTTCCTCATTAAACTACTAAATAACTTTGATTTAACCCTTTTTTTTTTTTTTTTTTTTGGAAAGCTGAGTTCAGTTGAACTGTCCACACCCAGGCCTAATTACTGCCAGGCCTGTAGAATAAGAAATTCTTTACATGAAACCTGTCTGACAACATGACGTAGCCCAAAAGATCATAAAAAGCAATGCATAGTTTCCTAATCTATAGAAATTACCTAGCAAAATTCACTGACGTCAGTCAGTCTGAAAAGGGTTGCAAAGTATCTTCCAAGGCCTTGAGTCTCCACGGTGGGATCTTATACTCCAGTAGTAAAACCATGAAAGTGTTATGTGCTTCCCAAAATTACTCCAAAAGGACATTTATGAGTCATGCAAAATATTCCAAAGAAAATTAGACCAAGAAGTTTAGATACTCGGTGTTCATAATTTTAACGATAAATAAGAAGCTGGGCGGAAAAGTCCATGCATGTGCAAAAAATACACTTTTGAATAGGAACAAATCACTCTCCCACATTTGCCCCAAGACATTTCAATGATCTCCAAGACTTTTAGTAAAGTATTTCTGAGACTGGTGAGATAAAAATAGAAATTAGAAAGATGTCTGCCTTGTTAAAGCTTGCGTAAACCACAGGACTGCAAGAGTAGAGCATCATACTAGCAATCACACATGGTGGTTGTTTGATGGTCAACAATTCTGATCTTTAGCAGAAAGTCCTGTGAAGAATTTTAGTTGATCAGCCTGTGACCTTGACCTTTGAAATTATACATTTAAATATGATCCACATGAATTTGGCATGACTTTAAAAACCCTGTTCTCGCTTGCAAATCCTCCATTGTAGCAGAAACATAACAATTCTGTTGCAAACACATACATATCATCTGTACTTGCTGGTCTCTGTACACACCTGCAGGCGACCCAAATTACCATGTTGACATGCCGACAGGTACCGTAATCAGTAATGCCTCAAGTCAGAGGGTGGTTCCAAATCCATAGCAGAAAAACATGGTTTGATTATGAGCAAAACAGCTATAAAACTTATTTTAAAGAAATACAGCAAGGATAACTCTGCTGCTTTTTATTCTACCCTCATAGGTGAGCAGGATTTAAAAATTACATTGATATTCTGCAACTTTCTTCTTTCTCTTTTCTTCTCTTCCTATGAGCATTCAGTGTATAAACCAGGACATGTTCGCCCCCTTTAGACTCTGAAGTGAAAACTGTACATCTCTATTGAAATGTGATTATGCCGCTGAGCTAAGAATAGTAACAGGGACACATGTTAATCTGCAAGGTCCAAGTGGCTCATGCCCATGGACACAGTAAAGTACGTCAAGAACTTTAGTTTTATTAACTCATACCTTTGAGTTCTCAATCACAGCCATATACCTAGCTTCAGTAGACCCTCGCTTGTGTAATGCAGTACACGTTTTGTTATATATAAGAATAGTGGCTTAAACATTATTATAAGTGAAACGGAGAGTGAAATGCTCATATGTGCCTCTTTATTACACACTAGCTTGCTTCTCCCCTTTTGTGATGTGGCTCGTTGACTCTTAGTGCACATGGGTATTCTTAAAGGTCCATGCAAAACCCACAGAACAATTATTCCCCCAGTTCATAGAAAAATACAATTCCCTTCTCTAAATCTCCCACTAAACTTTAATTTTCCTCTTTTTTTGATGGATAGGTAGCCTTTTTTATTTTAGGAAGCCTCTTTTTCATGGCCAACTGTTTTCTGTTTTCCATTTGTGCAAAAGAGAGAGACGCCAATACTTGTACACATGTAACTATTATATACTGTAGCTTTCCTCTCTCACTGATGCAAATTGTATGAGATTTTATGTTTTGCAGTGGATTCCATTTTGTTCTTAACCACATAGTGGAAATCCAACAATCCTACATTTCTCACGCATTGTGAATGGTAACAATATCGTCTCTAACCTCTTTTGTTTTTTTGTTTTGTCAAATCTTACTTTTTACATACTAAACTATAAATATTTGATACTAGATTGAAGGAAAGTTTTTTTTTGCTTCCTGTAATTCCACATAGGTCCCACCTGCTTGAGCTGATTAGTCTTCTTAAAGACTCAGTATGTATGCACACACCATCTGAAATTGTTAAATCAATAAACATGAAACAGCATTCAAGTTTCCAGAACGTCCAGTAAATCTTGTTCCAACTGAACCTGATGGTTGCCAGATATAATTAAGCACACCTGCAAGTTTCTTCAGGGTGCATTTGTTTCACTGATCTTGTTTCATTTTGTGAGTTTAAACAAATATAAGCGATTCATTTTGGTTGACCTGTGTTATTAAACTGGTGGAACCGCTAGGAGTTTATTTAGTCATCTGATTTAATCTCAGGGATCCTGTATGCCAACATTTTCTAGTTCACTTTCTTAAACGGTCATTTTCATTGTTGCACAGCCTTCTGCTGTAGCATAACAACAAACATGTTGGCGTCTCTCAAAGTACAACCATTACGAGTGCTGATCTCGAACCACACAGCTATAATTTTTAACATATTTCGAGTTTTATTGTGGTGATACAATAAAATAACAATTTCCTTGTTAAGTTCATTTATACCTGCAGGGAAGAGTTAGCAGGAGGAGATGAGAGAAATAAGCTGTCTGTAGATGTGTGCTCACTCTATTCTCCATGCTGCCTAATCCCCATATCAAATTGTTTCCTGTACTCCACAGGAAGTTGCCTGCTAAAGGCCTCATCACCACAGCCTCTGCTGGAGCTTCTGGGAATGTGGGGGTGGTAGCAGTAGATGTTGGAGGTTAGATTGGGGTAGTAGGGCTGTTGGACAGCTGTGGAGATGCAAAGCCCCCGCATCAATTATGCTCAAACACTCGCTCTACGCTTTAGGACTGTTTTTTATTACATGCTGTATAGTGCTGTGAAAAGTATTTGCTCACTTTCAGATTTCTTCTGCTTTACATTTTTCACACTTGTATTTTTCAGATGCTGAAATAAACTTTAATATCAGAATAAGATGCGATGGGGATAGAAGGAAGGTCATTTGATTTATTTATATATTACAGTATAAACAAAATTGTTTTTTCCAGACAATATAACATGAGGCAGATAATTTGTGAAAAAAGCTAGCTCCTCTGCCTTTTCCCAGTGGTCCTACAGGCATCTGCAGAAATGCATCATGCCCAGTCAGAAGCAACCAGTCAGAGCCAGGATCAGGGTCTTAGCTCTGTCAATCAGGCACATGTATGCAGTGCTCAATATCCAAATGTGATATTAAGTTGTCATATTAGGTGAAACAGTTTTGTTTTACTTAAGACAAAACTGTGATGGCCATGCCACTGATGATGCATAGCTATCATCAATGACAATACTAACTAGTCTAAGCATTCATTGCTTGCTCTGGTCTGGAAAACCAGCTAAGCTATACAGATAAACCTTGAGCAATGTGAAATAGTAATTGCCTCATAAACCTCATAGTTGTATTGCCCATCTTGACCACAACTGTTTGTATGTTGTGGAGGGATTTTGGCCCTTCTTTGTTTTAGCATGGCGTCTGTCACATTGGCGAAGCAGTCCCAAACCATCACATTACCACCATTTTTGACTGTGGGTATTGTATTTTTTCTGAAATGCTTTTTAAATGTTATCAATGGATGTAACCAGAAGTACATCTCCCAAATAGTGCAGCTTTAGTCATAAGGCCACGAAATATTTTTCCAAAATGGTTTGAGATCATCCAGGTGGATAACTGTAAAAGTGTTCTTTCTGCTCGGTAGTGGTTTCCACCTTGGTTCTCTCCCGTGGATGTAGTTTATGTTTGGTTTGTTGTAAGTGAATCTTGAATAGAGGCTTTATTCAAGATTCAGTAATCTTGAGTAAAGACTATTCAAGAATATTGATTAATAATAAACACTCCATCCATGTGGTTCTCTCCTATGGATGGAGTTTTTGTTTGGTTTGGTTTGTTACAATTGAATCTTTAGTAGTGACTATAACAGAGGCAAGTTAGGCTTTGCAGGGCTCGAGATATTATTCTGGGTTCTTTTGTGACCTCCTGGATTAGTTGGCAGTCTGTTCCGATGGCAATTTTGGTAGACTTACCACTTCACATAGGGTAAGTCTACCACTGCTCAATAGTTTCTCCATTTGTGGATATTGACTCTCTCTTGCTGGTGTCTCCATGCCTTAGAAATTTCCTTGTGACCCTTTAAAGACTGTCAATATCTTTTGCCCTGGTGACAAATGGGGCAATTATAATGACTATAATCGGATATAGGACTAATTTGATTAGAAAGCTTTATATCCAATTGGTGAAATTATCACATGAAAACTGAAGTCTGTGTTTGTCAAATTTGTGGGAGCTGAAACATGCATGCTCAAAAATGAAATCTGCAAAAACCTTTTCATTGATGTAGATTACTCACAAAACCTATTTACAAACTTTTGTTGCAAAGTTTTATTAAAGCAGCACCTAGAATAGCTACACTTTTAAAGTGTTATCTGATTTTCATCATTGTACCGATGAGGTACAATGATGTAATGCAACTTCATTTCTTTTTGAAATGTTTGAATGTTATTTGTCTCATTTTCAGTGTATTTTGTAAGGAAACGATCACAAATGAGTTTATCTTTATAACATTGAATGGCTCCTGTCTGCGAAGTATCAATGCTGACAACAAAAACAGCAATTTTTGGTACTTAGCTGATTTTCCACATTGACAAGCAGTCTAAGTAGAGGTGAGGGTTGTAAGTTAGTAGGACTAGTAGGCAAAGAGCTTTTGCCATCGCATATTGGTGCAGATTAATCTGTTCATTTCCTGTTACTTTACGTTACTTATTTCTGCTTGAAACTCCAGCATGACAGTCATTTAGGTTTTACCTTCTTTAAACTCACCCTTAATTAGTTACTTGATAGCTCAAAAGTTTCTGGCACTCTCGTGATGATGCATCTCCAGAGGCTTCTCCTCAGTAAATTAGTTTATTTGTGTATGCTAAATTGCTATTTTGGCATTGCAACAGTAGCAAACACCAGTCAAGAGATTCAGCTTTCACATGGGCACTTTGAATGCCAGACCACAAGCTCCCCTCAGGGAGCGTTTCTATACATACTGTCTGCATCCAGTTTGAGCTGTCTGGCTTTCTCTGCTATGCAACAGGGCTCATAAACAACCCAAAATAAGAGATGTCGTCACATTTATATGTTTATTTTAATGCATTTAAGGATAGCTAGCAGTTCACCACTGCATCAGAGAAACTAGTGTAGCGATACCATATGACCTGAGATGACCAACCCCCTAATCTCTCTCGGTTCTGCTTTGTGTCATGAATACCAATTTCCTCACGTATAAAGGAACATTTTGTGGCTTTATATGTTTTACCATCTGAACATTAGACTCTGTACTGGAACATCCATCTGCAAATTAAACATCACAAAGAGACATCTTTGGGAATCATTTGAGAAATGACTTCAGCAGTCTTCAGTAAGATGAGTCTAACCAGATAAGGCTATATTGGGACTTATTGATTACTACTGCCTCCTGTGTGGAGGAACCCTCTGCACTTATCTGATCTATAATGGCATAAATCAGCCGATGAAGGCTTGGGTGACCGGAGGCCAATAACTCTGGGAAGCAGGGCCCAATTTATTTGTCTCATCAGTAATCCCAAGAGCCAGTCAGAGGGGGGAGGACAGGAAGTCTTGAACCTCACATTTCGGCCCAGGAAATTGAGAAAATAAACAACTTATTAGATAAATAAACGAGGAAAGATAAAACCTCTTAGCCGTCTAATAGATTAAAAACAGGCCTTATTCTTAAGTAACTCCAAGGTTCCTATTCAGTCTTGAAAACTATGCAATATATACAGATTTTCTAAAAATCCTGAAACATTTTTCCTGTTTTATATTTAAATGTGAATCTTTGTCTTTAGTTTACCACATAAAAACTGCTCGTTCCTTTCTAATTCACTGATCGTTTTGGATTTTAGTCACCATCAACCAGACATATACTCAATCAAAAAGCAGTATGACCCTAAGGTCATACTATGTCTGAGTTTCTAACTGGACCCAAGCTTTTTGAAATGTGTTTAGTTAAGAGGCCAAACAATGAAATTCCAGTTTTGGACTTTTACAAAATTTAAGGTTAACTCTTATACGAAGGATTTATATTTTAATCTGTGATAATCCAGTTAAAGTTTTTCTGTGAATTAGAGATTTCAACTGTTTCTACAAATGTCCAGATGTCATTGAAAAAAAAAAACACAACAAAAACTACCACATTGCTGTATTAAAAGCTTGTCCTGCTATGTTTCATTTCTTGGTCTGTGATAAAACTGATAATGAAACCTAACTTTACAAAGACTTTGTCCTCAAATTTCCACACAGTCATCAAAACTGGGACTCTTGTGATGATGCATCTCCAGATATTTTCCAGAAAAAATCTGGAAAATGTACTTTAGAGCTTTTATGAAGGGGGGGTGGGGAGGAGGAACTTTTCACCAGCCAACTTCAGACCAGATGCTAAAGTTAAAATCTATCTGTGGTAGTTGCTTGATGGTTGGAAGATCAGCAACAGAAAGACCAGCCATTCAGCAGATTTACAGATGTTTTTGATGTTTATGCTTTCAACTATCCAAGATGTGACCTCTTGACCCTTTTGCCTTCCTCTGACCGGAGCAAGCTGGCTGGCTGGGAGTCAGCCCGGCGTCGCCCTGTCACGTTTATTTTCAGTCGCCTGTTTGGCTCGCCAGCCAAAGTGATAAAAGAGACTCAAGCTGTCCACAGTGGCTTGCCGTGTATCAATGTGCGTTCACAGGATTGCGTGCTGAGAGTGGTGGTGGTGTGGGAGACGAGAGGACGAGAAGGGAAAAGACGAGACACCGGATATTTGTGGCACTTCTTTCAATCCCCCCTGTCTGACCTTCTCCACTTAAGAGTATGTGACAGGCTTTTGAGTTGGCAGAGAGTGGCATAGTGATTGGAAGTTGGGTCTCACAGCCAGCAGTGTCTCTCTGAGCCAGTTACAGTAGCCGGCCAATTTTAGAGGAAGGCTTGAGTTGAGAGGGAAGCTGGGTTATTTACATTTTCTTTCTGCTCTTCTGCACAGGCACGCTGTCTCTCAGTCACCTGTAAAAATGAAGAAACCAACCAATGAGGAGTATGGGATGGGGGTGGATGAAGAACCAGATCTGATAGTAAAAGGTGAGTCTGAAGTTATTACTTTACTCTTTAATCATCAACAGTGCATTTAGTTGTTGTTATAAAATACACAGTGTTCAAGTGGCATCATAATAAAATCCTTCATGTATCTTCTTTGTATTACGTTGATAATAAGTCAATTTCTGACAGACAAAACTACAGACAAAAACTCCTGGATGTTTTGATGAATTCCAACCACATATTTCCTTTTTATATTTCACAAGATAAAATCCTGCAACCCTAAATGGTAGAAACACCTAAATGTGCTAGGTTAGGATTCTTCTTGTACTTTATTGTAGAAGATATTTCATGATCCAAACCGTCTGTTGTCTTTGCCGCTCTTCTTGTGTTCATGTTATGAGAACTACTGGTGTCAGTGCTCTTGTCTTCATGTCTACCACTTTTGATTAATGATCTCATGAGATATTTTTGTACAAGTATGTTTTCTCTTTTACCTCTGCTGAGAGGGAGCAGTAAAATGCTGTTGCTTGGATGTGTTGTGTCCTGTTTGGAATAGTGACACAAGCAGATTGCCTAATTCTGACTGCAGTTGCCATGCATCTCTGACTTGCCCTCCTCTCTGTGCACCTTTCACTGTTGGGTTTTCTTTAAAACATTTTCTTGTAAAAGTATGCACACCCCTTGAACTTTTAGGCATTGTGTCACTTTGGAGATGCAAACATCATTGTGTTTAATTAAACCATTAGCTGTGAAGAGGAAGAAAAATGTGCAACGTTTCCTTGTCCAGAAAACTTGTATATGAATCAAGCCCTCTTTTTTTCTTACACCCCCTACATAAAATCACTTGTAGCCATTTGCCTTCAGAAGTTCTTTAATTAGTAAATAGAGAATTAGAATGCATGCATACACACTAGCCCTGTTTAGTTCCCTTTAATCAAACTCTTTGCTTAGAAAGTATGGTTCGTTTGAGGAGGGAGGAATTCTGGTCCACCTAAAAACTTAGGTCTCGGTTCAATTTAAGTGAACTCCAGAATGGTTCAAATTTGTACATGGATGCCAAGTGGGTAGGAGATCTCTTCACTCTGAAAGGAGGAAGCAGTGAAAATGTTTTTGAAAAGGGTTCGGTTTGTTTGGCAGAGTGCAACATAAAGCGAGCCACAAACCCGATAATTTGACAAATATTGCGATTTTGCAATAGACTCTAGCAAACCGAGTCTACCAGACTATAAGGTGTGAAAACATGTGTTACCACCACTGTGGTAGTGGCAGCATCACACTTTGGGACAAGGGAGATGATAATGAAAATAATTATGAAATGCATAAGGATTTAAACCTTAAAGATACAGCTAAGTTTAGATTAAAGCACATTTTTGCAATAACCTGGGCAAAGTCTAGATCTGTGCCAACCCTGTTTTATGGAGATTATCTTGAATCCTTCTTTTTGGTTTTGCATGTAACATAATATGTTGCAGCTTGCAGTTATAACTTGAAAAAATAAATAAATAAAAACGTTTGTCATTTTTTGAAATTCCAACCATTGAACTAGCAATCATGATCAGAAATCATTAGACTGCACTGGTAAACACATTTTCACTGAGGGACACCTCAGTGACACCTCTTTGATAATTTGGCTCATTTTTCTCAATAAAAATTTGAAGAATGCCTCCATTAGTGCATTTTTCTTCCTGTAGATGTTTATACCTCTTTTTTATTCCCCAGCTAGACATCCAGAGGCAATGTGGGGCGAATATTGCCCCAGCATCTAAAATAGGGCACTGCCAATGCAGATATAGACTGATGGTGTGAGGATAAATTGTAAAACCCATGGAGTGGTGACAGAAAGAGATGTTGACATTGGTTTATTGACATACCTTTGTTGATTTATGGTTAAAATTACTCCTCACATGATGCATGACTTTGCATGCTCCAGTAAACTGTAGCTTAGCAGTCTGGATGTGTCTGATCCAAAAGAAGAAAAAGGTTATGCAAGATTTTTTTGCACGAATGTAAAGTTCGTCTTGCAACTTACAAATGTCATTTAAAAAACATTATTGTTGGTCAATAGGAATTTATTTAAGCTGTTTGTGGGCAAGTTGGAAGTTTTTCTTCTAATTTTATTTTTAAAAAGCAAAATGTTTCCTAAATTTAGTTAAATGCAAACAAACTGGTATTGGATATCTTTACTTATGATATCCAATAAATATCTTAGTCAAACAAATTTGAATGCATGACTGTTTTTTTTACAGTAACATTATGCGTTGTTAAATTTGTGGAACAAAAATCCAGTATTCTGGAAGCAGTAGGAGGTTTGGAGGAAAAAAAAGGAAATACACACAGAGAGAGATTGTTTTCTCAATCTATGTTTGAGGGGGCAGGGCACTGAGAGGTCAGGGGTCACAAATGAAACAAATTAAGGGCGAGCCATGGCCCTCAGGGGAAACATTAGCAGGCTACAGAGATGGGATCCAGATGGAAGAGCCTGAGAGGGTTATACACAGGGGGTCTGGGGACTCTTCTGCCCTTTCTGTCTTTTCCTTTCTCTGCTTTTTTTTATAATCACACTGGTTAAAGTTGCCAAAACGTACTGCATCTGTGGGACATCCTGTCTCTGTGACGGGAGAGGGGCTAGGGGAGGGGCAGCAAGGCAGTTGTACTCTTCTCTCCTTAGCTCTTGCCCAGACAGCTTGTCTGTCTCCACCATTCCACATCCAGCCCGTTGGTAAGCTCAGCCCTGCAGTAGCTCATGATTTCATTTTTCTTGCCAGGATTTGATTTGAAATTCATCTGATGTGGTATAAAAAATTTTTTTTTATTTTTATCTAAGCTATTTGTGGTGCTTTAACACAGATACAAAATTACTTATTTCTTATATGGAGGTATCCTTAAATTGGAGTCTTAGTATATCTGTCAATAGATTTTTATTTCTGATCAGCACCAAAGCAGTGGGATCTTTATATTGCCTGGGAAAACTCTGGATCAAGGTTCAGAGTGGGGAGAGAGGGAAAATGGGAAAGATGAAAGGAAATAGGAAGAGAGCAAGTACAGAAGGAAGAAAGATGCCTGTGAAATAAACACTGACTGACAGGTGGCACACAGCTTGCTAACCACAGAGGAAGCTGTGATGCTGATCGTGGCGTCATTAGTTTTCACAGGGTTCGAGGCTGAAAGTCTACTTCCTAATTGTGCCTTTTAAAAGTATTCCCAAGATGGGCTGAATGAGCCATGTGCTCTCATATGAAGTCGCCATGTAGTTGTTCCTCTGCCATTTCTAAACACCATCAAGAACTACACCAAGTGGCTTATGACAGCTTTCCATGCTCTCACTGTCAGCTCTCCAACTTTGATCAACACCATAACCGCTACCAGAACTCTTCAGCCTGTAAACTCTGTCTACAGGCAGAGTTTGAATTGGGCTCTTCCAAACTTACTTATTTATGTTTTCAGATTAAATACTTATTCAGACCAATTTGCACACATAGCCGAAGGGAGGAGAAGTTCACTGTTTGGGAACAGTGGTTCTGTTTTGCTGCAGTCTCAACAAACCCTCAGAGCTTTGGGAGCAAAACAGTATTGCATTGTAGAAACGGGCCTGGCAAGTACAGAAGGCATGTCTACAAGCATGACTGCTGTAGTCTCTTTGTCTCTCTCTCCGTCACTCTGTTCTAGTAACACTCTCTCCTTCTCACACTGTCCGCCTCAAAAGCGATAATTATGTTGGTTGCATGCAACAACTACTGTCTGTTCTATCAGCTGCTCGTATTTTTATCCACTTGTACAGTGGTTTTGAAACATTTTATAACAGTTCCAAGTATCGCCACACCATACAGCAACAGTAAGGATGCATCTTATTCAGTTGGGATATCATTGAAAAATTGAACACAATGCACATCAGCATCATCAGATGCATTAATTGTGGTTGTGTCATTTTCTGTCAAATCATCTGCACCTGGTCAGCATTTGACTCCAAGATATATTCTCAAACTTGTTGCATTGAGGACAGCTGAAGCTCCTTAGGAAATTCCTCAAACTGGAGACTAATATAGTATCCTGTTTAAGTGCACTTCAGTGTGTTACAGGTACCAATTAATGTGTCAATTCATGAGACGCACTAAAGCACTGTAGATGTGTATTCTCCTTAGATTTATTTCAGCAATTCAGTTCAACAAGTAAAACTCAATAGATTAATTACAAACTGTGTATCGTGTCTTTGGTCACACCTGTTTTTTGTTACCCTTTTTGTTTTTCTTCCACTCAATTTTTTATTAAAATGCCTCCATAAAGCTCTTTGTGTCAGCAGTCTTTCTCATAATTGTGTTGGCAATAACATAACATTTCTGATTTAAACTGTTACTTATTTCAGCAAATTTTTTGAGAAACTGACTTTTAAGATTTTAACTGTAAGCTATAACCATCGTACAAAATGTATAAAAATCCCATAAAGTTTAACTTCAAAGTGCACAAATTTTGTTTCTCACCAATACAGACTTCAAAATCCAATGTAGCTGCTATAGCCACATTGCCATTTTTGAGGATTTGTACACACCCTTTTGTACATATAGTTTTTCAGTATATAAAATGCTGAGAAATGTATTAACTTTACTGTTTATCTTTGCTAATAACAGTTAGCCTAGTTACTAAATAGTGACACATGGTAACTTTTCTTGATTTGAAACTCAAACACATATGAGCTAGAAAGTTCCAACATCAAATGTAAACATTGTAGGTCCATTTCAGTTTGCATTTAGAGTCCTCAAAAATTTCTCCAGTGTACATCCTTTTTGAGTAACATCCTACGAAGCAAAAGGCAACATATTTGAACAACATGTGCTTCAATGTGTCAATAATTCTAAAGTTATTAACTGTCATTTGTTTGTATTTACCTAACAAATAATCAATTAGAAGTTGATGCCAAATACTTGTCAAAGTTGTATTTTGGTTTGAGAACCAAGGTCCAGTTTCTACCTAAACAAGTTAGAATTTATGGAAATTTAAAGAAGCTAAAGCTGCTTCAGGAAAAATAATAAGGACTTGGTCAATATTTGTGTGTTGGCTTATTTTTGTAAATGTGCTCTGTTTTTTGTGTGGTAATTAAATATAAATCTGTAACTCGAACCCAAATAGGGACTGTTGATTCCGAAAGCAAATCTTCTAATTGTTTTGCTGATTTATTTATTTATATATATTTTTTTGTATGTTTTGAATTTGTCAAATAATGCTGGTGTTTTTTGTTTTTTCGTTGAAAAAGGTTGGCTTTTACGGGAGGTTGGTGGTAGCTGGATAAAGCATCGTCGGTACTGGTTTGTCTTGAGCCAGGATTCCCTCGACTACTACACTGGGCCAGAGAAAGGCGCTCGGAGACTGGGCACGCTGGTTCTCACCAGTCTCTGCTCTGTCATTTGGCCAGACAAGCAAACTTACAAAGAAGCAGGTGAGCTCTGGAAACGTATATTTATGCTCGGAAAGTGCACAGAGATGGGCAGAAGCAGTCTTACGTGGTTTCCCAAAAATGTATGTAAAGTTTAGCCAGACGTGCTTCAAGTCTTTACTGGGAATTCTTAAATGGGGGTTTCCCTTGTATTGTCTTCAAAGATATGTCTCTTGAGACCTTTTCCTTCCCTACTGTGACACATACACATACTTTTGGGAAATCCCAGTGTACTTTCTTCTAAAAACATGACTCAGGTCTGAATTGGAAGTCTTCTTCCACCATTTCCCATTTTTAGATTACCGAAACAAAAGAATTAAAGATTTCAGAAGACAACTCTTTGTTGTGTGACACTGGGATGACCCTGTTCTTGTCGCTGTCATAGTCTGTCTGTCTGCCTGGACGTTCTTCAATGGAGGAGATTATGTCCTGCTGACTTAACCAAAACCACTTGAAACGTCCTGAATTGTTCTTCAAATCCAAGCCAAAACATATTTCTTGCTAAATCATTACACCCAGGGACTTTTTTGACTTTGTTGTGCTTTCAACAGTGACTGTGTCACAAACACAACTGAATACATTTGTGTTTCCTGAAAGTCACTGAGAAATTTGTCAATAAGCTGTTGCAAGAAAGCTTTACTTCAGATTATCTTTGCTTAATGTTTGGTTTGTATCTTTATCTAGAAGCTAAGCTTAGTCACGTAATAGCCATGTAGCTGCTGCTAGAATAAAAGACTATTTAATACTTCCTTTGAGCAACTAGGAAGCAGATCCTTCCTTTTATATATTTATTTTGCTGTTTTTTTTTTCTTCCTCTAAGGCCAGATTGACTGCAGAAAAACTGTTCTAGTTTGGTTTTGGTGTGGCTTGAGGTTTCACTAGGTCTGACCTTTAATCCTCAGTGAATCAGTGAGAGGAAGTTGGAGAGAGTAAGAGAAAGTCTAGATGTCGCCGTGTATGACTACTTCCTTTTAACTTGAATTACATTCAAAGATCAGGTTCAGGTTAGACTTGTGTAATTTATTCTGATTTTTTTCAGGTTACTGGAGCATTACTGTTTATGGACGGAAGCACTGCTACAGGCTGTACACCAAGCATTTCAATGAAGCGGTGCACTGGGCCTGCGCCATCCAAAAAATCATTGATACCAAATCTCCAGTGGAAACGCCGACACAACTTTTGATTCGAGACATTGAGGTGGGCCACATGAAAGAAAAAATAAACATACATAAGTATGCACACAATTCCTGCCAACTACTTGTGATAAGAGCCACCAAACACAAACAGCCATCGGACTGCTCATTATTCAAGCCGCTTTGTTATCACGGAAAACACACGGCCACAACATTCTTTGAATCTAAAGTTTACTCTAGACCCTTTTTTTTTCCTTTTCATTGAACTCTTTTCATGTAATCAAACTATGACAGCATACAAAGACATAATGATAAAGGTATTTCCAGGTATTTAACCATAACTTTCCCAAGAATACAGTGCATTCTAAATGCAATTTGAGAGGAGTTGAAAAAGAATGATGTTTTGGAATCTCATTTGGCAGAAAGAAAACATTTATTGCATCAGTCCATCCTTCGGGGCTAGAAAAGGGGCAGGATTTGGCAAAGGAGGTGGAACAGGGCAAGGCAAGAAGCTTTGGGTCCAGATAAGCAGCCCTTTGGTTGGCCTCCTGTCTCCGTAATCTCTCAACGAGAGTCTCTAATCTTCAAGAAAATGGTTAATCTACTTGCCTGTGTCTGTCACTGTGTGTTCAGCTAGAAGGGGCCGAGCTTACATTTGGAAGAAAAGAAGAGACCTGCTTTTTAAATGTCTCTTTCTTTATCTGTTTAGCAGACTGAAAGCAGAGCATGAGAGAAAAACAAGACAAACTTAAATTAGAAAAAGGTTTGAAGCATACCCAGCACAGCAAAGAAAAAATGTGCAACTGGATTAAAAGAATTGAGATAATCAACACCATTTTGAAAATTCACTTAAAAAACATTCGCTTTTGATTATGGAAAGTTTGAATTACTTTTCGGACAATGAAAGAATCCAAAAAGCTTTGCCAGAGCTTTATTTGTGTATGTTGGACCAATCAGCATTTTCCTTAAAAGTACTGGCAGCTTTGAAGTGACTTAGGTTTGTGTTTGTCTGTGATAGATGATGTTTAGTATTTTCCAAACTGGTTTCAAACCATGACGATCACTTATTAACCCCAAATCTGTTTACCATAAACCTACCAGCAACACTTCTTCACATTTCAGTCTGAAACTGACACAAAGTTGTCTATAGGTGTGAAGTGGAAAGAAAACAATACGTGTGCTTTCAAATGTTTTCCAAAAGCTTTTCACCAGGTTCTGACATAATACTTTGAATTTTGTGGCTGTAATGTGTCAGGAAAATCTGGAAAAGTTATTTATTGCTGCATTTAGCCTAAATTTTGCAAGACTCAAGTGTGTTTTCTTACATTCTTAGTTAAAAAGTGCAACATTTCTAGATCTAACTCTATCAATATTATCTGCATTTCTAGTGAAAAATAGCTGAGTTGCTGATTTTGCCACAGAACAGCATCTCATTCCCACAGTACAAACGGAAGACTGTTAAATTTGCCACACTAAGAAGGGTAAAGCTGACTCGTTTCACAGTGAGGCAGACGTAGAGAGAGAGGAGAGAGAGACATGGGGGGAAAATGGAGGAATTGGAGTAGTTGCAGAGTCAGGAGAGAGCCAGAGCCGTTGCAACGTTACTAATGAGCAACAGGTGTTCGGGGGCAGTAGCGTGGAAGCCATCTGTACTGCTGGAAGACATCTATCCACATACACAGTGAAAGACAGAAATGCACGCACAGTCAACCCATTGACACTGGTGGATAAAGTATAACGTGTCAGTCATGCAAGTGTGCTGTGCTGTGCTGGGTCATCACTTGACCTTTCTGTTACTTTGAAAGCTGCCAGAGCCAAATTGTGACCCTGGTCAGATCAACCTTGGTCACCTCAGATGGACGAAAGCACGCACTAAATCACAGATGCTGACAGCCCTCCTGATCTCAGGAACACAGAATGAACATGATATCAAATTATTTTGTTTGCACACAGGAGAATAAGTTCAACCCAGAGGTGGTGGAACACATCTACCAACACAACGCCATTCTTAAGTACACCCAGGGCCCCCTCTATGCTCCTCTGCTTCCTTTCCCTTACGGCAATCTGGAGCACACATGTGAGTACCTGAAGATTTACATGTCCAATATGACAAAAGCTACAGTTTTATTTTAGTATTTGTACCATGCAATCTTATCTCTTCAGACCACAATGGGAAGGGCTACGGCTCAGTGCGTGAGGAGGCGGTGAAGCTCTTCAACTGCCTGCAGCAGCTGGAGTCGGCACGGGAGCCGGTTCCAATCATCCAGGGCGTGCTGCAGACCTGCCTGGACCTGCGGCCCCTCCGTGACGAGGTGTACTGTCAGCTGGTGAAGCAGACCAGCCACACGCCTTCCCCGAACACCGCTGCGCATCTCCGTTACTGGCAGCTCCTCACCTGCATGAGCTGCACCTTCCTGCCAGGGTCCACCGTGCTCAAATATTTGAGGTTCCACCTCAAAAGGTAAGAGCTATGCAAAGGCACTCTATTAGAATATAGTAGAAACCTTTTTGTATATACATTTGGAAAAATTAGGAAACTTGTTGGCAGTATGAGATTTTCATTGGCTTTTTGAGTGTGATCTGATAACCGATGATATTTTAGATTTGAGCAAAGCAATCAAATCTAAAATATTGCAGAAATAGTAAAGTTGCAATCTCAAATAAACACACTAAATTTAATAGTTTTATGTTTTTATTTTGCTAGACTTTTATCCTTTTTGCTGTTCAAGTATTAACATAACATATTAATTGTTTTTCAGTCAGACTTTCTGCTCTTTTAGCAAGCCTACAGTCAGACTTGTAGCTTACTGACAGAGGTTTTAAATCAGTGCAGTCTCATGGGTTTAAACAATGGCGAGTGAGTCTCTTTCTGCTCAGATTTTACGAGTTTCTATTTAGAATTCTTCTGAAGTCCTCTGATTTTTGACTGGGACAATTGAAGCTCACCAACAATCTTCATGTCTTCCATCCAACATAGCTGCTGTGTGAATATAGAATATAGTTATTGGCACTTGTGTTTGTGAACATGTTCATTTTGTTTGAATGCACAAAATGTTTTCCTTTCAAAATGTTACGGTCTCAACTCTGCCATAACGTCATTCAGAGCTCTGGCATCCAAAACAATCCAAACACATGCAACTGGAAAAAACTGAGGCCAAAATTCTTTTTTTTTTTTTCAAATATTTTAGAGTTTTCAATTGAAACTTTTTAAACCTTACCAAGGACTGACATCAGTACTCTTTTTTTCTAAAACATGTTTTTAAGGATCTTCTTTTCTTTTTTTTTTTACCTTGAGAGATGCTCGGAAGTGGATTTGCTCATGTTAAACACAGATCAAGTAAATCTTGAAGTACAGAAACTACCTGTCATCTTTTTCTTGTTGGATTTTCAAGCAAAAAATAAGCTATATATATATATATATATATATATATACACTTTTTTATCTCTGACTCATCTTTGTGCAAATGTTTTTCTTGAAGAAGGAACATTTCGTTTGGCATTGACATTTTGAAGTAACAGTGCAGTTGTCAGATTTTACATTGGACTGAGCCGAGTTAAACTGAAGTTGACATCAGGCCAGAAGTTGGTTGCTGGTTACAGGGAGGAGCCTGCGATGCAGAACAGGTTTAGCTGGGAGATTAAGGTGAACCAGTAGTGGCAGGGAGACTGCAGAGTCTAGACATTATACAAAAAGCAGGCGCCAGTGTCCCTAACCACTAGTTTAGATATAGTAGCATGATATGCTCCACATTGTTAACATGCTCCCGAGGACAGATGCAGTGTTCGAAGGCTGGATTTGCAGGTCTGAATTAGCCCCTCTGTCAAGCCTGCTTATCCAAGTTGTTAGCAGTGCTGAGCCTCCTGCTCTAGACTTTCCAACACCGTGCCATCAAACCACCAACGTTTTCTATCTATGTTTCTACACTGGGAATTGCCCTCTAGCTAATGGAACAGTTGCATGCAATGGCAATTTATAATAACACTGTGTAACTCGCTGGCTCTGTGTTTTGATACGTCTTGCTGTCGCTCTCACGCACTTTCTCACTCTGCGGATCAGCGCTGAGGCTGCAGCTGGGCAGGAGCTGAGTCTGGAGCTGGGCACCAGGCCCAAAAACCACTCCTCCTCCTCTCCCCCGGTGCCCTGAGAAACCCCCGGGGAATGTCTGCTGTCAGAAGGAATAGGCCAGGAGAAAGAAAGCAGAGCAGGAGGGGGGCAAGAAAGCAGGAAGCAGCAGAAAGGGCCAAAGAGAGGAGAGTAAAGGAAGGATCGCAGAGGCTCAGCGGAACATTCCTGATTATGTTTCAGCAGGACAAATCCCACCCTGTGGCCATACAGTTATGAGATGGCAGGACATTGGAGTAAAGGAGTGTGCTTTTCTGTGTCTGGCAAACGGTTTCTTAGATTTTTCAGTTGAATATGCATTTCGATTTTTAGATGAATGTTTGAGCATTATTGTTTCCTTCCTTTCCCGTCCCTCTGTTTACTCAGGGTTGAACTATTAGCTTCATTACACCATATTTCATGCCCTTTATTGCTCACAGAGTGTCAGACTTCAGACTCCATTTGATATTTGTGCACCTCTTCCCCATCCCCTTCTTTTTTTTTAATAATTAAACGTGCACTGAGCTTCACCTAGCACTCCTGGACAGTCCGCTGGGAGGAAGCAGCAGGTCACTGCCGCTCACAGGAACGGAAACACCTCTTCCTATTTCCAAAGTCAAACATGTTTTCTTTTCCATTATGCTTTTATTTGAAGGATTGGGTGATATTGACTTTTTTAAGTCTTTAACAGGTCGAGTGAGAACATTTCTCATTCCTCGCCTCATTTACTTTTAACATTTACAGAACGAGAAAAGGTAAAGAATGAAGCTCAATCAAAGGGATGGTGGAAAGATAAAAAGTTCAAAGATTGGACCTAACATCAACAGGATTAACAAATCCTTTCTTTCTAAACCATGGATTCTACTTTACAGTTCATGAGCACAGATGCAATATATTTTCTTTCTCTCATTCTTTTCCTGCTTCCTGCAGAATTCAGAGCCAAAGTCCTGAATCTGAAATGGATAACTATGCATCGTTCATCAGTGAGGCTTTGGAAAAAACTAAATGCCGCGAGTGTGTGCCATCATGGGAGGAGATCCAGATGCTGATGAACCGACAGGAGATGCTGTGCACCGTGCACTACCCTGGCCCTGGCTCCTGCCAGCTCTACATCAGCTCTCACACCACTGCCAATGAGGTTTGGGAGCATTTATCAGTGTTCAGCTTGTATGGCTTAAGGCATTCTCAGGCTCTTCAGATTCTTGCACGTGTTTTTGTTCAAATTATGAAAGACGCCTTGGATTCTGAGCCTCAACAACCTCAAACTTTTTTTTCTAATGGTCTTCTCCTCTGCCTTTCATCAGGTGGTCCGAAGGATGCAAGAGAAGCTGGGCCTTCAAGACAGCAAAAATACATTTGCACTGTATGAGCAGAATGCACTGTGGGAGCAGCCGGTCGCAGGAAACTCCCTTATCGCAGACATCCTGACCAGGTATGAAAAGGATTTGTGGTTTTCACGTTTTAAAAATCAGGCAGTGCCAAAAATCTGTCACAAATTAAAGCTATTTGTGACACCAACCATGCCTCTAATGCAGAGGCAGACTGTATTACAATACAATACAAGATCTCTAGAATATTACTTGCTGGCACCACTTCTGTTTCTGCAACTCCTTTTTACCGGTAGGACAGCTCTTGAGCTATAATATTTTACAACCTTGGAGCATACAGAGAGATGTTTGACCAATTTGGTGCACTTAAGATTTTCTTGTTTTGTTTTTTTTTTTTAAGTTGAAATGGCCCACAGCATAACAGATCCTCCACCATGCCTAACAGTGGATGTAAAATACTTTCCCACATATGCATCATTTGTTGTGTTTTTGGGTTTTCGTCTGCTTTGACAAAAGTACACAGCTCCAGTGTACATTTTTGATGTTAGGAAAGAAAACACTTTTAATTTGCACATTTTTCTCATCTAACTGGTCGGCCTGCAGAGAGAGTCTAATGGTTGTTGTGGAAAGTTGGTGACTTCAAGATGACTCTTCGTGGCAGATCAGTGAGCTGCCAAGATGTTCTAACCGTCTTGCTCACAGTGCGTAGTTGACACAGTTCAGGTTGTTTTAAACTTGAATAGTCTGACTGTAAATATCTAGACGTTTAGGTGAGCAGTTATTTTTGTAGCCGTTTGCTGTTGCATGAAGGTCAACACTCTCTTATCTTACTTTACTGGCATGGGCTCTTGTCTTTCTCATTCTGAAGTTTGGCTGAGAGAAATGGGCTCAGTAATTTAAGATAAATTTACTTTTAGACTTTTTTTTTCTTTTGATATCCATAAATATTTTTGCTTTTAATTAGATGCTACATGCTTGTTTGTGTTTTTGTCCATATGACCTTTTCTGTTCTTTCTGGCCAAACCTGGCAGCCTGCATGGAAGAAGGATTGGTGTAATTAGTTGCAGAAACTAGGAAAGATTAATTTGATTATTGTTTCTACAACAGATGCTCCCAAATTGTGTGAAAATAGGCTAAACACAAGCTGTCTTTACAACTGTATTACATTAACTGCTCCTTTTCCTCTGTCCTCTGCGCAGCTTCACCACCAAAGAGTCGGAGTCTCAATCTCAGTGGAAACTGTGTTTTAAGCTCTACTGCCTGTTGGACGCTGACAGCATATCAGTGGATAGCATCGAGTATTTATTCCTCTTTGAGCAGGTAATGTTGCAATAAACCAAAACAGTATTTTCTCTTTCTGCTGTCCCCTTAATAAGTGATCAATGAAGAGATGTGATTTATGGCCCTGGAGAAAGTCATCCTTCCTATTCCATTGGATTATTCATGATTTTACAGGACAATATTGAGTCACAGTCAGTTATTGCAGGAGAGAACATGGAAAGCATAAAAACTATGACTAAGAGCACTGGTTGCAGTGCAGTAGGGTCGAAAGGTAGCTTAATTACAGCATTTTTTTCCTGAGGACTTCTATAAAAGATTTATAAGGTGCAATAAAACAGGGTGGGCCAAAAAATGATTGGATTCAGGTTATTAGTAACAGCCGTGTCCTTTCGTCTCTCTTGGTCTTTCTGCTGAAGTGCCATGAGATGGTGGTGCGTGGTCAGCTTCCAGCATGCGAGGAGGACCTGCTTGCCCTGGCGGCCCTCAGGCTTCAGAGCCTCACGGGAGACTTCAGCACGCACGCCCCCTTCCCGCCTCTGGACGAGCTTTTCCCCGGTCATATGCTTGAAACTCGGGTCCTCATGTCGCTCTCAGCCCCGCAGGCGGCACCCCCCTGCCAGGTGGGGGGTCAGGACTGTCCCGCCACGCAGCGGTTCCCTACAGGCCTCCTGGCTGGGACGCTGTGGAGTCACTCGGCCACGGTCGCTCACAAGCAAAAGATGGAGAACGACAAGCGGCTGCGCAGCCGGCTGAAGGAGGAAGCGGCAGTGGTGACGACGGCCATCTTGGAGCGTTGGAAGGGTCTGACTGGGTACAGTAGCAGGGACAGTATGGCTGCCTACCTCACAATTGCACGGCAGTGGTCAGGCTTTGGATGCACTCTTTATGAAGTGGACTTTTACATTGTGAGTATTTTGATGGGAGTCTCTTGTGGTTTGCCCATCTGGAATTGCTCCATTCTCTCATTTATAATATTTTTTTTTGTGTTTGCAGAGTTCAAAAGGGAATTTCTCTCAGAAACTGTGGCTGGGTGTCGCTGCTACATCTGTGTCCATCTACAAGCAAGGAGAATCAGAGGCTTTGGAGTCCTTTCCTTATGGCCAGATTTGCTCTTATGGTGTATCTGACAGCAACACCTTTAAGATCACAGCTGGCGATCGGGATCTAATATTTGAAACCAGCAAGGTAAGGTAGCACACACATCCCAAGTCTGCAAACGCGGGGTAATAAACTCTATTCGTCTTCATTGCAGTCTTTGCAGAGACAAGGAGTCTTATCAGCAAGTTGCGTCCTGCTGTATAAGAGAAGAGACACACTGTCTTCTCACCATAACCCGCCCTCTCTTCCTTCCAGCTCTTTGACCGGCTTAAAAAACCCTCGTTATTTCAGTCTGAATCGAGGGCACACAACCTGCCGCCTCTGTCTAACCAGTCGCGACCACCACAAGTTAAACTTCCTGGTATTAAATGCCGTCGGGGCTGAGCTTTATTGCTGTGGTTAGATTAAAATATTAGGCTAAACATTTCTCAGAACTGTGGATGCTCTTCCAAAGAGACACCCCCTCCCCCCGTTGAGAACAAATCTTGCCTTTCACTACACTGACTTCCTTGCATCTTCCCACACGGAACAAAAACTCCCTCTGTGATCTCTCATGAGGCACAAGAGTGGCTTTTATTTATTTATTGGGCTCACAGGCAAATTGGAGTGCAGCTCAGTAAGACTTCTTCTTTTATGAACCTAAGTTCTTATAGTGGTGTGACATCAGTAGGAAGGGGTTTGCACCACTGGGCACAGAAAATAAAGGTGATTTGATTATCTGTGCAATTTTAACAGCTGAATGAAAGGATTATTGTTGGCCGCTGGCTGTTCTGTTGAGAGGAAACATTAACAGAAAAAGTGTTTTATCAGTTTTTATTGGTCATGTTTATTTAGGCCAGATAAAAATTGACACAATGATCTCTCAAACTAATATATGCAGATATGTAGAATTTTACACTTATGTTTTTTTTATTAAGGATTTTAAAACTGTGGCATACATTTGTATTCAGGTCCCCTGGGTTAAAATGTTTGAGAACCACCTTTCACTTGGTAAAGCAGCAGTGCTGTATGGGATGCTAAAAGCTTCAGGTGTTGTTTAATCACCTAATCTTACTTCAAACCTGTTCATAACTTTCTTCTGACCTGTCTGCTGTGTTCCTTGTTGTTAATAGTGCTTTTAGTCCTACAATGTTCTCAAAAAAAGCATCTAACAACCTTCACATCTGCATTCTGTAAATAATTTGGTGAGTTCTGATTGAACTCATTTTTTTAGGGTTATCAGATTTAGAGGAATTATATTATACATGCCACACTTCAGATTTGTATTTGGAAAGAAAAACTCAAAATAGCTATTTTTACTTTACCTCATAACTATGCACTACTTTGTGGTTATCTAACATAAATGTCTTAATAAAACACGTTGAGCGTTGTGATTGTAAATTGGCAAGACACAGTCAAATTCAAGGGTTATGAGTACTTTTGCAAAGCTCTTGGTCAAGCTAATGATATATTTGCACAATGTTTCTATAAAGGGGTGTGTACTGCATGTCCTCAATAATTGCTAAATATCTGCATCATCTGCTTCTGGTCATTTTTCAATCAGTTGGATGACATAATCTGTCTCCACCCTCCTGTGACAGTGCCAGACACTGAGACTGCCACCAGTTTGACCTCTCTCTGTTTCTGTTTCTCTCTTCTCTTTTCACCACAGCTGACTGAGATCATGCAGCTCATGAACGCCTATTTCAGTGCCATCCATCGCCAACGAGGTAAAGGACAGGATGCAGACACCATAACTTTCACCGAAAACACAGACGTGGGCTTCCGTCACCTCGCCCCGACACCGACCCCCACACTTCTGGAGCTGCCCTCTCACCCCGTTTAAGAGGAACTCTTACCCACACCCCTCACACCATCCTCCTTCCCATGGGGAGGTTCCGGCCCAGTCCTGAAGACCCTCGGCCTCCTCCACTGGGAACGGTGCTGAAGCCAATACAAAGAGAGGGCTGTTTTCCATCCCCATCTATGAAAACAAACTTTCCTCGAGACTTCCAGCTAAAGAAGCCGCTCTTAGAATGAAAAGCGTGAGATATGGTGCAAGGAAGGCTTGGAAATGCACAAAAACCAGTGCCGTTACTGATGAGGTGTTGCACCTCCCACCCCCTCTTCCCACCATGCATCCATCTTTACTACTCTAAATGGCAATAAACCCAACCCCAACTGCACCGCACCCTCCTCAGCAAGATGTTGGCGTGAGTCTTACTACCACCGCAAACATTAAGACTTGCAGCGATCATAAGCCATAGAGCTACCCTCATAAAGCCCCAGCTCAGAGCGAAAACACTACCCTCTCCCCTCGCTCTCTTGCTCTGTGGGTGCCATATTGGATTTTTCTTTCCTAGAAGGCAGACGTCCCTCATGCACTGTTGGAAAAGTATTGAGAACGTTCAGTGACACACACACACACACACCCTGACTCCCCCCTGTTCTTCATCAGTCAGTTTTCATAAGATCCCGGCTGGGCTTCCATTACCTAGAACTGTTGATGCAGAGAGGCCATGTGAACTTGGAACTGGAAGCAGATGTTGGAGCTCTGCGGCTGAGTCACTCTGGCTGCAGTAACTGCACAGCCTCCTGCCAGGGTGTCAATCTGATCACAAAAGAAAAAAAAAAAATTTCATTCATGATGCATTCAGGTTTAGAAAGAAATCAAAGGATTTTCAAGCTGTTTTTAACAAATTGCCTCCAAATGCACTGATTTCCTCCCTTCTTGTTGAGCTGCTTGTCTTGCTTGTGGTCCTGGACATGAAACTTGGAGAACATCTAACACCTGACCAGTGCAGGACTTTTCTGCTGAAGAGAACAGGTGCTTCTTTGTTGATTTAAAAGACGGAACACCACAAAGCTTTTACCATGCCAACCGTTATCATGCAGTGCCCCACGTGTCGGCTGGCATTCGAGAAAAGACTTCTCAAGTGGATGCTTTTGTATTATTTATGCATTTTTTTTTTACTTGTCTTAAATGTAGATCCAGACTTATCTTTACATTAAGTTTTCTCTAAGTGACCAGGACCATAAGTCTGTTTGGTTCTGCTGTTAATTCTTTCTAGCTCCTGCTTTTCTTCTAGTTTTCCTTGAAAAGCTAAACTTGGACCAAAGACTAATATTTTTTATAAGCTTTTAGAAGAAAATTTCAACAAACACAGACAGAATCGCTAATCATCTTTAGATGTTTGTCTTCCAGATTAATATTCAAGAGCCTGTTTTTTTTTTTTTGTAAGGATAATCCTAAATTCATGTCTGCTACACTAGAAATATAAACAGTTTGAACACTTTTGTGTCTACACCACGAAAGGCCTTGACAAGTTATTACCCTACCCCTGGTTCAGAAGCAGGTCTTTAGCTTTTTCCACGCCAGCTGCAGGCAGCTCCGAGCTAGATATATGTAAAGGAAAAAAAACTAACTGCGGATGTCTTTGCTTAGTATTAAGCTTGTCTGTAAGCTGCATGGTACCTTTTTTATGTAATGTGTATATTTAATTGCACTATTTTTAACTAACTTGGGAGTGCAATAAAAACTATAAATACTGTAATTAATAAAAATAAATACCCATTTTACCTTATTGTCAGTGGTGATTCATTCCCTGAAAGGAAGTTGAGGGAGGAATATGTGTAAAATGTTTGAAAATGTTATGTAAAATCAACTTTGAGCTTTATATCTGGTTAGAATGTTATTCCCTAATCAAAGACATGCTGGTTAGAATGTTCCCTCATCAAAGACATACTTGTAATGTTTCTTTATTTCTTGAATGTTTGAGGAAATATTCACTCATGTAGTAGCTATTGGTTGTCTTACTTACAAAGGGCTACCTATTTCCACTAAGCTCTTTCTGGAGCTGCAGTCTCAAACTTACCCCATGTCTTCAACACTCAGCTCCTTCAGACTAGCGACAGCAGCAATTAGCAAACACCTGGTGGAACTGTGAGTTTGCTGAGCTTATACAGACTACCTTTCTGTCGAGAATGGTTGTAAATAGCAAAATGGAGCAAGACTAGGAGCTTCTTAGAGACGGAGGCCAATTTCAGGACTTCAAATTGCTAAATCCAAATTCAATTAAGTTGTTTGATGTATGCAGTAATTTCATAACTGAAAATAAGTTAGTTGATTGTGCCACAGCCATAATAGTTTGTAATCTATTGAATTTTGTGTTTTAAAATTAACTACAGAAAGGCAAATTTCAAATTTATGATTTAAATATGCAGAATTTTACAATTGAACATAAGTTTCATGAAGGTACAATAAATGGCATTATGTGCCTGGAAAGTACACAATATCGTCCTTTAACAATTTTGTAATAAGTCATGTTTTTGTAAATAAATACTGCTGTCTGGCCTCAGCATTACATCTTAAAAGTTTCTTCCTAAAAAGTTCAGAGTGAAAACTATACCAGCTAAAGCAAGCATTGCTAAGTGCCATTGCGTTCCCCGCAGTTAATGATCCTTGACTGAATTACAAGAGCAGGCGCTGGTACACTGTGCTCCAGGTGAGAGGAGAAATAATGTTACAGGAAGGATAACGTTTCCATACAGCCGACAGTGTCTTTAGAAGATAGAAAAGTACAGTAATGAAAAGTTTATTAATCTTACAGGTCCAACAAAAAGCAATAAGGAACAATACATTTAATACTCAGAGAACCAGCTATTCTTTGAAGCATATTTACAGAGAAGTTAGAGGTTTTATGCTTGTTAAACTGTTACTTTTAAAGACAAAAGCTGTTTAAATTGAAATTATTTTAACACCAGTCAGAACAGCTCCACATTCTTGTTTGTCATGAACAGTGATACATTGAGCATTGTGAATCAGCAGCAGACAGATGGTACAATTCACTGTGGAAGTAAGAAAGATGAGGTATGGCAAAACCTACATTAACCATCACTCTTATGCAGCCTATAGGTAGTGGGCGCTTCTAGAAAAAAAAAAACTACTGAACTGTATAAAAATAGAGAAAAACAAGGCAACAGGTTGTTCAACATTGGCAAAATACAGGTGCTGTACAGGGAGCTTATATTTTAGAGACAACAGTCACTGATGCTTTCTGTTATTACTTGTAATATAACTTGAAATTAACTATTCATTAGGAGAATAACTTTATATCAACTAAAATTAGGAATTTCCAAAATATAACAATCCAGGACACTTTGGTTAATAAGTTCTTAACATTAATCACTGCCTCTTAACCTATAAGTACATGCTATAACCTCCTAATAAATAATTGTCAGAACAGCAGCTATAGCCAGTTATGGTGCAGAAATTCAGAACAATGGTCACTGCTCTTGTGTGCCCCAGGAGATGTAGTCGGGTCGTGTCGCTGCTGTGTACTCGTCCACCAGCTGCTGGACAACCTCACGAGAGTTGTCCAGCTCATCAAAGTTGTCCTTGAATATGTCCTCTTTGCGGAACTGTTCCAGGAAGGCCTCGCGCTTTCGCAGTTTGTCATACTGCCTGCACGTTCGCTCGAAGAGCTAGAACAGCAACAGAATGAGGGCAAAACTATAATTAAAAGCAGGAAGAATTCAAGTTCCTTATCAGATTTCTTAAAAGTCTACTTTCTGTTTTGATTCTCTTCTTAAGAGAGAAAGAGAATCTGATGCAGATTTCCTTGGCTTATTAATAAAGCAAAAAGTAGTGATTGTTGCAACTTAGACTAAATAAATCAGATAGTCACAGAAAGGCAGATTCTTGTGTCTTTATATATATATATTTTTTTGTTTGTTTGTTTTGTTTTAGCTTAACAGTTTTTAAACCAGTGGGATAAAAAAAAAACAACAATAAACATTTAAAACAGACAAATGCTTATGAGAATTTCCAAATATCTTTACATAATTACACACTAGGGAACAGTAAGACTGTGCTGAGTGCTTACAGAAGAGATGCTGGTGTGGTTGGCCATCATCAGGCCGCTCACTCTGTGGGCTGAGGCCAGGTATGGGGACCTCCTGGACAAGGCCACCTGGATGCTGGCTGGACCCCAGGGAATGAAGTTGGCAAGTTTGCGCTCCCGGATCCTTTGGAGGCTTTTATGCACCTAAAGAAACAACGTTTTCATGTTTTTTTTTAATACCACTAATGATTACATTTCTCATTTTCGTCTCTCATACCTGCGTGGGGTCAACTTCTCCCTGGATGATATTGAGAATAGCAATGTAGCAGTGACTGGGCTGTCTCTCTCTTCCAGTGGACACCATCACATTCTTGGGTTGTAACAGTCTCCTCATCACATCCAGCACCGTTGTCTTCCTCACACTAGCAACCTGAGACATGGCTTCGTAAGTGCTTTCGTTCCTAATGTTTCATGTAGTACATTTCATCTAGTGAAATATCAGCTACTTACCGACTGGTCAGTGGTCAGTGGTGTGTAACCCGTCATGAGGAAGTGGAGTCGGGGAGTGGGAATGAGTGAAGCAATCAGACCAATCAGGTCGTTGTTCATGTAGCCAGGGTAGCGAAGAGTAGTTGTGCTCGCGGACATGATTGTTGAAACCTAAAATGTTGAGACATCTCAATGCAAAGCTTTGACAAGAAATTAATTATCTGTCCTAAGAAAAATAAAACAAAAATGTTTTCCAGTCAGGCAACATACCCTGCCATAAAGCCAGGGACAAATCCAAGAAAGCAGCAATTAGATTTAGTGTCCAAAAACCAACCAAACAAGTTTGTGAATTCTTAGTGGGTGTCAAGTGTCTCTTCAAGTGTGCTGTGTTTTTGTACGTTTTGTGATGATGAAAAACACCCTTGGAGACAATTAGCTGAACCTCAAATGAAACTGACATCTTACTCACCAGTTGATTAATCTGAGAGAATGACGGGTTCTGGATGTGCAGCCTGTCCGTGGCAATGCGATTCAGAGCAGTGTTATCCAGAACAACCTGATGGACAAGATGGAGCAATTAGAAAACAAATAGAGACAGAGCAAGTCAAGACACAAGTCAATATATTGCTATGCTTTTAGGAGTGAGAAGGTACTGCTACTTCTTGAGAGAAGAAGCAGCCACACAGTGTGTCATTGTTAGGAAAGTAGAAGATATGCAATAAATTGTACGGTCACAACAAGGAGACCAATTCTAGGGCTAGATTCTATTAACTCACGCTAATTCCATCAACATTAGGTTCTTATGCAAGACCCTGGAGGAAGTAGGCATTAAAGAGGAAATGCCATTAGACTGCTAGTGCGTCTGTGTCTTAATACAATCAGATATTTAGAAGTCAAATTAAATAAGTTGCATTTGCAAGACCTGAATACTTCTAATGCAATCTGTTTATTCTAATTTCTGGGAATTAGAAAAGTTCCAGATTATTTTACATAAAGGAACTGTGAAGATTAAAAGAGAGACAGCTGTAGTGCTTATGAAAAAATGTTTGCTTTATTCAAAAGTCAAGTTGGCCATTAATTAACGATTGGTTAGGAAAGCTAAAGGTGTCTGACTCGTATGAACACTATTAATTTCTGTCATTTTTAAAAATTATTTTTCAATATGCAATTCTTTTTTAAGTTTGCAGTTCAACATTTTGCAGATTCTAAAAAAACATTGCATAAAATTAACTAATAGCAGTTTCACCTTTGACTTGTTAAAAAGACTTTCTACATTGTGGATCCCAGCCAACAGGAGAAACTACTCCAGAGTGTAACAGTGAAATAATCAAAAGAATAGACAACTTTCCACAAAAGAAATGCCTTGTTTATCATTTTATCTTGAAAGAAAGAAATAATTAGCATTCCCACTCAAGCACTGCTCACCACGCAGTCTGCATTCTGGGTAAGCCTCTTCAGTGTGAGCAGCGAGTTGTACGGCTGAACAACCACGTCACTCATCTCATCCTGGTTTGGGAAAACAGAGTAGGTCTGTACCAGCTTCTTTGGGTACCTGTGGAGCAGGAAATATTTTATTTACACACACCAGATCCCAAGCCAAATCTAAAGTAAGTAGCAGCAAGTAAGCTGGTAGAGTGTTTGTGGACCTGTCGTTGAGTCTTTCCAGTAGGTACGAACCCAGTCCCGACCCAGTTCCCCCGGCAATCGAGTGACAGAGGACAAATCCCTGCAGAGATACAGCGTTACTCATTACCACCACCCTCGAGCTGCAGCATGCACCACATGCATGTAAAAACCTACAGTTGACTCCAGTGGTGCAGAACAGAAAAGTGTGTGGGTGAGCAAACGCCTCGCTTCCTAGGCAGTTATATAAATGGTAGCAGAGCCCCACCTCGCAAATGGGCTTCCTCCTCGCCCCCCCCTACACCCTCTCAAGTCAGGCCTGTAATACCTGCCTTCAACATTCGCCCCAACTATTATCACCAAACACACTGCACACCACACCCTTCTAACATACACATGCCAACAGCAGCTCGGCCCACCTTCCTACCCAGAGCACACATGAGTGCGCACACTAAATAATAATGTGGGCTCATAATGGGAAAGGAGTTACAAAAATTGCAGACCTCTGAGGGGAAATGCGAGTGTTATTTTACGAGAGGCTGGAAGCTGAATTGGGTTCACAAAAAAATAAAGAGTCTAAGAATAATAGAGCGGGATGGCCAGGATTTAAGAGGACAGGCTCTGGCACTATTTTAGGATGCTGTTTCCATCAAGTCATTTACGTCAGGCAGACTGCTGAGGCGCAGCAATCTGCCTGAGTAATGTCAGGTAGACCATGTTCCATGTCATTGACTCAGCCTTTCTTTTGGGAAAGGCTGAGTCAATGACAAGAATTTAGAAACGCTCTTAAAATGACCAAAAGAGTCAGGGGCTGTGTATACCACTACAAAAAAAGTTAGTAAAGCTACAAAACAACAACAAAGAAAAATGGCCTAAAAGTGGATAAACAAGCAGAGAGGGACAAAAAAATGACCACAAATAAACTCAAAGTGATTACAGAAACAACAAAATGACCACAGAAAAGCATCCCACAAATCACAATAGCTTACTTAGTCTAAACTGTTGCTATTCTTACATCCATTCATCCATTACATATTGCTATTCTTACATGTTAAGACTAAATTAATCCATCACATTAACTGTAAAACATGTAACCGACACTTTTCTTAATGTCTGAGCTCAGCCTCACTGCTCTTGAATGGCCTGAATTAGTCAGCAGACTATACAGTTGTGGCACCGCCACACAAAGATATGCCTTTATGTTTAAAATCAGCGCTTACGTTTCCAAGCAACCACAGAGAGACAGTGACCCCGACCTCAAAGACACTAAGTTACACATGTTGGACTTGCCTCCAGACTGTCACTACCGTCTGCCTCTCGGTCAATAATATCAAAGATGTCTTCTTGGATTTTTTTGCCCTAGGAAAAATAAGATTTCAAGTGAAAATTATTTTATTTAAACTGGATTAATGAAATTAAATAGATGTGATTTCTAAACAAAACTGACCTGTGAGTATCCACTGGCCCAGTTGTTCCCAGCACCTCCACCATGCTCAGAAAGGTAGATGTTCTCTGGATTATACAGGTTTGCGTACGGGGAGTTGAGAATTGAATGGATCACACGAGGCTCCAGATCTAGGAGGACAGCTCGGGGGATGTAGTGCTCGTCATCAGCCTGAGGAGTTTGATTAACAACGAGGATTAGTTTAGAGATGCAACACAGTCCCTGTCCTTGACAGCACCGCTGGGTTCTATTTTTTTATATGACACGTATGCCACCTACTGGAAAATAGTGGCGGTGAATATGAGGGTCACAAATATAACACAGTGTTGAACAAGGCACCCATATTATCAACACGTAATTAAAACCTCAAGAGAACCTGTCATGTTTAATCAGTACTTGCATAGCAACAAAACAATAAACATGTGAATGAATGGAGTGACTAAAACAATAGGAAAAGTATCATTACTACTTGACGTGTAGCAGCAGCATTGTTTTACTTAAGGACATTTCTGATATCGACAATTTGTTTTACTTGTGACAGGAGCAATATAAATCTTAGCCATGGCCCCAATATTCTAACCAAGGCCAAATATAGCGGTGAAAAAAAGGAAAGTCTACTGTACAATATTATCTATAACTACCTTCGATGGAAAAACAGCTCTTGTATCAAAGAGAATACACATTAACATTTATCTGCAGAAACATACCAGAAATACACAACATATAATATGTTTTAAATGAGTTTCACATTTTAAAGGGAGTCACCAAAATGAGTTTTATTAATGTAGTTACCTGGTAGAAGAACACATCCTTCCTGTCCGTCCCTTCAGTGGCAAACTCCTCCACGATACCCTCTGGACTGATGCCATGCTCTGCACACAGCTGCTTCCAGAACTCGAAGCCGACTATAAAATACAAGAGAAAACATGGATAAATGTCTTGCATTAAACACTGTTATATATATTTAATAGATCATTACAAGTAGAAAAAAAAACAACATAAGCTGATATCTATTTAGCACGCGCAGCTAACGTAACTCATCTCAGTTGAGTATCCGTTAGCCGTTAAGCTAGGATGCGATAACGTTAAATTCACCGACATTTTCACTAAAGTATACATCTTCACACTTAGCTTTAGTTTCCCTCGCCATTTAGAATACTGCACAAACATTTTTTCGTTTTCACGAGCAAACGACAAATGTAGAAAATTTGCCTGTGATAGACGACAATACAGTTTGCGTTGATGAAGCAAGTTAGCTATTATTTTCCGTTACATACTTTGATTTCCACACTGTCCGAGCTGAAGGGTGATAATTTCCCGGGGCATGTTCAATCTTCAGTTGCTCCTTCTTTAGCTAGCCAGCAGACAGGCTAGCTAAATTTACAATTACGACTCTGCAATTCTCTCTCAGTTTCGACACTGAATCGCCATCAACAGCCCGCTCCTTCCCGCTTGGTAGTGGGTCTGCTCCTTTTCCGTTCAACAGGGAAGAAGGCGTGACCTCGGAACAAGTGAAGAGACGATTGAGATCACTCGAAAGTTTTTACAAATTATTGTTGACAGTGATATCTCAAGCAATACAGAAAATAGAAACAGTAATTTGATGATTACGTCTTGGTAAATAATGCACCCAACCAAACCGAGATGGAAGCATTCTTTTCAATTTTTTTATTCGTATTAATTTTTTGCCACCAACTTTTCGGTGCGCCAGCATTTAAATGATGCGGACCTTTGAGTATGACGTTGCAGGCAAGCCTCTGGGTTGACTTGCGTGCTCTCCCCTTTTTTGCTGGCAATTTTAAATCTCCCGAAAACAACCAACGGAGGATTTCACACTGCAAATTTTGTATTTATTGTTAAATAAAGTGACAGGTGCCACAGATGGCAAAAGCTCAGCAGAAAAGTAGATTTTCTTACAAGGTGGCCACCGGAAGTAGTGTTAGGGTTTATTTTTTGACACTTGTTTAGTCGTTCCTTCTTTTTAATATCACCCCCACACATTTTTTCCGAAAAATAAAGTAATAAATTCTTTTTTTTAAAAGTATAATTCTTACTTTTTGCTGCCCTCTGTCCATATACATGATACCTACCATTAGGTAGACATGGAGAACGTAAGCGTTTGGTAAATGTATGGAAAATTTAGCAATGATAATACTTCAATATACTTAAACATATTGACTATCTAAAATAATTGTGGCTTATTTTAAGCTCCAAAAAAGAAGCCTTTTGAAATTCAACATCTTAGCAAAATACATAGCCAAAAAAAAAGATCAAGACTGATTTCTTTAATTAACTTCAAGAATGAATTGAATTAACTATTTCAAAAAGATAATTCAATTCAGTTTTGAATTGAACTAACAATTATTATCATTTTGAAAGTTAACATTAAAGTTTGATTGAATTGTGAGTTGACGAGTAAACAATGTAAAGAAAAATTGTATTGCTTCACTTGTGTTCCTTTTCAACAATATTTTTGAAATGTGTAATACTGTCGACTTCAGTAGTCTGAAAGGCAACGTAAAAAAAATGATCCAATTTTACCTGAACGCACCATGACGAATGTTTCTATGGATTCTGATTGGCCCGCTCTGCAGTCGGAAAAACAAGACACGCCATATTGACAATTTTTGAAGAGAAGTGCTACATTTCTGGGGAGAAAATGACTAAATAGTAAGTGTCAGCGTCTTATAAAATGTTTAAAATTTGGATTTTTATATAATGATCACTTTTAATATAGGAAGATGTCTAATTCTAAACAGTGAGTATGATATTTCAGGTGTCCTCTCTCGCTGTTAGCCCTAACCGTTAGCGTCAGTTGTTGTGAGCGAACTCGGGTCTGTGGCGCTGTAGTGTCTCATCAAGCAGTTTACCTTTGTCCACTGTCCTTTATTTAGTCTTTGTTTTTCAGGCTGGTTTTTGTCAACGGCAGACTCTAAGATGGCGCACACTGGGGCTACAGAAGTGTCCCCCATGGGGGATTGTTCCTCCGAGCAGGGGTCTAGTGTCTGCCTGCGGAGCCGGCCGTGCTCCAGTGAGAGAGACGGTCGTGTGCGGGCTGTCAGAGTGGCTCTTCTGTCTAAGCTGGGACCCTACGAACCCGTTTTGACCTATCTTCAGTCTGTTCTATTGTGGGAAAGACCCTTTCACAGTGTCCTCCTTTACATTGTTGTCAACATTGTATTCTGGTAGGTTTCCATCTCGTATAAAAATATACACGAGTGTATCCTTCCACACTGGTGTGTGTGTGATAGTTTTGCGGAGACTGATTTCCTGTCATGAGAACCTGCCTGCAAACAGGCGGTAAATCTGTCAGCTCCTATTTATGGTCACCACAACCTGGGTCATAAACATGATCTTAATATTTTTAGGTACACTTTTTATAACTTAAAATCAGAAACCTACTAATTTCTGGCTTTAAATATAAAGAGCATATAACTACGGCAATTTCCTGTGAATAACTCACAAGATGTGATGACCTTAATAATACTTGAATTATAAAACTCACTGAAGTGTTACATGCAAAGAAAGCATGATTGGCCACAGTGCAGTTCAAACTCAGCCATTCAGACTTCATTTGATTAGGTCATTCACCGTTTCAAGGCCTTTCTCTTCTGTTTTACTATTGCTTCAGCACAAACCCCAGTAGTGCATTGCAGCTTCAGTCTATCTCAGTAACTGTTCATTTGTTGATCATATTTGTATTTCCACTTAAGTCCCAGCAGTCAGCACATTCTTCAAGGTAATCTTCTGATTGGCAAAACCCTGCAGCACTGTTTGGGTCAACACATTTTTGAGTTCTTAAATTAAACCATTGTTGAGAGGCTTAGATTAATCACTGTGATCCCAGGCAGTGTAAATAAATTGCAATTTAAATCCACAGTCTGCAGCTTTTTAGTGATTGAATATGTCCAAGTTAAAAATAAGAACTGAAATCAATGCACTGCAAATCCAGAATTAATACGTTACCTCAGATCAACAAGTCTACCACTTTCTTTTAGTTTAAAGCTAACACAGTTAGAGAAATAACGTCAGATCGGCAATTTCAGATACAGGGTTATCAGATTTTGATAATAAATACATTTAGGGGGAAAACTGATTCAAAAGACACCAATCTTAATTTACTGGTAACTGCAAATTGTTATAATAATCAGTCATTTCACCAGTATGCAAATAATCTTTTAGAATGTATCCAATTTTCTTAAAATAAAGTAGTCCTAGGTTATATTTCTATGACTGCTATTACTTCCGGTGAATAGCAATGTTTTATCACGGTGCCGAAAAGGGTAAATACTAAAAACTGTTTAATCAAGAGGAATGTTGCTGTGGAACATATTAGCATCACAGATATTTACAAATATGCTCAACTTAAGGCAACACCAAAACTACTGTATCTACTGTATATGATCTACAGCAGGGGTGTCAAACTCAAATACACAGTGGGCCAAAACTTTAAATTGAACAAAGTCGCGGGCCAAGGTTGAACAAATGAATATTTTAATACGGACCCAAACAAGTTCTAATATAACAATAAATATTGAACAAGCAAAGCTTATCTAACTTAAAAGTGCAGGTGTGCAAAAATGAGTTGCTAATAATAAAAAAACATATTATTATATTAAATAAAACATATTTAATATATGAAATAAAATATTAAATATATTAAATAAAATTTAAATAAACATTTAATGCCTCCTTTCTGACATAAATGTCTAATATTAATTTGAAATTGCCTCGCGGGCCAAATATAATTAAACTGCGGGCCAAATTTGGCCCGCGGGCCAGAGTTTGACACCTATGATCTAGAGGTTGGGCTTTGAAGCTAGGACATAGAGGATTGTTATTAGGAAAAAAATGGTGTCCAGTCCTTCTGTGGGGAGGTTAGCTCTTACGACTTTTAAAACATAGTATTCTGGTCATACAGTGTTTTTCCATTTTGTTTGGGGAAAAGATATATTTTTATTCTTTCATTCTTCTGAATCAAAGTGTCAAAAGGGAGCTCCGTAAGGGATTTGCGGTCCAGTGAATTATGCACAAAGTGAGGCAATCTGCTCCATTCAGGCTTGTCTGATGATGAATTGTCTGTTCAGGATTTTGTATCTGCTTTTCCCTCCAGGTTCTTTGCGCTGACGTCCCTGCGGCTGCTGTTCCTGCTGGCTATGGGCCTGGCTTTGCTTGTATTTGCCGATACCTGGAGGAATAAGATCTGGCCAAAAATTAGAGGTGCTAAGTTTTGCTTTAGTGTGGAAGATATTTTTGCACAATTTGAACAGACTATGAAATAGACTTATATCAGATATGTGTGGAATTAATTATGTGCAGTAATCATTTTAACTTTATTTGTATAGAGATGACTCAAAATTCTCAGTCACAATATATTATATCTATTGTATTCTCATATTATATTGAAATAAATTGTGTAAGACTGTTGTTTGTCGTGGAAGAATAATTTTTCTTTCTCTCTCCACAGTCAGAAAATTGGAAGAATCAGAAAATGAGAGGTTTGTTTTAATCCTTTACATAAGTTATTGCTACAGTATTTCTCATTTCAAAGCATTGTCTGTTTCTCCAGCTGGGGTCTGGTGCAGCCTGGCATCCTCAGTGTGCCTGAACTGTGCCACCACTTAGCAGAGGCCTGGGTCAGCGCATCAGTTTTTACATCCACTATGGCGCAATATAAACGACAAAACCCTGGCAATGTGAGGATAACACACAACACCTAAAATAAGTTGATGAATACACTCTTTACCTTCTGAATATGCCCCTTTTAAAAGCCATTTGAAATACCTATATTTGGATTAATTGTCTCATCATGAGTGCAAAATATTAATTTACCCCATTCTCTTTAAGCTCTTGATAAATGCTTAATGGGTCAATGTTTTGCAGGACCTCTGACCTTTAGCCATATATGTCTGGTTTTTATGACAGTTCTGCATCCTGATCTGTGGAGTTTTCTTCTGTTTGGCTATGATTGGACACTACATTCCTGGATTAGTGCTCTCCTACTCTGCATGTAAGTCTCAGCAATTTACAGAGTTCTAACTATAAAATGGCATGCTATTATAAGGTCGTGTTGGCAGGGAATCATATCCTGACCAGTGTGATTAAAAATGCATGGGTAATGAAATCAGATCTGTGGGGCCGTATTTCCAGGGTCCACTCAGTGAGGTGATTAAAGCTGGGATGAGACATACAAGTCGGAAGCCAAGGAGGTCAGACGAAGAGTGGGCTAATCTGCTAACCTTCAAGTACTGAAGGCTGCACAGCTTAGCAGGGAGGAGCAATCTACGGCAGCTTGTTTGCTGCATCTTCACACCCCTCATCTATAGCAGTTTGTTGCTTTATGCAGATTAATGGGCATGTGATTGTCAGCAAAGCAGATCTGTTCCAATCTAAATTTAAATCCTGAGGAGAACATTTTTTCCCCTGTCACGTGGACCTAACAGAAATATTCCCTCCTGTAATGACTAGTGATCTTTTCCCTCTCGCTGTAGTGTTGGCAACTCTCCTGACACCATTGGCTGCCTACCACCGGGTTTTTCAGTGTGTGTATGTCAAGCTGGAGCCATTCCTGCAGCGACTAGACTTCAGTGTTTGTGGATATATGATGTCAAAGCCCATTGATAATCAGTGTAAGTTGTATCTAAATTTTTCAGCCATTTATTTATTAGTTTTTTTTTGCCTACATGTCAGCCAACAAATGTAACCCTAAATACATAAAAATGAATTAAAAACTTCTCTCATATCACAGTTCAACAATAAGCATACTAAAGTAAACCCACCTGCACTCATTCTAGATCAAGCACAAATCAATTCACTCAGATCAGAGGCTGTGTGCCTTCAGAGAAAGCAGCTGGGGTTGTGGGATAAGAGGGGGGAGGGGAGTAATAAATCACAGTATTCACCTAAATAATATCAAAGCAACCAAGCTCTTCTTATAACTTCAGACTAGCATTTTGCATGTTGATGAGCTCCAAGTCTTTGAGATAGGAAGGCCTCGTTGCCATCGCCCTCATCCGTAGCTTTCTCTAATGCTTCTCGATCAGATTCAAGTCAGGACGGTGGCTGGACTTTTTCAAAATGTAAAATGATTCCCTGTCTAAAGATACATGTTACTTAAATCTCAATATTAAATAAATTTAAACTTAAATGCCAATTTATTATTAACTATTAATAATTATTAATATTGCATATTAATAATTATATATAATAATGATCATTTCAGGTGTAACTGAAGGCGTGCTTACAAGACAATCTATCAGTCTGTGTTTGGCAGTTGCCAGGAGAACAAAACTTGCCTGACTGCCTTGCATAGCCGTGTAAAGTTTGGTGCAGAGAAGACAAAGCATGGATTAAATAGAGTGGTTTCAAAAGTTGGGCTCGGCATCTCCATTCCTGTGAAAGGAACTCTTAATGATTCGGTAAACCGAGAAAGGTTGAACAATTTTATGTTCATAAGGACTTAAGCAAGCTTGGTATACAACAATTTGACTGCATAGAGCCCTGACCTACATACAGTAGGATACCTTTTGGAGGATACAGAGAGGAGACTGAGCCAAGGACTCTCTCCCAGCATTAGTGTTTGTTCTTAAAAATACCCAAGAACAATATTAAAGCTGCAAAGGGTGAGCCAAAGACATCTTAAAACCTTTTTTTAAAAAATGTGGTGACATGAATGTTTATGTAAAGGAAAGTAATACAATATTTTTGACAAAATATGGGGAATCTCCAGTATATCTGGCTGTGCCACAGACTATAAATCCAATAAAATATGTTGAAATTTGTGGTTATAACTTGACAAAATAGGGAAAAGCTTCCAGTGGTTATCTTATTTACAAGCCACTGGGATGGTCTGTTTCTTTCGGATGTTAATTCATCTTATTCACAATGTAAATAAAAATGATCTTACTGTTGTAACCTGTGGTGACCAGAGGATTAATTTAGCAGAAATAATTACTAACTATCTGTTGTCCTTTGCAGTCCTTCGAAGGTCGGTACGTGGTGCAGCCTCCGATGAAGCGAGTGACAGTGAGGAAGAGTTGGCTGCGTTTTGCCCAAAAGTAAGCCTGTTAACTCTTCCACCTCCTAAGTAATACTGTTAAACAAGAATGACTTGCATGTGATTAGTAAGTCATCACACGTTGACTTACCCTGCTCAAGTCAGCAAAGCTGCTCAAGTCACTTTGTTTACATCAAAGCTAGTGAGAAAGTATACAGAAAAACATTTGTTTTTGTACCTGCTACTTCATCTATTTCCACCGTGATGAATACAGTGGCATACCAGAGCCACTTCCTGTTGAGGTCAGGAGCATGAAAGAAAAGAACTTGCAAATAGTTTCAAGAGTTTGATGCTTGAAAAGGTTTGAGATCTTGAGCAAGCAGAGACTGAAAGAGAATTACTTGATTTAAAACGTTTTGCTTGATTGCATTAAAGCATCTTCTTTGACTCTCTCCTCCAGTTTGATGATGAGGTTGCCGCTAAGGAACTTGCACTGACTGATTCGGAGCACTCTGACGCTGAGGTGTCCTACACTGACAATGGAACCTTTAATCTGTCACGGGGTCAGACTCCACTCACAGAGGGCTCTGAAGGTACGCTCAGGTATCTTCATTATATCGTCCCGGTCTTCTGCCTTCTCTCCTCTAAATTTCTGGTTTTTGTGTTAGATCTGGACAGACACAGCGATGCCGAGGAGTCTTTTGCTCAAGACCTCCCAGACTTCCCGTCCATAAACCCTGACGCCACTTTGATGGACGACGACGACGACACAAGCATTGGGCTACCTAGCCTGGGTCTGTCTGGCTTGGCGAGTCACCGCACCTCGGTGCTAGATGTGGATGCACATCTGGACTCTGACCAGGAGGATGCAGAACTTTCCCTCAGTGGCCTCCCAACCGCCTCAGATTTCAGTGGGGAGTTAGCCGGAGTCATTGCCAGCAACATGATCCAGGCAGCGCTATCTGGGGCGTTGCAGCCTCGGCCTTCTGTCACCCAGCGTAGACAAGGCCACCCTCGGGTCGTTCAGCACAAAAGTTACCGCAAACAATCCAGCTCTGAATTTGACACAGACTTGGATGCAGAAGACTTTGAAATGCTGGATCAGTCTGAACTGAACCAGATGGATCCATTTGGAGGAGAAAGTTCGAAACGAAGTGAGAGTCAGGGGTCTAATTTCTTATCAAACCTGCTTGGTAAACAACAGTGAAGAGCTTGTGCTGCTGTGTGTTCTTTCTGCTAGGCAGAATAATAAATGTTGACCAGTGTGTGAGATAAATTTAGGTTCCAGCAGTCCTGCTTTTGGTAGGCAACAATTTCTCACTGTGAAGTATTTCATATTTTTTCCCTTTTCCTACTTTTCTTTTCCTTCCTCTTCAAGTCCGATCAGCGATAACTTTTTATTTGTAGGCTGAGCAATAGGAAATACAAAAACAAAAATACAATGAGACATTTGATACAACAGCATTGTCAAATAGAAAAATTACACTCTCAAAACTTACAGGAGTGCACATTAAACCTTTTCTACTTTTGAATCGATAAAAACAGGGCTTTTTAACATAGGACCAAATATGATATTCCTGTTGCTTGAGCTGAGCCATGTTTAATACAGACATTTTGGATAGTAGTTAATGTTAGTTTTTTTAGGTCATTACAGTAGTTATCCATCTTTCAAGAGACAGCATTGTAATTTCTTGACATGACATAATTATAGGAGCTGCATTTATTTTTATGTTGCATATTTTCAAAACTTAATTTAAGTATTTTAAAGACTTTTTCTTTCTGTTGATTCATATGAAGACATCTTCAGCATTTCTGTTCTTGTGGAGGCTTATTTTACCCCATATTACTGTCTTAACTGAGCCAGTAAAGTCCTGATATATTTTATTTTAGTTATCAGATTTTGTTCTAAGGCAAAAGTTATTTACTGTTTATGTGAATAAGTTCACAGCTGTTTTCATTTTCCTTTCCTTTTCCTGCTCTGGTTTAATACCTCACAACCCATTTGATATTATTTAAGGCAGAAAAATATCTTACATTGTGTCCTTTTTTTAATTTGGAACCATGTTTACATCAAAATCTTTTTTTAAAGATTATTATAAAAGTTTAAAGTGATTTTATATAGGTTTGTGTGATTGTTCTCCATGATGGTGAAAATATGGCACTTTAAACCAGAAACGTTCTGATTTATTGAATCTTCTATCCTGTTTTAACAAAAAAAAATAATTGCTACTTTATTCTGAAAAAAACTATCCTGTTTAGAAAAGTTTTCAGTACTATTAAACAACAACAAAAACAGATCTTCTTTCATGAAGCTGAAGTTGGAAAAACAATGCACTGATTCATGACTGAGATGCATTTCTTTGGCTTGTTAGATTTGGGTGTTAATGTTCAGTCAAGCTGCTCCATGAAAAGTTAAGTCCTCGATATTCTATAGTCTGTTCAGTTAATGTGCATAGTGTTGTATTTTCTTCTCCATATCTGGTTTTGATATATTTTGAATAAATTGTTTGGAATTAAGTTAGGCTTTTGGATTGTTCTTTGACACAATGAAATACCAAAAAAGACAGACGAGGTCAAAATGCCTACATGTTATAATTCTTATTGATGTTTTGTTAATTTAAAATGGAAAAGAAACAATGTAGAAATGGAATCTCCTAAGACTTAGGGTTACTAACTTTAAATTTAAATAAAAATGTAAATTCCTTCTATGTTGTGACTTCAGGGGGCGTTCTTAGTACTTTTCCTTTGAGAGCAACTAAAGATACAGACGTCTTACAACGCTTATTATTTTTTTCGGGTTTAGTAGCTACGACTTAAAGATTTAAGCCAATCCCACTCGATAACAACTTTAAGACAAATACTTGCGAAAACATTCGCTCCTCCGTCAAAATAATATAACTTTATATCAGCTAAAAATTCAACAGAAGATCTCAGATTGGCTGAGACTAGGGAGTTGGAATTATATACTGGTGTGATATCTCTCATAAAATAGTCGATCTTTTCCGTGACGCACAGTTTCCGCGAAACTCAACCTGGAAAGCTAACGTGAACACGAAAATGAGTAAAAAAGACAACGGTAAGGAAAATGAACTACTTCAATTTATTTTCGATTGTTTTTAATCCCAGACAACGTTTTATTTCACGTGGAAAACGTTGGTGTTTCACCGAAACTTCGAAATAAAGTGTAGCTAAGTTAGCATAAAGCTAACGTTAGCTAACCCGAACAACAGTTTGTTGCGGGAGAATATCTGAAAGAGGCATAAATGATTAAGAGTCATAAGATGTGATGAAATCGAGTAAACTCAAACGTAAAAGTGCATTAAGTCTGTCACAATGGCATAATGTTACTATCTGCACAGCCTTAATATTTTGTTCATTACAGGACCGTCTATCATCCTCGCCTATCTAAATGAAAAGAACCGTCCCTACAGTGCTCAGGATGTCTTCAGCAATCTGCAGAAGCAGCATGGGTTGGGAAAAACTGTGAGATACATTTTTTCTTAATCTTTTGTTGTTGTATTTTTCTGATTTCGTGATTTGTTCTGGGTCAAATTACCCTCCATCCAGTCATCCGTAGTCAATTTCTTTAAATGTCAGTTTATGTATTTTAATTTGTGTATTAATTTGTATTGACTCATTTGTGATTATTTTTACAAAAACACAAATGAGTATAATTACTTTCATGTAAAATACTTATACTTATTTAAAAATACTTGGTTGTTCTCAACTTAGTTTAAAGATTAAAAATATGGTTTTAGGTAAACTTAATGAAGCATTTTTGGCCAAAGATGTTCAGTTGTAAATCTACAGAGGGCACAAGAGAGAAATCTTTAAAGCTGTACTGTTTGCAACCTGATGATGGATTGATTAACTTGCTTCACCAGGCAGTGGTCAAAGCCATGGAACTGCTGGCTCAAGAAGGCAAGATAAAGGAGAAAACGTATGGCAAGCAAAAGATTTATTTTGCTGATCAGGTTAGTCTGTTAATCTAGGATGTTCCATTGCTGTAGGCAGGGAGATGTCTGAACTATTTGTAATCTCACCCACAGTCTCAGTTCAGAGATGTGAATGATGCAGATCTGAAGGCCATGGATAAACAGATTTCAGAGCTCAGTGCAGAGGTGCAAACCCTAACCCAGAGCTGCAGGCAGCTAGATACAGGTAGACCGCTCTGCTGATTCAGATCATTAAAAAAAAAAAAAAAAACACTACTGAAGATAACATAATTAAGCTGTTTAGTCCAGTGGTGGAAATGCAGCTGAAATGAATTTCTTTGTACTATGCCAGAATTGAAAGAGCTGAACAGCTCCCTCACAACAGAGGAAATGATGGCAGAAATCCAGGAGCTGAAAGCCGAATGTTCTGGTTATAGAGAACGTCTGGAGAAGATAAAGTCAGCTACAAATCACGTAACACCAGAAGAAAAAGAGAAGGTATTAACCACTTTAAAACCTCAGTTAGTCTCTTACTTTGATTGTTCTGCATTTCTTGTACAATGTGGTGTGTGTTGTAATTTGCAGGTCTATAAAGAGCGTGATGTGTATGTAAAAGAGTGGAAAAAGAGGAAGAGATTGGTAGTGTATTTTTGTCAACAAATCAGTGTAAATTTGCACGTCGTGGTGAAGGAAAATTGCTTCGGAAGTGCTAAAATAGTTTTGTTTTTCTCAGGCTTCAGACATGATAAATGCCATCCTGGAGGGATATCCAAAGAGCAAAAAAGAGTTCCTGGTAAGATGACAAGGAAGTAATTAAATCAATTTTCCACAAATGTTAATTAACTGACAGTGCTTTTATTTTTCTTCAGGAAGAGGTGGGAGTGGAGACGGATGAGGACTGTAAGGTGGTGCTTCCCACCACCTGAATAAAACAGCTATACAGCTACTGAATCAGATCAAGCCTGGGTAGACTAGCTAAGAAAACTGATCACAGCGATCTAATCCCAAGAAGAAACTTTATTTATAACAGATTCTTTGAATAAATATGAATTTAACAGATTCTGAAATAGAAAATATAGCTGAAAGCATTTATGTACATCAGTATTAGTTAAATTAATCACAAATGTTGAGGCGTTCTAGAGGGATGCTCATCATCTCAGAGGCAACAGCGGTTTGTTTTCCAATTTTATAACCACAAAAACATACCTGAGTTCACAGTAATGTCAACAAATGAATGTTAAAAGTTCTACATATTCAGGTTGAGTTGTGAACAGTTTGTTTACCAGCTGAAATATGTTTATTTTTGTTTAAGATAGTGATATATCAAACTAATGCTTGATCACATTTTTAAGAGTACAAGTAAATAAGTTTATTGTGATTAAAGTGGTTCTTGTTGACTCGGTTTCTTTTCTCCTGCCACCTTACACTTTTTTTCTCCTAAAAGGGAAAATAAAATCAACACGTTAACAACGTCCACTGCATGTTTAGACACGCGTGTCGTCAAATACAAGCCTTATAAAACTTCCAATTCTGAGTTTACAAAAATAATACCAGACTGAATGGATGGACTTCTATACGATCTTAATTAGTAGCGTAAGCTCAATGACAGCATTGAGGTAATTGCAAGTGGCTTTATGGCACATGCATTAGACTTCAGTGGTATCTAAAAGTTAATAGTGATTTACCTTTGAAATCAAGTTCCTGAAAACACAAAAAAATTGTTTAAATTCAATGACTGAAAATTATCAATAAGTCTCCACTCCCCCCATGAGTACAGAAGTGTTTTGATTGATAAATGAGGGGAAAAAAACTGTAGTGGTAATCAACATACTGATCATAAAAGCTCACACAGCAGATCTAAACATTTATCATAGCAGGATTACAACAACTTATTCTAGTGATGTTTCATATCGAGTTAAAAAAGGCTTATCAAAGTCAACACTTGGTGTTTAACATTATCCTGTAAATAAACAACTTAAATTCGTTCACTGAGCTGTGACACAGAGGGTTAACATTCACAACATATGTTTTTCTGCTTTGCCCCCATTATAAAGCTATGCTTATTTAAACAGGGAGCTCCATCACAGTAAAGAGTCCATTCAAAGCAAACATCAGTGATAGAAATTCTGAGGCACCATATGGCATGCTCCTGAAAACAGAAGAGCTTGAAAAACTCATAACAATCCAACAAATTTCAGGAGTGACTTGTTTGTGTGCAGCAGCACAAAAAGCTCTTGTTCAGAATCCAGCTACATTAATGAGACAGAAGAAAAGCTGTGCCCGTTCTGCTTTCTTACTCTATTAATTTAAAGATGCAGCAGAAACATCACCATCACTTCATTTACGTCAAATAAATGATTTTTCCTCATGGTGTCTAAGCTGAGCAGATTTGCTCTGAATTGAATAACTGACTTGATATGAACGTCTATTTGTAGGCACACATACATAGTTGTGAACACATACATAGTTGTGAATATATATATATAGGGTTACCATTTAGATTATGAAACTATGCAACCTTGGGAAGAAGACCTGATAAGACACTACTTCCTGCGTCGTTTTGTAGGAAGCTTTTTATTCATATGTTCCATTTTCTGTGCTCTTTTTTTAAATTATAACTAGATGTTCTTTGCATACCACATTTCACTTAAAATAGTGAAATGTGGCTTAGAAGTTTGAGGTGGGGCAAAAAATACACTAAAGAGATGTAAATTTCTAACAGTAAACAGGTCACAAGGCAACCCTATTTAACTGCTCAAGCCAAGGCAACCTTTCATCTCTCCCCATAGCATCTGACGAGGGAATCTAATAACAATCCAGGAATCTCTGATGAGCTGAAGTCAATGTGAGGATTGTGGCAGATTGAAGTTTTAATTCCATCCTAGGAGGCAAGAGCAAGTTAAAAGTCAATTTCTGGAAGTTAGCCAGAGGTTTCCCCACAACTAATAAAGCTGACCATTGAGCTGCCGGAGCACTCCAACAACAAACTCTCGCAGCATCTGAGAAAGAAGAGAAACAAGGTCACTCCCTCTGCAGATTGATGTTTTGCTTTGTGCAGCGTCCGTCCATAAGAGTCCTTACCTGTGGCTTGCAGTGTTCCTCAATCCAGCTAAAAACACAGGCAGACAGTTCTTGGAAGCTGCTCATTGAAATAGAATTATTGAAAGACACAAATAGCGAGTCCATGATGTTCTGGAAGATGTTGAACTTGACCTGGTCAGAGACCTGGTCCTCTCCCTGCTGTGGGTTGTTCTGGTGGGCCTTCACTATGTGCTCATAGTTCCTGGAAGGAAACAAACATCTCATTTCCAATTTAGTGAAGAGCTGCAGTTTCTGTGTAGGAATAACATAATGATTTTCACAGTTTTCTTTTTATATATATCCTATTAGGATTCACACGTTTCAAAGAGGAGATTAATTGCAATCAAAGCTAAAAAGATGTTCTCTCTTTACCCATGATCAACATTTATTTTTAAATCCAAATTCTTATGGCAGTCAGGACTTTATGTCCTCTTTTCTCTAGATAAAGGGAGATTTTATGTTGCAAAAAATAAAAAAGAGTTAAACCACTTCCTCACGTTTTCATGATCTTCAAAGCCATCACTTCTTTCCTTAGGACAGAAACTTCCTCCTCTTGCTTCTTCTTTTCTTTATGAAGAAAGTGGATGTAGTCGATTGCTGAAACAATAAAACAAAAATGCATTAGTCACAGATCTTGGCACAGCACTGGGAAGTCAATTATGAGTTGCTGGCAATGCTGCTTCTCCCTTTTTATTTCTCACAAATGAACTCAGCCATGGCAAGATTTCAACAACTTCTTTTGTTTGATGCTCTTTTTTAACTCTTGAATTCAATTAAAAAGCATTAATTTTAAAACTATGAAACTATATGAAAAGGTGTGCAACTAAGAAAAAAGTGGTTTCCCCATCAATTAAACTTTTAACATATCATTGTTGAATTCTACTTAAAATTGAGCATAAAAATTTCAGGACTGCTGTTCAAGAAGTTAAAATAACAATATCCAAAAGTATTTATTATGAGGATAGAATCTACAATCAAAACTCTGTCATTTTGGCTCCATAAAATCAGAACTTAAAAAAACAACAACAATGCAAGTACAAACATTATTGTAAAAAATTACAAAAGGCAGAATAAAGCACCAGTTTTTGTTTTATTTCTTCAGCAATAACATTGTTGAGTTAGGGATGAAACTACATGTAACACAAACAGAAACTGTTTTCTGAATACATTAAGGCACATTGGCTCACAATTCATAAGGCATTTGTTGACTACAACTTACTTTTCTGAAGAATAGTAGCCTTGCTGATCTTTTGTGCTCCGACAGCAAACTCAGACTGCTGTTGGCAGGTTGGAACTATTGCCTGAAGGTCATCATAACCTTTCTGGTGTTAGAATGAGAGAATAAAATTAGAAACTTCTAGAATATGTATAATATTTGATAATTGGGGGACAAGGAACCTGATGTGAAGTTACCTTGATTGCATCTCTACGCTTCTGCTCAGCTTGTGTGTGTGCTTGTCTCCTTCGGTCTTTATATGAGTCTTTATACGACGTCTCATGCCTGTAGTCGCTGTCTTCATCATCTGTTAGGGAACAAATTCATTTTTATCATGGAAACATGTCTGTATTATAAATCACTAGGAAAATGAATCACCAAAATAGAAAACACTAAGTACCCTTTAAGTCAAATTTGAATTTACTCTTTCATACTTTTCCAAATTCAATCAAACCTCTAAATTTTTTGCTGCGTCTTTTGGTTTTGGACATTTGAGTAACAGCTATCAAATGAACATTTAAATATGTTTAAATGCTCTGATAGCTAAAGTCAGATTTTTTTTCTTAACATATTTATTAATTAAGGATGGAATTTTTTGTTCAGATTTTTCATATTTACATTTTAATTGGATTATTGACCAGAATAAAGAGTGGATATAATAAGCTAAACCATCAACCTTTGTAGACCAAGTTTGCTATAGTAAACTTTCACTTTACTCTGTGTTTATTTTGAATCCTATGATAAAAATAAATTGTCCCTGTAGTTGTCAAATCTTATTATCTGTAGATTACACAAATAATGAAAAACACAATGTTAAAATTGGTTTCCGAGCTCCAGACTATTTAAGGCAGCGCTCTGAACTGACTTTAGATCTGCTCTGTTTCAAGAGTTGTCAGATGCCAATCAAACCAAGCAATATGCTGAATGATTTATGAAAGAGCATTTAAGTGAAAAACAAAAATTCTGATATGTAAAATTTTAAACGCAAGACCTCATTTGGTAAATCAAAGTTAAGCATGCCAATTTTACATCAATGTATGTAAACCCACTGTGTGTATTGAACATCAGGAGATGTTAGTCTTTTAAAAACATTCAAATTATGCAAGTCTGGAAAATCAGATTTTGCATTTTTACCAGACCTGAAATTAATTCTATGCATTTTTTTATTTTTCAAGGGCAGGAACCCTGACTATTTGATATACTGTGCAACTCTAAACATATTACACATGGACTGTAAATAGCTGTAAGAAAAAACAATTATCTGTTAAAAAGACAATACCTGTATTTGGAACTGAAGAGGCACTTGTAGAACCGATACTGTTTGCCCTGGACACAATGCTACCTTTTCTGGCAGTATCAGTGAAGAAACCTGAGTAAACAAAACAATAGATATGAGAAAATAAAAAACAGGAGAGGCAAAAGATCACAGAGAAAAGATGGCATGTCATGCAAGAAGTACTTACTGGTGTCAAAGCCATTGTCGCTAAAAGCCCCGTCTGTCTGCCCGGCCATCACCAAGTAGCAGAGAAGAAATAAAATATAGTGTGAGGTCGAAATGACAACATGTGCTGTCCTAAATATGTTGACAAAAGAGCAACAAGCCAGTCCAACCCCCCCTACTGAGTAATGTCCTGACTTGTCCATTTCAAGTACAACAGAAGATAAACGATGTGTCAAATCGGTTTTATTGCTGGATGTAGGGCAACGTAACACAATGGGTTTATTGCCTGGTTGTGTTAGCCCAGATTTTCCACTGCGAATAGTGGAAAAAAAAAACGAGAAACACTGTCTACTGTTAGGAGTTATCTTAAAAAAGAATGTTGTTCGACAAAATAGGTTTAAAACTCGATTCAAGGCTCCAATTTCTCAAATTTTATTAATATATCTTTCGTCAGCAAGAGTTTGCACACTAAAATTAATGCTCAGTTGAATGCAAATAAAATATAAAGGTTAAATAATAAGAAAGGATACAATAATATTGGCAAAGAAACGGCTTAGTGTGAAACGTATCAAGTAAGACGAAGTGGCCATTTAATAAGCCTTTCAACTTCACTTAAAATTGCTATTTTAAATGTAGTTTAATGCCTTAGTTGTTTTCTTCTTCAAGCTAATTTAGAAGAAAACAAATATTAGATAAGAAACACGAGTTTCTCTTTTTAGTCGGCTTTGTTTACTTTGCTAGCACGTTAGCCATCTGTTCCAATGTTACTGAACGTGATGAAGCTAACGCTACATTAGCAGCGCCGTTCAAACTTCAGCATTTCCAAACAGTTTATTAAATATTACAGATGTCACAGTAAAAACAATGAGCAGGAACCTGAAAAGTGGTCTTTAACAGTGACTTACTTTCCAGTGGTCCTCTGGAGACGTAGTTGGATCCGTCATTTTGGAATGCTAAATAAACTAATAGCGTGGCTGTCTTCAGGTGCTGCTCAGAAAATGAAAATAACAGCGCCAAAATAATTCAAAATTAAACGTTAAGCAGTAGATTGAAGTCACATTAAACAAATGTGAACATTGATATCGACCTGTTGAAGATGCAACCCCTACTTTACTCAAACTATGAGTTTTCTCGTTCATTTGTAGAACACATAAGTATAGTAAGTATAATTTATCTGGATGGAACAGCTAGGTGGAACAAAGACTTGAATGCAACGACAACTAAACAAGTTACCTCATAAATATTTATGAGACTATTCAGAATATCATACTTTAAATTTTGTCTTTTGAACACTTGCCCAAAATATTTGACGTTGATAATGATAAATTCCTATCACTGAGAGGACTCTAAATGTAACACCACTACATGCATTTGCTGACTTTTGCCACATAGAGGCACTGTTTCATTGCACTTGCAACATTTACCTTCCTTTGCCTGACGTAAATACAGTATGTTAAATTAACATACTGTATTTACTATATAGTAAAACACATCTTCGTTAATTTGGAAGGATGACTCAGTACCAAGACTGCTTTCAAGTGCGCCTCTAGAAATAGCAACAAAAAAGTCCAGATTTAAAGTATGTTCAAGAAATCTTAGCCGTCTCAAATAAATAAACAGTGAGGACAGTGAGGGCTGTTGCAAATATTGTAATAAGTTGCTTTGACTCGACGCTAGCTTTTCAGCTTTCAGTTCATGAGCAGTACACACACAACAAGACACTTAAAAGTAGTAGCAGGTAGTTGAAGTCAATTTTGAAATAGCATTAATTAACTAACTCTCAATAAGAATACTTAAACATTAAACTAATCAGGAAATAGGAAATTGACTAACATAATGACCCTAAATGCATCTCAGTTAATGCAACAATTGATTTTACCGCACGGAGGCGCTGTTTTATCATTCTTTCCATAGTCATCTTTATTTACCTGACTAGCAACCGTCTAAGGAATTACTCTGGTAATTTAATCATATAAAACATAAGTTTAGGGAAACAAACGTCTCTAGTGCAAATATTTTTACCACTAACTCGGGGAAGTTTCCTCCTGTTTTAAAGTTTTCAAGTGCAACTGCTAATGTAATAACTTCATTAAAATAACTTCATATCTTATCTTCGAGCCACCACCACACTGTACTTTTCTTTTTCTAATCATACACCTATTTCATGCATACTAATGGTTGCCAAATTTGTCTTCCACCCTGTCCTCTACACCAGATTCTGTTGCTGTCACACAGGAAGTTGCTCTTCTGCTTTTGTGCTTCTGTGGTTTCTGACTTAGTTACAGAGTGTATCACACTCCCTCTCCTTCCTCTCACACACAGGCCTCTGAGTTTTACTCTGCAGAGAAGTTTTCAACCCGTGCAGATAGTTGGTGAGACACAGGCTAGGTTTTATTTCTCAGTTCTGTCCAGACCTGACTGTTTTTTTTTAATCTTGTATCTAGAGATGTTAATCAGAGAGCAAACATGAGGACAACCCAACCTTTTTCTTCACCTCTTGTGTCATCTGGACAAGCAAGATTTTAGTGAGCAGGAGACTTAATGTTCATCACCTTGAAGGACCAGGACTCTCTCTCTCTTGTCATTTGGAGTGATCACCTTTCCCTACTCTGCTGTGGAACAGTCAGATTTTTTTGGTGAATTGGTTTGTGTACAGCTTTCCCCCTGGATTACTTGTGGAGATTAGTGATGGGGAATGCGGCCGCAGGGGGCTTGGAGCTAGAGGCGGCCGAAGGCAGAGAGGCCAGGAACTCAGTTTCGGCGATGAGCGACCCCACACTGTCTTTGCAGAAGAGGCAATCTTCTTCACCAAAACTTCCAATGCCCCCAGAAGAGGAGCTGGAGGAGCGCTTCAATGTGGTGCTGGTGAGTAGCTGAAGAACACACCCTTACTGCACATAAAAACAAACTAGATTATAGAGATCTGCACAGACTCAAGGAATTGTGTAAGTTCTGGTAGCACACCAGCTGATCAGGAAACACAGCGCTAGGAAAACAAAATCAATTGAGACTTAAATTAAGTGAAGGTAGACATGTTTACCAATATTTCTATTACTTTTTCCACTTCCTATCTCAGTTTCTTCTGAAAATTTTATAACTACTGATCAGGATTTTTGAAAGCGATCAATAATTGGTCATTTTGTTCAAATGTTCACAAATAATTCAATGTTCTTCTGAAGTGCCTGTCTACAAGGCGGGCGACTGGTGCCTGCCTGGGTAGCTGGCCTCAAGGGGAAGTTGAGCAACACATTTTATATGAAAGCACACAGGACCGGAAAGCAAGAGTTTCACCATTCTTTCAACAGTCCCAAAGGGCTGGGGACAAAAACCCCCAATCTTCAGGAGTAATACATACAGTATTTGTTTAAATCACACAGCCACCAGCAGAAAGTCAAATTCTTATAATATATGAACAAAAAACCTTTTGAGTTGGAAAAGAAGATCTGTGAAACTAAAGATTAGTTTCACTTGGTCTAGGTTATGTTGGTGTTAGCAAAGTAAAGCACTAATGAAATCCAAAGAACAGAGATTATAAATTGAGACGTGATTATGACGAGCTGATTTCAGATACAACAGTATCAGAATGAAGATTTATTTCTGCAATTTACAGTGTGAAGTTGCCTTCCCATGTAAACATTACAACAGGAAGAAGTGGTTTGCTTTATTCTTTATTGTTCTCTAGATTTACTTAATAGTAGTAACAACTAAACAACATTCCAAATGAAAAAATGAAACATAAATGTATTAGTATTTATCTCAAAACAAAATAATTTTCTATGCAACATATTATAAACTGGCTGTGAAAAGAGTTTCTTATTGCATCTTAAATTTACTTAAGACGTTAGATTAAGTCCTCAAAATACTGCTCCAACATCCAGATCTGCAATGGTGCCACAACATTTGACACATTGAATTAGAAAAGAAAACCCTAACAATATATTTTTATGTGAATGCAATTTAATATCAGGCATGAAAGGGGAAATATAAAATTGCCAAAAAGCATTGCTAAATTACTATAATGACTGGTCTCCTAGGTTTCCAGATGACTAAAGTCATGCTGGTGGTGAAAGTCATGCAATGCATTTATTTTATAAAGCAGACTCAACGAGAGATGCCTACATTTGATATCAACATTTAAAGTTAAGGTCTTCTTGTATGGAGTTTGCATGTTCTCCATTAGCATGTGTGTGTTCTGACTTGGAACTCTGGCATCCACAGTCCAAAAAGCAAGACTGTTTGGTTAATAGGTTACTAAGCTGCTCAGAGGAGAGAGTTTCCATTGTAACTGGTAACTGTAACTGGCAAGCTGTCCAGGATATCTCTCAACTCTTAAACAATGATTGCTGGAGATAGGCACTATCTCCAGCTGGTATGGAGTATAGATAGGTGGATGGACTTAGATCATCTTCACATTTTAACGTAGCTGTTTATCTACATTTTACACAGACATATGTCATAGATTAATTGAATATTTAGGATAATTTACCCCAGGAGCTGCTGTTCATGGTTTGTGCATCAGTCGAAGGTGGAGAAAATAAAGAGTATGCACCGTCATAACTGTAATATGTTGTTTCATGATTGTAATTGTAATTGTAGAGAATATGAGTATGTGAGTCTCACACATTTTCCTCAGGCTGGACGGGCCGAGAAAACAGTATTTGTCCTCTTACAGATTTATTCTGCTTTCTTGTCACAATTAAATGTTTTATATCATCAGACAAACATCAGTGTTCCACAAATACACCTTGTGTAAATACAGAACAAACAATTTTTGAATGGCTAAGCATTAAGAAGAAAGAAAACATGTCCAAACCAATCTGGTGCTGAAACCAAGAATTAACTGTCAATAACCAAAATTTTAAAGCTGAGTTTTGGGTGCAACAGTTTTACTTGTCACACCCGGGCTTGATTGCTTTCTAACCTGTAGAATCACTTAAATAGAGCCTGTCTGATGAAATTAAGTAAAAAATTTTTAAACAGATAGGAAATTGCTCCAAAGCTATTTTTAATAGGTTGGTCTTTGGTGAATCACAGTGAGTACCATTATTTACAAAAGAAGCAAATATAGGAACAGTGGAGAAACTTCATAGAACAAGCTGGCCTTCTACAATTACTCTGAGTGAATTAGCAACTCATAGATGAGATTATAAAAGTCCAGGACAGCGTCTAAAGTACTGCAGGCCTTAATTAAGGCAAATGTTTTTGCCCAAAAAGAAACTGGGCAAAAAAAGAGAAGAGTTTCAAGACAAAATAATAATAAAAAAAACATCTCACATTTATCACAAACAGAATCTTAATGATCTCAAAATCTTTTTGGGAAATAATCTGAGGTCTTTATAGACACAAAAAAAAAAACATTCTGGAGAGTGGACCTCTAGTTACATTCTTGTTAAATGTAAAACTTACAGAGCCTTTTCCAAAAAAACAAAACAAAAAAAAAACAATATGCTGACAGGAAAACATGCTGATTGCAGGATGATGATCTGGGACTGCTTTGCTTTCAAAATGCAAAGAATGCTGAAGGAGAATGTCCAAAACACACCATAAAATCCACCTTTGAATGGCAAAAAAAAAAAAAAAAAAAAAAACTTGTAGAGTGGCCTAGTCAAATTCTGGACTTAAATCTGCTTCAGATGCAGTGGCTGTTGAAAATCTGCCTGACTTAAAACAGTTCTGGTAAAGATAATTTTGTTTTTCTTAAGAAATCAGATGTGCTCTTCAAAACTGTATTTTGATAAACACAGACTTATCTGTATGTTGGTTCACTATGTTGGTTCACGTAGTGAACCAACATGACCCGTGCTACTTCGTGCCTGTTGCACCCTCCCAATGCTCATATGAATGTATGACCTCACTTCCTCTTTTAGCAGAACACTTCCAATGTAAGCTTAAGATTTAATCTTTAAACAAGAAAGACATTTTGCACAAAGTGGACATTTTCTTTCTTTATTAACAACAGTTTTTTTTCTAAACATTGACAGCAGAAGTCAATGTGCATGACTTACATTGTCATCTGGCCTTTTTTCTTACCACAAAACCCACGAAGGGGCTCCACCCTTGCCCCACCAAGGAAGAAGCACAGTTCTTGTACCCCAGGCAACGGGCCATTTCCGTTTCGAACCTCTTCTTCTTTTTTATATGTGAAAAAGAAACACCAAGTTGCTGTTTGGGTGTGCATGGGATAACTCAAAACCACACCCAGTGCTGAGTTAACTTATTTGTCTTGACAGTAAAAGTGTGCTTTGGGGTTTTTAGGTTAGAACAAAGTGCATAATCTGACTGGAAGTATTTTAAATTAAGTTTGTAAGAAACACAAGATTTGCACAGGAATATATTAATTTAATTACAGGCTCCCTTCTTTGATGCTGAATTATTCACATTTATTTTTGTCTATTTATTTTATTTCTTCATGTTTTAAAGAGAATAACCAGTTTTTATTTGAGAATTCAGTCATTATATGAATTCCGTTGTGCCCTTTCTTAACACTAAGAACTAAACTTATGATCTTACTACAACAGCATAATTTATGAAGGTGGGGGTTTTCAGTTGTGATCCCTGTCTACAGTTCTGAACCGTAATAATCTAAAAGATTACGGAGAACAGAAGTCTAAAAACAAGATTTATAAGTTTAGTTAATCTTTTATTTCCTCCACGCAGTCGAACAGTATGGATAGAGATTTTTTTTTATTTCTAACTATATGTCTGCTGATGCAATGCACATCAAATAAGAAATGAAAAGTCTATAACAATCAGCAGCGTATTATCTTAGGGCTAACTTTGACTTGGGAAAAACTAAGACAAAAATATAGTCAGATGTTATTGGAAACATGGGCAAAAGCCAGTGTCTGCTGGCTTGTATCAATATCACCAGCTACACTTGTGTGCTCTTCTGGGATGGAGAAAGCTGCCCGGAAGTATTGCAACATGAACCAAACTAAGGCCAACTTTTCCAGGGTCATTTGTCCATCTTATTATAGGACAATGCAACACCGAAGTCCCACCAGACTTTCCAAAAGTATGGAAAGAAAAGAGAAATAGAGCAAAGGGAGTGAATTTTTAATCTTGTTGATTTGCTGTAACATTGCCAATACGCAATAAGGAAGACGTAGCAAAACAAAAAGTCATGAGAGGTGCACAAACAGAATAAAAGGCAACCCAACAGTAATAACCCAAAAACATTTGTGAAAATATTTTTATTTATTTCAAGATGTGCAATATGGAGGAATTAGAAGTTTTATTCCTGGATCTCTTATAGATAAAGTATATTTTAAGCATTGTGATAAAGCAGCATTATAAAGTTCTAAAAGCTTAATTGTTTTGCTTTTTTGTTTTATCAAGCTAAAGTGGTAGTCAGCGAAAAAGACTTCTGAGGTTCTGTTTATCACAAATATATTTTGGGAGATGAAGTAGCTTTTGACAACCAACCATAACTCATGCAAACAGTGAGTCATCTTTTCTCTGAACAGGTGCATCCTCCTACTTCTTACTGACATTTGATATACATATGTTTAGACTGACATACAATTGCAGAAGCAGAAAAGAAGGAAACAATGTATAAATGATATTGTTGTGCCTTGACAAAACATTTTTCCCCCTTAAGGATTGATTCTGTTTTTGCTTTAGATCAGCAAACAAATTTTAATATCAGAAAAACCGAGTAAAGACAGTTTAATTTAATTTCAATGATTAAAAGAAAAAAGCTATCCAAAACATCTTGTTCTTATGTCAAATATGATTGATCCTCTTTTAAACATGAACTCCAATTAAAAAAAAAAATGTTTCTGCTTCTTAAACAACAACCTGCCAGATCCAGAGAATCTAGAAATCACTTGAATAAAATGTGTCTGGCATGAAGGAGACTGAAAGACACGACAAGGCAAAACACAATGTCCCCAATCAAAGAAAATTCACAAACAAATGAGAAACTAAGTCATTGAAAAGGGTTACAATGCCTTTTGTAGTTCTTTGGGATTTCAGTGAACTACAGTGAGACCAACTGTCCACAAATAGAGAAAATAAAAAAAATGTGTGAGGCTTCAAGATTGGCCAGCCTGCCAAAATTACTTCTGCATTGACGACTCATTCAGAGTATCACAAAGGAACAATCATTGAAAGCACCGCAGGCCTTTTTTGCCTCAAGTTAAGGTTAGTGTTCATGATTCAACAATAAAAAAGAGAGGGGACAAAAATTATGTCTAAGGAGAAGTTTCAGTTTACAACCTCTGCTGACCAAAATCAACAGAATGACCTGTCTCACGTTTGCTAAATGAATATCTCGATGATCACCAAGATATTCATCCATTCATTTTCTAACACCCTTGTCCCTCATGGAGTCGGGTAGGGTGTTGGTACCTATCTCCAGCTAAGGTTTCGGGCGAGAGGTTTGGGTACACCATGGACAGGTCACCAGTCTGTCGCAACACAGAGACAGACAGGACAAACAACAATGCACGCGCACTTGGGGAGAATTTAGAGAAATCAATTAACCTAACAGTCATGTTTTTTGGAGTGGAAAGTATTCTGTATACATAAGTTAAAACTGTTTTAAATGATCATTTCTGTAAAACTTGCACAGTATTTGACAAAATAGTACTGAAAGTCAAACATGGGTCATAATCTGGGTCTGCACCTGAGAGAATATCTACAAATCTGGGTGTTTAAATTCAAAGCACACTAAGAGGTTCAAATAAAATCAAATTAAGTATCTGGAGTGGTCTAGTCAAAGCTTAGGATTATATATCCACTTCGTATTCTGTGGCAAGACTCCAAATAGGCCATTCAAACATTACAGTTTGGTTGAATTCAAACTGTCTTGCAAAGAAAAGTGGGCCAAAATCCCTCCACAGAAATGTAAAGACTCACTGCCAGTTATTAAAAACATCTGATAGCAGTTGTTAGCAAAATTAGTTATTAGGTTTATTGGAAAATTACTTTTTCACATTTAGTCAAATTAGTTTAGATAGCTGCTCCCTCCTTAATTAATTAATTTTTTACTCAGGCAATCAATGTCTGATTTTAAAATTTCCTGATGATGTGAAACTATTAGTTGTAACAAAAGAGCAAAAGCAAAAGAGATCAGAAAGGGATCAATATAAATTTCTCTATCAAAATAAAAATAATAATTTCTCTTTCTCTTTTCCTTCAGAGCTACATGAATTTGCCCCCGGACAAACTTAAGCTATTGAGTCAATATGACAACGACAAGAAATGGGAATTAGTCTGCGATCAGGTGAGTGTTTTTGCTGGTGTTTCATCCTTTCAACCACAAAAGACGTCATGGCACTGAACAGGGTTGTTGCATCAGTGCTTTCACCAGGACAGAGTTGACTGAAAGTACATAAACATTTAGTGAAAAAAAATGGTGTGATGTGTGCAGGGTGGAAACCCTGCAGCTCAGTTTCAGTGGTGACAACTGATGGAGCTGTTACTATGGTAATCTAGGGTGGTTGGTGTCATTTTTTTTGTATTTAGTGGTGCATGCAGGAATAGCTTCAAATGGTGCACAAATATGATGACTGTGCGTTTGTGCTCGTCACTGGTTTTCTAATAAATTGTGAAGCGCCATATGCATACGTTAAATCTGTTTTCTGTTTCCCACCAGGAGCGCTTCCAAGTGAAGAGCCCTCCCTCCACTTACTTGTCCAAGATAAAGAGCTTCTACCAAGATCAAGGAGGGGTGTCCCGCAGGGTCAGTGGGATGCATGACCCCCTGAATAATAGAATTAAGATCAAACTTAATCTTCAAACATGTGTAGTGACACCACAAAATGATCTCTTTTTTTTTCTTCCTTAGTCGAGGAAAAAAATTCAAGATGCCACCCAGGTTCTTAAAGCCTTGGAGATATCTCTTCGTACTAATCACATCGGGTCAGTATGTGGGATTTTTATTTCATCATCTGAAATGAAAATACAATTTATCCAGATTTTAATCCCAGCTTTAATTATAAATTACTCTGCATTTTTAAGGCCGATTCAGCTTTTACTGATTTTCTTGGGTATGTACGGTGCACAAATGTCATACAAAGGCCCAATAGTAAAGACGTTAACAAAACTGGATTTGCATTCAATACAACCATGCTATCAATCAAGAGACAAATTGTCTAAAACTTTTAATCTGCCTCTAGTGCCTCTGAGTTCAAAGTAACACAAGTTATGGCTTTGGAGTGTTTGAATAACTAATTAATTCCCACAATTTTTGCGCTCCAAAGCATATCAGTGACTCTTTTTGGATTATTTTGTGCTTTTAAAGTGATAATCTTGTCTCTGCTTCTTAAATTGTCACAATGTAATTTTATGAAGGGTGCTATAAAAAATGAATTTGCCTTGAATGAGTAACAGTCTAAATCTAAAATAGATCATAATAAGGAATGAACAAGGAAAACGAGTGTTGTCATTCATGATTCATCATATGTATTTGAATGACCCATCACACATCCACATCCATAAATAACGCAGAAGCATAAATAGTTCAGCAATATGGGTGGGAGGCACAGAACCCTAATGTTTAGATACCAACATTGAGTGTAACACAAAACATAGCTCTGTAATGAGGTGAGCAACATAAGTTATTTACAGGCGTTACTCTTTTAAAATTCTTGTAGCTTAAATTCTAATTGTAGTTTTTATGCAGACAAAACAATGAAGTTAACATAAATTTTTATTTCTGACCTCAGTGCCTAAACTCAATTCATTTTGTTTGTCGTTAAAGAATCCTGTATTCCTTGCTGCATCTGGTTGAAAACTTGACAAACCCTTGCTGTGCTACATTAAGCCTGTTTATATACTTTATTCGTCAGTGTAATTTATATTTTTTTCTTCAGATGGGCTCAGGAATTCCTTAATGAGCAGAACAAAGGCTTGGATGTCCTGGTGGAATACCTGTCCCATGCTCAAAGTGATACTTCGTGAGTACTTACAGAATATTTGCTGTGTTCTGTGATGGTGGCAACGTTTGTCACTAAGAGCAAATTTTGACATTTTGCAGATTTGATTTGGAGACCGTGGAAAATGGTGGCACCCTGTCAGACAGACAAAAACCAGCAGAGCGGTCAATGGAAGATTTGACCAAGAGCTCTAGTGGGGGTCACTCGCATGGGATGAGCAGAGCTGCACGTGCCCTAACTGTGAGGTAAGAAGCTGTACCCATAAACTATCAGTGGTATAATTGTGATTAGAAAGAGGCCGGGTCGTCTACATAGTTCTCATCACCATGAGATGTTCAGAAAAAGGAACTCGCAGCAAATTTAGTCGAACAGATGAAACAAAATTTCATCTGTAAAGCAGAAGCCATGGGTTATGTGGTCACAATGTTGAGACACTCAACCATTTTCTCAAAAAATGATGGGGTAGAATTTTTTCTTTCCGCAAGTGTCCTCTTCACATTTTATTTGAACTGATGCAAGATGTCAGAGACAAAAAAAAAATACTATTTTAGGTCAAAGTAATATGACTGACATCTTTAGCAGCTACAGGACTCCATTTATAGCTAAAGCCATTTGAAGCCATTATTTCTTGTCTCACAGCTTTTATTTATTTAACGCTTAAACTTAGTCTTCCTTTTCAGGATAAGTTCTACTCTGGCAAACAAGATGCATAAGAAGTCACATTTATCCCAGCAGAGAGATGATATACATGTGTGCATTATGTGCTTAAGAGCCATCATGAACTACCAGGTACAGTAATATCAAATAGTCTGAACATACAGACATGAATTGTCATCAAAATGTGTTGCAACAGAAAACTAAGTTTTAAATCTTTGGATGTGCAAAAATCTTAAGCTTCCTTTGACAAAGATGAAAGATGACCATTTTATAAAATTAAAGGTTGTTTTAAAACTTTCTTCTGCTTTCAGTCTGGTTTTAACCTTGTAATGACTCACCCACGCTGTGTGAATGAGATCACGCTCAGCCTCAACAGCAAAAATCCCAGGTGAGTTTCTTTGTGTTTGAGTTAAACTGTGCTTTACTGACCCATCTGCATGGATATCTGACATGTCCCAATCTGCCGTGACAGGACCAAAGCTCTCGTCTTGGAGTTGCTGGCTGCCGTTTGTCTTGTCAGAGGAGGACACGACATCATTCTTTCTGCTTTTGACAACTTTAAGGAGGTGAAATTTTTGGGGGAGTTTTCTAAACGCAACCAATGCCATGTGATTTTTGCTCTTTAGTAATTCTGGTTTTGCATGATGTTGTCATTGACAAGATGACACATCTTGCCAGTGACACAATCCACTTCTCATGTTGTTGCATTTCTAACTTTGTGAACTTGTCGTTCGAGTGTTCATAAGTCCAAACTCTGATGCAGTGCAGGATTAGGGCATATTTTTATAGTGTGTTTCGATAAGAAATCCAATACATTTAGCTGATCAAAAATTCTGAAAAGATATATTTATGCCCCCAGGTGGGCAACAGTCTAACTGCATATCTAAATGTTTATTGTCTTCAGGTCAGCAAAGAAAGAAACCGCTTTGAGAAGCTGATGGAGTATTTCCTCAATGATGACAACAATATTGACTTCATGGTAGGACCATGGATTTACCACCCCTTCTGTATGATGCTATCTAATTTTAGGCTATGAAACTTTTAGATAGTATTTCTTAATATTTGATATGTCAAAAAAATTAAACAAGTAACATACTTTTCTTTTTGAGTCTTAATATAGCGTTTTTTTTAACTGAACCAAGTAAAACTAACTTTGGTTCAACTTCCACATTTGTCGGCAGGTGGCCTGCATGCAGTTCATAAACATTGTGGTCCATTCAGTGGAGAACATGAACTTCCGAGTTCATCTACAGTATGAGTTCACACACCTTGGATTAGACAAATATCTGGAGGTCAGTGTTTGGAAAAATTCAGGTTAGACCTTCATATTCATCAGTAGTGCAGAAAAAATGCATCATTTCTAATAATGTGTAAGTTGACAGTGTTTTATGTTAAAGATGAATGAAGAGTTGCCATAAAATGAGCTATAAAATGAACCTGAGGCTATTTATTTGTCTTTAATGTAACAAACATGACAGTGATTGTAGGCATTAAACATACAATAATATTTATATGTGTATGTAGAACATATATTATTGTATGCTATATAACCTCTTTTAATTTGTTATCTTCATGCATTGCTGTGAAACAGAGTCTGAAACAGACTGAAAGCGAGAAGCTGCAAGTCCAGATTCATGCCTACTTGGACAACGTGTTGGATGTTGGCGCTCTGCTGGAGGATGCCGAGAACAGGGGAGGAGTACTGGAACATGTGGATGAACTGCAGAATCACAACATTCAGGTAAAATATTACATCTTACATAATTCTTAGCTCAGTAATGGAGACCACAACCAGTTTGTGGTTTAAATCGGGGCTTAACAGCAGGGTTATTTTTGCTTTGTGTTGCAGCTGAACTCCCGGCTTCAGGAGCTGGAGACTCAGACCACAGACAGAATATCTGAACTGGAGACTCAGCTCATGCAGGCCACCAAGGAAGCAGAGCTCCTCAAAGTAAGAACTAACAATGCATACTACCAGAGAGGCAAAGAGTGCAATCGTGACCTTGAGTACCATTGATAACCCTAAGATTAAATTTGAAAAAACATCTGATTAAGCTTTGAGAAGAAACGGATGTTATAGCCTATTTTTACTATGAAGTTGTGCATTTCCTGTTATTTTGCCACTGTGGCAACATAATCTGGTCATATTAATGCAAGTCTAGACAGCATTTTTATCTAAACAGAAATATATAAAGCTATAATGTAAAATTTTATATATTTTTGAACACACATTTATGTTTGAATGCAGTGCATTTAAAATCATTCTGACTTCCTGAATGTAAGTCTCAGAAAATATGGAGGAGTTTAGATGTGTATTTATACCCAATTTAATACATAGTACAAATCAAAGTGGGAAACTGATAAAACAACAGAAAGAGCAAGTTCCTGTCAATATCAAGTGACAAATAATTATGGTTTTCACTATTATATGCTGCCTGAGGTTGCAACCTATTTACTCAAGGAATATTTACCATTGACAAGCTGAGTTAAGACAATCTGTGTGTGCCTCTTTCAGGAAAGCCTCCGTGAGTCGTGTTCCCAGGTCAGCTCTTTGCAGCAGAGAGAACGAGAGCGGGAGCTGGACAGGGAGCGGGAGCTGGACCGGGAGCGTCGTGGCTCCTCTGTTGGTCAGTCACAATCTGAGCTTGAGCAGAAGATTCAGGAGCTGCAGGACAAGGGGGTGATCAAACTCGGACGCACTCCGTCAGGAGGCCTCGACATCCAGGTTGTGCCTGTGAAAGTTGTTGAGTATGTCCAAAGCCCGTCCTCCTCCATCGAACCAAGCATCCAAACCTCAGCACCCACCACAACTGGTGGTCCAGGGGAGATCACAACTCCTCCTGTCCCTCCTCCTCCTCCATCCGATGGAAGTACAGTTGCTCCACCTCCTCCTCCTCCGCCTCCTCCACCTCCTCCTCCCCCATCCGGAGCAGGTCCACCGCCACCTCCTCCACTTCCAGCTGGTGCTGCATGTGGTGGACCCCCACCTCCTCCTCCTCCACCAAGTGGTGGACCCCCACCTCCTCCTCCTCCACCAAGTGGTGGACCCCCACCTCCTCCTGGAATTCCAAATGCCCAATCTGGTGAGGACATTGAGACAAATGGGAAAAATCTCACTAAAGCTCATAACCTGATTTGTGTTGACCACTTTCTGTTTATGTTTGGTCAGGGTTCAAGACTAAGAAGGCAATTCAGACCAAGTACAGGATGCCTTTGTTGAACTGGCAGGCTTTAAAACCAAACCAAGTAACTGGCACAGTGTTTAATGAGCTAGATGATGAACAGATCCTAGGGGTGAGATTTTGCGACTTTCAATATTTGCACTTTAAATTGGTCCTGTAATAAAATAATTAATTATCTCCGCCTAACATTCTGTCCCTACAAGGAGCTGAACATGGAAATATTTGAGGAACAGTTCAAGACAAGGGCACAGGGGAATACTGCAGATCTATCCAAGGTTAAGAAAAAGGTGGCACAAAAGGCTCCTACCAAGACATCACTTATTGACGCAAACAAGGCCAAGAATCTAGCCATCACTCTCCGCAAGGGTGGAATGGACCCATCGGCTATCTGCACAGCCATAGAGACGTATGTCCTTCTATTTCCCAGAATAAGTCTCCTCTTGTCCCTTTCACTGCTCTCTTTGATGCTAGTCCATCTATTGTACAGGTATGACCAACAGTCTCTGGCCATAGACTTCCTGGAATTACTTGAGCACTTCATCCCATCAGACTTTGAGATGAAACTTCTTGTGAACTATGAGAAAGAAGGCCGTCCACTGGAGGAGCTGACTAAGGAAGACCAATTCATTCTACGTTTCGGGAAGATCGCCCGTCTAAACCAGCGAATAAACACGCTTACCTTCATGGGCAACTTCCCAGAGAGTGTCAAACGCCTGCAGCCAGTCAGTTTGTGGTTAAAGCACTAAAACTTCAGCTGAAATAGGCTCAAACCAAATGGACTTATGGTGTTTTCACTTCATTCACAGCAACTGAACTCCATCATTGCTGCCTCCATGTCCATCAAGTCTTCAGCTAAACTGAAAAAGATCTTAGAAGTAAGTCAACCTGGATACACTGACTCCGAAGTGTGAGATTTTGCATTCAACTTATGCATTTTCTTTCAGATTGTTCTCGCCTTTGGTAACTACATGAACAGCAGTAAGAGAGGTGCGGCCTACGGTTTCAGGCTACAGAGTCTTGACCTTGTAAGTAGCTTTGCTTTGTAGATTTACTCGTGTGTTTGCACTAAACATTAAACCTGTTATGTCACCTTTCAGCTGTTGGAGACCAAGTCCACCGACCGCTCCCAGACGCTACTTCAGTTCATCACTAATATCATCCTTGAAAAATACCCAGACCTGGTCAACTTCCACACCGATCTTCACTTTATAGACAAAGCAGCTCTTGGTACATAGATACACCTCAATTAGCTAACATTTTTTAGTGTCTGAATGTGTTATTAAAACTATCGTTTTTCTTTGCCAGTATCCCTGGACAGTATTCTCCAGGATATCCGGTCATTGGAGCGAGGAATGGAGATGACCAAGAAGGAGTTCCTGGTGCAGGATGACAGCCTGGTGTTAAAGGAATTCATCAAAACAAACAGTGAGCACCTGGAGTCTTTGATCAAAGACAGCAAGTCGGCACAGGTTGGAATTTTGTAATTATGATCCCATGAAACAGCTTGTAATATGTTTATTATATTTACAAACATTTGTGCTTATCCCTCCAGGAGGCTTATGCCTCTGTCGTGGAGTATTTTGGAGAGAATCCCAAAACCACGCAGCCTTCCATGTTTTTCCCGCTGTTTGGGCGCTTCATAAAGGCTTATAAGGTGAGGTCTTTGTTGGATCCATTTCTACAACAGCTCATTTCATGCCAATAACCTTATCTGTATTTTCAATGCAGACTGCACTGCAAGAAATTGAGCTGAAAAAGAAAATGGAAAGGGAGAGTTCTGAGGAAAAAGAAGCACCAGCTCCAAACAAGCCTGCAGCACAAAAGGTAAGAAGATCCCTTCTTAGAAATGATGTTGACTGGAAGATTTTAGATTTTCTCCGATTTGTTGATTTACAGCATAGACTGTCTCAAACTAAACATTTCCAGACAGAGACAGGATTACAACAGCAGAGGGCTGCCAAGGGCACTACAGTTATCACAGAAGTTTGCCGTAAAAGTAGCACATCAGTATCATCCATATAAAACATATAATCCTCTGCTTAATCTGAATTTATTTCAGCTCAGAGTCAGTTCACTTCATCCCCAGTTTGTGCCCACATTTCTTAACAATTTGCTAACATTTATTTTTTAATGTGTTCAATTGTAGCCAGAAACAAAAACGTGATACTAGTGGTAGTTTGTTTGTCACTGTAGTTAAACATTTGTAACATAACGGTTCTAAAAATAAAAAAAAATTAAAATATCTATCAGATTTTTTATTGAATTGATTATTCTCTGAAGACTTTGCATCATTTTTTTATCCAACAAAAGATGAAACATCAAAAATATAGAATGATTAATTAAAATGATTGGATTACTGAAGGTTTTGAGGTTACTACAGAATTTCTCTAAAACAATAGCTATTCAGTATAAACCTCAAAGAAAGTAACTCCTGAGATTTTGAATGATTCAAGTTTGTTTGTGCTCTGTATGATTGTATTATGTTATTTCTTTCCTATTGTAAAGTATTAATTCCACAATGCATCCCCATAAAGTCTGAAATCTCTGAAGTAAATTTGTCAGCATTTCAAGGAAATCTTATATTTAGATTTCTTGGACACTGAAATTGTTCAAGCTCCTGTTTATGTCATTTATGTCATTGTGATCTAATATGAAAGAAACCTTAATATTAAATTTCTTGGGAAATTAGAATATAATGTGAAACCAATAAAATATAAACAGGTTTTAAATACACAGATTTCATGCTATGAGCATGCCAACACAATCACGGGCAAGACTGCTGACTTGACAGTTTTACAGCAGACAGACTGTGAAATCCTGTATAAGTAGAGTAAGCAACTAAATGTCATTGCTAGAGAAGCCTGCAGTTCACAAAGTGATGCATTTATGCATAACAGTGAACGGTTTAGTGGAAGAAAAAGGTGCGGTAGCAAAAGCTGCTATTGAAACAGCCATCAAAAGACTGTGCAGCAAAGGTGGAGGATTGTCAAGCATGGGGTGTGCCTGGAGTCTCTGACAAGATGAAGGACATTATTAATACAAAGTGAAGTGTTTTAAACCACTCAGCAACACAACAGGCTGACAAATCTATGCAACAAATGATTAATGCAGTAATTGATGCAAATGAGATCCAATCAAGAGTCTGTTCTAGACTATAATTGTCTGAGAAACTGAGTTTTTATTAACAGTAATCTGTAAATAGGAGAATTAACACAGATGTTTCAAATATATTACTCTGAATCAGTGATGTGATAATTTTGTGTAAAAATAGCCAAACAAACCCCGAAACACTTTCAATTATAATGTCAATATATGTCTTTTTTCAAGGGCCCCATGATGCCAAAGATGGATCTGATAGCAGAGTTAAAGAAGAGGCAAGTGAAATCTCCGGTACGAGAGGGAAAAGATGGTGCTCTGGAGGATATCATTACAGGTACAGTAACAAGAAACACTGTAGAGTTTTACACCAAAGTGTAGATAAAGGTCTACTTTCACAATTTGCTTGTTGTCGCTTTTCATCAGATCTGAGGACAGCGCCTTACAGACGCTCAGACGGTCGTCGCCCAGCTCAGCGCCAAGAAACTTGAGTCAATTTGGCTTATTTTAAGTGATTTTGATGAATCGGCATGAAATACACTGAAATATACAAGCAACTATATCTAGCTTTTAGAATATGATGTATGTACAATATAACATGAACAGCGTCAGTCATTTGGCATTGTGTATTAACTATATTTTTAGTATTACTTAGCTATGTAAATACAGAAAATGCAACATTTTCACCAATAAATTCACCGTTCATTCATCAAGACAATCTCAACCTTTTTTACGCTTCTTGATTATACCTGTATGCTCTAAAATTGTAAGACTGTTTAAAAAAAATCATGACTTATTTTTAAAGTAAACATTTCTGTAACCACTGTATTTTGTATTTGCTTTTTTTTATGACCCAAGAAGTGACTCATGTGTCTTAAAGCAGAAGGAATAAAGCAAGATCGGACTGTACAAGAGGGCTGCACTTTATTGGACACACAATCACAGCAAATTATGTACAAAAGAAGGCAGGTTCAGGTGCCTGCTGTCTTCTCACAGAAAAAAAACAAACAAACACACAGTTCTCACAAAATATCATGGCATCCACACTGATAAAATTATCTCCAGTTTCAGTAGGCATTTAAATTTTATATATCTCATATAATTGATCTATTTTCTGTAGTTATTTTTGTTCTTATGTCACACTACTCTACAAATGGGAGAATCGTAGCTGATTTCTCATGTTGAGGTGCGTTCAAGCCTTCTGATCCCTGGATGTTCAACACTCCCAGTCACTATCGTCATTACGTAACTTCACAGTAAGACTGAACATGCCCGTGTCACACATACTAAAATAATGCATCGTTTCTGGTTGTAAACCTCAAACATATATACCCACTTCTCTGACTGTTTCTTATAACTTTGAGAAAACATGAACTGTACGTAACTTCTTTTTTTTTTTCTAAACTGCACCGTGCGTTTGCTTGAGACTATACATGCATTGTTTTTGTATATACCTTTGTATCCATCATCATAGTTTATAATAAAAGATTATCTTTTGGACATAATCCAGTGAACTCTCTATGACTCAACCTATTTACAAGTCAATTTTGTTATTATTTTTTATTTATGTTTGATGCCAAGATTTTTGAACATCCACACATTCAAGTAAAAATCTCAGATACATACTAAAGAATGTAGATTAAGCATCAGAAAAGAAATACAAATGCAAAATCATAGACTTCATAGTTCTCCACATGATTCGTTAATAAATCTGTCTTTTACCATTTTAAAAGTTTAGCTTAAACGCTACTTAAAGCCACAAACAGGAGCAGTATAAGCAACATAATGTACACTTATAGTCTCTAAACCTTTTAATCCACATTCCTGCCATCTCAATTAACATGCAAACAAAAAAAAAAAGAGAGTAAAATAAAGAGAATTAAAGCCAAGTAACTTGCTTCAGTCAAAGCAGCAAGACCTCTTTTGAAGCCTTTGGAATTGTGTCACAGTAAGTACTACATTTTCTGTGTTTTTGACCATCTCCAGTGTCACTAATACCATTTAGATCACAAATACAGAATGGCAGAATAAAATGAGAAAAAGAAAAACACGTACAAAATAACCCAGACCTAGTAGCAAAATAAGCCCCTACTAACAGGCACTGGTCCAGCCTCTCACACTTTAACAGTAGGAGGCAAATGTGCAGACAAGCTGGACGAGTATTTTCAGGGAAAAGCTTTTTAAATCGTCATAATTACATAAAGCTCAACTCATTATTTGTAAAGAAAACCCTAGAATTTCAAAATTAACTTTAAAGTATATTACAGCGCCTAACAGTTATCTACACAGCTATTTTAAACAATATAAAAATGTTCTGCATATGAATAAATAATCTTAGTGTGAAATGTAATATCTCTGAATGAATTAAAAAAGAAAAATTTGTACAAAATGGTCACTAATATATAAATCAGAAGATATGAGGACATTTTACAGTATAGAACTTAATCTAGGCCTAAATATTTATGTATATATTCACATTTTTTTTCACAATTATATCATACACAAACATCTCACTTAGATATATTTATATATGTATAGTTCTCCTATGTTTAGTTTCAAGTTTGCATGGTTTTTTTTTCTGATTGCCAGAGTGTGCTCAACATGCCCCCAAGCCTGTTGAAATCACAGCCCACTAACACTTGTTTTGAGCAACAAAAAAGTCCAGGAGGCATTTTAATATGATTCTCTGGTTTCACTTAGGCTAAAATACCACATAGGAAAGTTACTGCTTTAAGGATTTCCTTTCCTCTATTCAACTCAGCTGGAATCTTCCTTACAGATCCAGAATGCACTAACAATGAGGCTGTGAGCTCGCACATTTGTGCTTTCAAGCAGTTTTCAATTTTCTTTAAAACAAAACAAACAAACAATAAAAAAAAAAAACAGGAACCAAACCAGGTTTCTGAAGCTCTTATTTGGGTAAAAGTGTTATTCTGTCAGTGCTGCTTGCAAGATCATTCAGGCACCAGGAAAAAACATTGCAGGTCCTTGGAGACAAACAGGCATAAATATGACAAAGGCAAAGAGGAATACCTTGGTAAAAGAGTAAGAGTGCTAAATACATATTGCACATCTTGCTTAGAACTGAACCTCATCAGAAATCATACCACCTTAACCTGAAGCTAACCGATTTTAACAGACCGCACACAAAAAGAACGCAAACTGAGAGCAAGGGGGAACAAGCAGCCGAATACTGTCTCCGACTGACACTTATTCTTTCATTCCAGCGCTCTCCATGGAGACGGGGCGAGTCAACGCTGGCCTTATTAAAATAGCCTTCAAACTCATGTCCTCAAACTAATCCTCGCTCCTCACGCCGCCTACTCTCTGACACGAGCCGCCTTTGCACATGTGTTAATCTCAATGCCCAAGAGGATCAGTTTCTTTGAGCCATTCCGGAGAACAGAAGGAAAGTGCAACTGTCCGTTTAACCTTGTCAACAAACAGCAAGGCAGCTTTCAAGCAAACACAAAGATCCTATAGCTATGGAATGGTTCATTATGAAGGATCTACATTAGAAAAACTCCCCCACTGTGATTTGTTGTAAATAAACAGCAGCCAGAGAAACACCAGCCACCCAAGATAGTGAAAGTCAAAACTAGACTGATGAACTGTGTAATTTATATATTTGTGCTCATTAGAGTTAATGCATGCATTAAACCCTTGTTCCCAAAAAGTTTGAGACAAAAAAAAAGGAAATTACCATAATTATTAAATTTACAAATAATTTTAATATTGTGATTTGAGCTTCAGAAGTAATAAAGACATTACCTATATTGAAGTAGTTGACATTTTTTGCAACTAATTCAGGTTATTTGACAAATACCTATCATGTGCCTTAGTAAGAATAAAATGGAATAATAATTTATGATTACTGCAACAACTAAACAAAAATTCCTTTCTGATGGCAACAAACCAATTTAGCACAAAGTCTTCCTTCATAAGCATGATTTAAAATTTCGCATCAACTTGCAGACATCGAAAATCATTTAATACAGGCACATCTCTGTTATAACAATATCATGTAAATGTAAATAAATTTCAGTAATTCAGTTTAAAAAGTGAAACTCATAAAAATTTATTAAAGTGTATTGAAGTGTATAGTTCTGTTAATCTTGGTATGGTTAGCAGCTATTAAAAACCCCAAAATTCAATTCACTCTTTCATATAAAATGCTGTGATACAGATGATGGCTGTGCTGGCTTTGACTTGATAACTACATAATGGACCAATATCCATTAAGAAGATAGCTGACTTTGATGTGAAGTAGGACATTGGACAGCCGAACAACAGCCAGGTCTTTTTTTTTCTAAGAAGAAGATTATGTCTGTAGTTCTGGATTAAAGTGACTAGAGAAATTTCTGGACATGTGATGACTCCAGTGAAGTCCACACCACCAAGTGAATCTCCATAAAACACTTAAATGGGATTTGCTTCAAAGTTCTCTTAAGACTAACTCTGACTGACTCTGTTCTGTGTCTTTTGTTTCATTCCAACTGTCTAAAATTGGGGATTTTTATTGCTGTAAGCCAAAATTATCAAAATTAACAGAAATAATAGTCAGATACATTTTACTTTCTCTAATGTTTTTATATGAGTTTCACTTATTGTGATGCATCTGTATATTGTTTAACATCAATAATACCTTCACACCCGTTTACAATAACATGTACACTAGATCGATGTTCTTGGCAAAAGGTTCTCCAGTCCTTTTTTGTGTCTAAATGCTAGTTTGAAAAGACTCTTGTATTCATATTTTTTGAAATAAAATAATTGTAAAGTTATATTGTTCCTATTTCACTCATTTTCAGTAAATTAACATTTTAAAGCCTCCTAACATATTTGATAACTAAGCTAATGAGGGATCTTGTGTTTTGAGACTGAACTGTGCTTTCTTTACATTTTATAATCTCTGACTCCCTCACAAGCGCCAAGAAATACATAATTTCTAAACATGTGCTGATTAAACGTATTTTTTAAAAATACATTTCAAACAGTAATTAAGTGCTACCACCTCTTTGGAGTCAAAGATAAAGTACAAACTACAGTATGATAAAATATGGGTGCTTTTTGGCAGATAATCCTGAAGTAACCATATCAATGGGAAACTATTTTATTTGGGTGAAATGTTCTGATCGCTGTGATCAGTTTCATCCGAGGGGCAGTATAGATTTGTATAAGATTAACAAAATGAAATAAAACTATTACACACACATTGTGTCTGTGCTGTACAGCTTAGCTTTACAAGGGCGTGCTTGAGTCTTTGGGATGGGAAACCTGTGAGATGTTACAGTGAAGACATCCTGATTGTCAATTAACTAGTTACACCACACACACAGTAAATCCACATTGGTTATATAGAGCCTCCTTTGTATTTCCCCTTCTTTCAGTGTAACTTTGTCTCCTTGCTTTATATCAAACAGAAATATGAAGATTCATGGCTGCTCGTAACAGTGTGCTTTTGTGAATAATGCTGCAATATTCTTGTTCCCAACAGATTAAAAAGGCTAGAAATGTTAACAATGATAGATGCATGAGTTTCATTTGCAGAGATACATACAAAATTTGAACCGCAACATTAAATTAGAAACCCAAAGGAATGTGCAGAGGAGGAAGAGCAATTATGTAAACTCTGTGAGTTCTAACAGAAGGCAAAATATAGCACCAATTTAAAATCTAAAAGTTGGTTGATGCAAGAAAAGAAAAGAATGCCCTTTTTGCAACAAACAGTTCAAAACCAAATTCATTACATCTGTCTTTTTTCTTATTTTCTCAGCAGATTTATTCTGCAAGGTTATGCAGGTAAAAAAGAGCAACATTATCCTAAACATATGTAACTACTGGACTCACTTGGTGATTATTGCGACTCTACTTTCATACACACAGTCTAGTTATGGAAACTATACCACGGACAGCTCACTAAATGAGAACATGTCCAACCACACCAACCTTGTAGCAGACAGCTGGTGGAAAAGCGAGGCCTGGCCTGTTTGTGTGCACTCTGTTGGGGAATCTGGCAAAAGGACTGCGTGGGAGACCATGCAGCCAGACGAGAGAAGGAAACTTGTCCAAAAAAGAAAAAGGAGTGAGAATATGAAGCATCCAGTCTGGTGTATTCAACATTAGTAAGAAAAAAAATGAAGAAAATATGCATCTACAGAATCCTGAAAGGAAATATGTGACAAGATAATTTTAGAATGATATTCTTCCATGTCCTCCTCCTCCTATTACTCTTTACTAAGAGTTGTCACCATCCTTGCTGTTGCTGAGTTGTTGGGGGCCATCAAGTCTTCCTTCTGGTGGGTTTGACAACCCCAGAGGAGAAGGTAAAGGAACCAAAAGGTGTGGGAGAGGAAGGAGACAGGGATGGAGTAGGGGTTGTGGGAGAAGAGGAAGATGTAGGGGTGGAGGGCAGGCTGCTGGGAAGAGAAGATGATGCTCTCTGCTCCCGGAGAAGGCGGCGTTGACGTAGAGCGGAAGAAAGGAGCAGAGCCTCGGTGCAGAGGCCGGAGGCTGACAGACTCGCTAGGAGCGCCTTTGCTTGGCTGGAGGAGACTGTCAGGGAGGGTATCCCCTCATGGGGGGGCATTCTCAAACCAGGTGCAAAAGCTGCTGCAGGAGTAGGCATTCGGCCTAAAAAAATGCTCGCTTTCAAATACGGTTCAGTGGTTCCAGCACGGTTGATCCCCAAGGCCTTGGAGTAGAGCAGGGACACAGAAGACAGGAGGGGGTGAAGGAGGAGCACAGAGAGATGAGGTTTTCAGGGGGCTGAAGTGGGAAATTATGAAAAATTTAAAAGTTCTAAAATTGGTTGTGGCTGGGCAGTGTTCCCTGTAGCAATTTCCTTCACCAGGGCATTCAAACACACCTGTGCAAGCATACATGCTTGCACAAACAAACACACTCACACCCGTCTAAGCACAACTTGGACTGAATACTAGAGATGTAAAAGGAGCTGGTTAAGTAAAGTGGGCAAATAAGTGTGCATCTTTGTAGTCACGTGAAAAGGAGGAGGAGACTGAAGAGGCTGGATGAGGGGACAGGTCGCTCACTGCTGCAGGGTAATGGTTGGAGCAGACAGGCAGGTCAGGAGGTGAAGGGCAGCACAGGGTCACACAAGGGGGCCAGGATTGATGAAGTATCAGAAGAAAACATGTTGTGGACGGGAAAGGAGGGGGAGTGAGAACAGGAGACAAACACAGGAGATTGTTATTCAGGTTGATATCAGCATGTGTGATGAAAGCCAAGACACAGGCCACCATCTGTACATGATGACAGAACCACTAATCCCACTAATAAGGTGCAACAGTGAAAAAAAAGACATATTACACTGTTGACTACCTTTACTTAGCTTATTTCTATGATGTTCATTCTTTGAAAACGCAACACACTCAGATGAACATGCAGAGCCACGCCTTTATTTTATTTCAAATAATTAATGTTTCGGCCAGTAGATGGCACTGTTTCAACAGAATGAAACTTGTGGGAAATGCATTTTTGAAGATGATTTTGTTTCTCGGGCGCTGATGTGAATGCATGTGACAGGAACCTTTTACATGCTGTAAGTGCAAGGCACAGAGTGTACAAAATACACCGAATGGAATGGGGTACAAAAAAAAAAGTTTAGTTAGGAAAGTTTTGTCACTTTTTCAAAAGAGCAAGGAAGGGGAAAACATGTCAAAGACTTTTGTTGTGGGAAATATAGCCAGCTGAGAGATTTACATTTGCTCTGCTTGAGATATTTTTCTCATACCTGACTCAAACTGGTATGCTGGTCTGTGAAGGAGATTTCCCTCCTTGTTTTGCACTTTCACAGCTTCCTGCCAAACGGGATGGTATGTCCCCACTAGCCCCACTTCGTGCTCATCACCTACAGCTAGCATGTTTTACTGTCGGGAGCCATGTAAGGCCAAACGGAGAATTGGATGGTTTGAGGCGTGAAACTTATGCCATTGTCATGCCCTCCTTGATCTGTGGCAAAGCAAACGAGGAGAAACAGGAGCTTTGAACTCTAGCACTTGAGCATATTGATTTGATTGGTCCTCATGCTTGAAATGCATTAGTCCCACTGACAGGGGGTTCAAGGAGAAGAGAAACTCGGTGCCTCCACATTTCTCACTGGAGAAATGTGTACTTTTAAAAATTCCATTAGAATAATCACACGCTGAACATTTTTGGAAAATCCATTGTGTTAATTTTATCATGTTTATTTAGTTGGGGAAAATAAATTAAGAGAAATTTGTTTTTGACTAAATCAGTGATGGCACAACTACTGGTACTTTTATAAAACTTTAGAAAGCATAAAGGGAGACTAGTCCTCTATAAAAGATCTCCGTAGATCCGTCAGAGTCCTGACTGGCCTCTGGTTGATCTAATTTCCTTTCCAGCTTACCCTTCAAGCTTTCTGAAAATATTTAGGTCATGAGAATGAGATGGCCATTGCAGAAGGTTGATTTTGGGTCTATTTTGAATCAGCTATAATTTTTGGATCATCACCAGATGATCTACCAACCACCCATTTTCAATTTTCTGAAAGAGACCTCCTCATTTAAAATGTCCTGTTTTTGCAAACAGAGTTATGATGGCTTGTACTTGAATAAAGTTTCGAGTTTTTAAATGAGAAAAAGGCCAACACCATCCTAGATAGTCCAACCTGCAAGCAAAAGGAACTTCCATCAATATTTATCCTGCGTTTTATGCCAAACATAAAACAACAAACATGGGGTGTTTGTTAAAAAAACATTACAGCTCAATCTGATCTTCCAAAAGCACATGGTTCATTTTATAGTCCCAGTAACTTTTAGCAAACTTCAAACATTTGTGATGATAGGAGACAAAGCTTTTATAATGGCATGCTTTCCCAAACAACAGATCTACTGTTCACTAACAAGAAGCCCTGGAGATGTTTTTACTCCTCTCACAGTCCTCCCCATTGGGCTTGAAGGCAGAAAAACAAACTTGCATTCAATTTCAGAGGAATTCTTAAATTCCTCTTTGTGTCTTGTCATAAATATATCCAAGGCACACATGAAGGTATACAAGCTACCATGTGAAACAAAAAAATCCAGTAAGTGTGACATTACTACTTTTGTCAATTGCTGTTCATCTAGAATTTCTCTATACTTCTGAATGTTGTCAAAACAAATGTTAGATGTTTTAACAAATGTTTTATTGTCAATTTATGCAGCAAAAGACGAGACTAGCTGAGAACTCTTTACACATCAATGTAGAAAATTGGTAAAGAAGTTGCTTAGTTCAATGTGGCAGATAAAACCAGCAAGTGGTACAACAACATTCTGTCCTAATTGGAACTGATGCATAGTTTGACCCATAAACCCGTATTTAAAATGCTAATGTTCTGGCACATGATGCAGAAGTTTATCCCTCAAATACTTTTTGTTGTTTTTGACATATTTTTTAATGTATTTTGGTTTTTAGTTGGATTAATAAGATGCGAAAAGAGCATGTTGCTCTTGTCAATTTGGAAAAACAAATTTAAGAAAAGTTCAATAAAAGTGTTACTATATAAAACTGGTTGGAAGTTTGCAAGCTAGTGTATTACTTTATGAATTGATGAGAATCAGCTTGTCCATGCTCCAAAATATATGTGACTGACAGAATTATCTTTGAGTTTGGGCTGACAGATCAGAAAAATGTGGAGAATAAAAATCATTCAGGTTTGAATAAGGATAAGGGAGTTCCCATCCAGATCTCTCTGCCAGTTTACTGGATACAACGCTTTATTCTCCAAAAGATAGTTTTCTGATAGTCTTTGCTCAACAATTCTTACTTTACCTTCACAATGCCTACTTTTCTCCACCTATAAAATAGAAAGCAACAAATGAATTTTGCCAAAGTTGCCTCTTTTTTTCTTCTCTTAGTTTAAATCAATTGTTTCATTTTTTTATTAACCATAAAATTGTACTAAACTGGCATGTAAACTGCTTTGGCACCGGTTTTGTCCTCGGACAATTAGCTTTGAGGGTCCAAAGCCCCTCTAAGAATACTGCTTTCACACATCCAGAGTCTTTCACAATAGCTGTTTTGAACAGTTTATGCACAAAAGAGACTGTGCAGTGTCAGTGTCATTTTGAAATAATAGGATTAATTTCCCTTTCAGTTGACAAGAGTAGGCATCTACTCAGCCTTCAAATCTGAGGGAATGAATAAAACCAACAAAGGATGATGGAAAAGGAAAAAAGGGGATGCTTGTGTAAATTGAAGAGTACAGGAAGCTGAAAAAGGGGGAGAAGAGACATAAAGCGGGAGAAATGTAAAAGATTTAATGACGGAAAGAGAGACGCCCTCTTCATATTAAATCATCTGTGATTGCCAGTGACTCGAGTGGCGGTTATTACTCAGCACTGCAGAGGTTCTTCCCAATCTTCTCAGTTTGAAGAGACCAAAGCCTCATTACTTCTCCATCTCCCAAATCTCTCTCTCTGCCAAACACATTCATTTCTCTGCAATCTACAAAACTTACTTTTGAGTCTGAAAGCGCTCTGGGTTATGAAGGTTTAGGTGCACTTCACTGCTTCTGTTATTTTTCAAATTACATTGACATTAAGCTTTTCTTGCCCCCATACACTGGCAAGAATCTTCTCCCAGCTTTGCTCGACCGACATGCTTCAGCGGTTTAATTTCCTAGCCTCTGGAGACCATCTAGCATCCTCATGTCCAGGTCTTTACTTTACATCACCTCTTTAAATGCTAACAAGTTCAAATATAAAAAAGAAAAAAACCCTGCAGGGACAACTATTGATCAAACGTATAACAACATTTATCTAAAATAGCTTTAAAATGGTATAAAGAATATAAAATTGCACTCATGTTTTCTCACCTCTTAAAAGCAGTCCATTAATAGTGCTTTGGGAAAATAATAATTTGAACCAACCAATATTTTTGTAAGTCTGTTCATGCACAAACAAAATGTTCAGTCCGAAGAGGCTTTTAGCATTACAATTACAAAAACCTACAACCAAACCATCAAATGAGCATCTACAGACAGTCTAACAAAGAAGGAGAACTGTCAACAAACCTGGTGACAAACTACAAGCTTCTCCACTAAGTCATGTTTTCTAGAAGTTTTACTACAGAACAATGGAAGCGTCTTTTTTGGTCACAAATATTTTTTGATCAAACACTATTTTAAAATCAGACCAAAAATTGTTCTCAAAAAGTTGCCAAAGTTGTAAAAGCCAGAATTCAATCAGTTTCTATTAGTAGAAAAACACTTCGCAGGAGATGAACCTTCACAGGAGAACTTGGCTTACCAAAATTACTTTCATGGTGCATGATTTGTCAGCACCATCATCTAGTGTAACATTAATGCAGGATTTGATGAAAAGAACTTCATAACTACAGTGAAACAGGGTGGTGGTGATGATCTGGGGTCCTTTGTTGCTTCTGTATCTGGATGACTTGACATAATTCATAAAACCATGAATTCACCTCTCTTTTAGAAAATCCTACAGTTAAAAATAATTCTAGTTGTTAAACTCAGAGATAAGCTAAAAAATTGAATCCCCAAAATATAAAATAAAGGAGTTTTACGTCCTAAACTTTGACAATATACCTTGAACCGGAAATGTTTGGTTGAAAAACTGCTAACGAGAATGAATTAAAGTTGCAAGTTGTTGTCGCCAATGGTGACATAATCAGGGATGGTGGTTAGGGAGTCATTACTTTTCACCCAATGCCGGGCTGGTTTTAATGACTTTTTCCATTATATAATAAAATAATCATTTCAAAATAAAAGAAATAAAAAGAAATACTTTTTTGTGGGACTGGACCATGTACAACTTTCACAGCATATGCTTTTTCTAGAGTTTTGGTTAACAGTCTGTTTCCATTAATTAAAATATAAATCCCTACAAAGAGAGACTTCATAATAATTATTTCCCACCCCAATTATTTGATAGTGTAATATCTAAAAGACAATGAGCTAAAAGTTGAATCATTTTGTTCCCAATTTTGTGCCCAGCATCTTGTCTGATGCATCAGTCCATGGTATCAAACAACTTATGTGTATTCTCCAAAAATGGTTTTAAATTCATGCAGTCCCTGCTGAAACCTGTCATATGAAGTCATATTCCCTAGCTGAGGGGTGAAGCATGCCGAGGACGTGCAACACTTGTGTAGAGATGATGTAACGGTCAAGGAAATAATTTATTCTTGAGTGGTGAATGAAAAAAAAGAAAACAATGGGTTCCAGAAATAGATGCTCACGATCTTAGTACTTAAACAACTTTCAAGGCTTACATGTATATGGGTATAGAAATCACATAGCAAAGACCAATGTCATTAATTTTGCCTTTAAGAAGGGTTTATTATACTAATCTTCAACATGATTTATCAAAATCAGAGCTAATGGTTAGATAATACCTGTTGCAAGCTCTGCATCTTCTGTAAGTCCTCTTTCTTGCCACCTTTAGTCTTCTCTGTGCTATTTTGCTGCAGGTGCTTCAGCTTTGAGGCAGCTGAGGAATGAATTTTACCAATGCTGGGATTATTCCCACCCTGAGAGAAAAACAAGACAGAGAAAAGCAGAACAGAAAGCCAATTTAATACAGACCTGCTTATACATTTCACTTCCTCTCTACAATACCGTCTGTTTCAACCATTGACATAAATTTACTTGAAAAGAGTTTGACTACATCAAGCAAACCAGTCTCCTGAGACAAGGAGGATTTTTTCTTTAAAGATTTGAGAAGATAGTTGATATAAAGTTGAGAAAATGCACTTCAGTGAAAAATACCCTCTATCAAGAGAGAATGGCACAGAACAGAATATAGAAAAGCAGCACTGAAAGTGACACTACGTGATCTAGCTTCACAGCAAGATCTGCAAAGCTCTGTGCTTAATTATCTTCCCCACTGAGCTAAACAATTCACTGCCTCTAACAAACACAAAAACAAATACACATTTCCATCCAGCTGTGCCTCTTCTGCACACAAAGACACAAGATAAAAGATTGTATCATTGCAAATACCTTGAACTTTCTCATTGTCAGTTCACAACTACAAACTTGTATGCCACGGATGTCCAAAGTATAGATCCATCCATCTTTCCATCAACTCTGACCACCTTGACTTTCCTAGTTGAAGCAGCTTCACATTATGGTGCTCCTATCACTGTGTTTTACTCCAGCATGTCCAAAGTGATGTAGAGGGTTTGTTTTGTTTCACACTATTTTGCATTTAAGCAATGTTTAGTTTAGACACCTCTGACAGGAGAGAAGCTTCTTCCACATGTTTGGTGTGTTCTTTAAAGGAAGCATGAGAAAGTTTGTTCTAGCTGTCTATATGGCTTTCATTAAATAGTGGCATTGTCACTCTTCCACTGACCTCATTATTCTGAAGTGCACAACCAATAGATTTACGGTCTACACACTCTCCCACTTTAATTTTAGTTAGTAACCTCCCTCCCCTGCTGTAGCCCAAACTTCTCCACAGTTGACCTGTCTACTGAGGTCTTTGGCATTCATGATGGTGTCGTTTCACTAATGTTTCCTAACAGACCTGTGTGTCCTTTGCAACTCAGTTGTGACTCAAATTGTAATTGATTAGTGGATTTGATTGAAGTTCATCAGCTTTAAGGGACAAATATTTAGGTCAAAACACTTTTAAATAATGAATTAGAAAATACAGTTAATAAAATACAAGAAAATGTCAATTGGGAATCACTGTAAAGTGTGTGAATATATTGGTGCATTATGGGTCCCTGACTAATGCGACTAATGCGCGGGACCCTAAAACTCCATTTCTCAACAAATACAAATACAGAGTTTTGTTAAATCTCCACTTTGGTTGCAGTTTTTATGAATAATAGTTTTCAGTGATATAAAGTTGAGTTTTTGCGTGGATTAAAGGCAAACCAAATAAAAATTTATAGGTTTTCCCAGATATCCAGCTACATATGAACTAGACCAATTGTTAACACTCAGTAAATTGGCTGTCCTTTGGTTTAAGTTCAACTTCTATTTCTTTTTGAAAATGTGAACCACAATTCAGTAATAAGGGAGACTTCTTGTCTGAATTTAATTTGCAGCACATGTTCGACCAGAATAGGGAGAAGGGTTCTGTTGGAATGATCAACATGATTGAAGCTGGAGTGATGAAATAATGTGTGAAGACTCTGTAATCCTCAGCCATTCCCGTAGGAACGCTCCATGGCTCCACATCAGAGGGCTGAAACTCGCTATGACAGCGACTGTCAAGTATTTCAGTGGGAGGATGCTTTCCAGGCAAGAGTCAATACTACGCAAACCGTCAAGTCATCTTGGCACAAAGAAAGCTGTACTAGGGATGCTTTAAGCCTTTTGCTAATTGCTAAGCTTTTGTCACTTTGCGGTCAGCTGGAGGTGAAATGAAAAGAGGCGGCTCATTATATCCGAGGACAAGAAGTTCATTACATGGTCATAAACTATATTAGGCTATGGAATAGGAAACAGACTTGGGTTTTTCTGCATAATAATTCCTCAAAACAATTTTATCTTCAATAATCTTATGTAAAAGAGGCAACCCAAATGTATTTTATTGCCTTGTGAAAACAGTACAAAAAAAATCTCATTGCACATGCAGTGGCAATACCCTTTAATGCACGATTTAGGAAAATGTAAAATATGCCCTGAAGGTTGGTTAAAAATTTAAATGATTGTATTGTTAACTGCTTTGCTGGAGGGAAAGGAAGTTGATTTCAAGGCAAGGCTCATAAGCAAAAAATAGAAATGATAAAGTTCAGGCATTACCTATGAATATATTTAACAGGAGAGGAGAAATGAGCAAGTGTCAGAGAAGTTTGGAAGGGAAATAATTACTGTTGCACGGCTCAGCAGGAGAGCAACTCCAGTTTGAAGAACAGAAAGAGAAGAAGACAGGGAGTCTGTTGTCTGTCCTTTGTACATATTTTTGATCTTAAATAAAATTACATGCGGAATGAGTCAGGGAGCAGACATCAGAGGCTTGAAAGAGAATTTCCAGTAGTCATCTGCTGAGAAGAAGGAAAACAGACCATGCTGCTTCAGAGTGACAGATGTGCACAGCAGCAGCAACAAACAATGGACCTGAATTGATGCTGGTTTGGGTGGAACTGGTGGCCTCCTGGTCTCTGACATCAGACTCCCAGTGTGCTGTGCTGGAATACTTCTGGTGGCTGACTCAGTGTAGAGCGTCTCTCTCGTAGGATGGCTACTGATCTCTATTAAGGTGTTCTCCAGCTCTCGAATAGTCTCCTCCAAACTGTCCAGCCTCTTGTAGGTGCTGAGTCGGACCTCCTGCGTCATCCTTTTCTGACTAGATGAGCTACTTTTAGAATCACAATTACTCTGCTGTACTCTAACATCATCAGTATGCTGAAACGTTAGCACGTCGTCCCCTGTTTCAATCCCTCTACTTAGAGCCTCCATGAGGGATTGTTGCTGGGTCAGTTGGTGGAAGGATCTTGATCTTGATTTAGGAACTGGATTGGATGACTCTAGAAGGGAATACAGCAGTCTGTATGTATCTTTCAATGTATTTCCCTCCCTGAATATTATAAGCAGAGGCCGTTCAATCAGCTCTTCTTCAGAAATGTCTTCATTCTGTGCTGAAATAGTTAGAGTTTTAAGGTCTATACTCTTCAGTTCTTGAACGTCGTGAGGAGACACCCATCTCATCTCCATGTCTGTCAGAAGCAGGGAGATTTCTTGGTCTTGTTTGAGAACACATTTGTTTCCTTCTGAAGGTATTCCCCTTGAAAACACATTCTTATGGACCATATGCTGATTGCGCAAATTGTGTGCTGGATTATCTTGTACAGGGTAATTTGTTGAATCTCTGACAGAATTTTCTGCAGCAGTGAGTGAGTCTGGCAAACATTCTGTCAGCACGATGAGGGGGACTGGAGATAAATTCCTTCCCTATAAATAAAGAAAGCACTTAATGTATAAATAGAAACACATCAACTAGTTAAACCTCTACAAAAAATGTAAGAAAACCTGACAGATATGACATATGTATAAATGCATATGTATGTATGTAATTATAGATAATTAGCATACATGCAGCTGTAAGTTTGGGACCTAATTACAAAAATTACATACAAGGGAAAAAAGTAGGAAACAGGATAGGTTCGTTTGCTCTCACTTAAAGGTTGATCCTCCCATAAGGAAAAATTATGTCTCCATTCCTCTGGATTTCTCAATATGAAGTGACTGTTTTCAATGAGATCACTGGTGCCAATCTTATTGGTACAACCCACTTTATTGGTATAAGATTTCTCAACCTGAACACACAAAGAGTTAAATGGAACCAATTTTGATGGAGTCATAATTCTCAAAACAGAATTAATCATAATATTAATTCTTTATTTGTCCTTAAATCAGGAAATTCTGTGTTTTCAAGAACACAGTGGATCTGAAAAACACTGAATTTAAAAATTGACCAAAATTTGGATTGTTGCTTAAAAGTTTTCCAGGTATTTAATCGGATTTGACCAAAAGCTTTTGCAAGTTTAAGATAGCAATTATCTTCTTATTTTCATCATAACTCATCCACTTTAGACTTGAGTTTTGAATAATAATGTTTTGTCACACATTTATTTGCGATATCTTGCTATAAATTATGACACAGTCTGGTAGATACAATTAGTGCACAGTCACACATGATAATTATCAGTTTAACCCTCTAATGAATGTAAAGCTTGTGCAAAATGGCTTTAGGTTTTCTTGTCTGCACATGAATGTCAAAAAAAAATCAGCAGCAGTTGTGTGGTCATGAGGCTTAAGCCGAGAAGGTTAAAAGTGCATGCGGTCAAAAACTGAGCAGTAGTTACACTGAAGGTAGTTAAGAAGTAAAAGAGACATAAGGGAACAATCCAGACTGTTCATGGCCAGCAAGAGTGTTACCTCAGAGGCCTCAAGAGGAGACACGTCTAGCCTGGAGGGGGAAGTGTTTTTCCTGACGTGTGGACTAACGGGGAGGAAAAGTGAAGTAGGGCGAGAGAGCCTTATTGGGGCTCTCTCAAACAGCTGGAGAGGCAAAACAGAGGTTAAAAGAACGTCACGGTAACAAAACAACAACCACTGACAAATCCAAATCAAGTATTATTAAGTCTTTGTTGCATCAAGTTTTCAGGCAGCCCATCTTAAACACAGAACACACAGCTCTTGGGGTCCATCTGTCTGTGAGTCCTGGTTGATGATGTGTGTGACTGAGCATTATGTGATCTTTGGGCTTTCTCGGTGCCAAGGGCAGGAGGGACATATGGCACCTGGTGCTTGAACATGTGGTAATGATGATGAGCGTATCTGCAAATGCCCTTAGAGTGTGTATGTACTCTCGTAACCCCTCGGCACTTACTGGATGTCACGTTCATAGCTATAAAGCGCAGTTTGGCCATTGATTGAGCAACATTATCACAGTAAAAGTATAATCAAATTGATATACAATCCATATTTCATTTACCTCAAGCTCGGCAGCAATCTTTTCCTCCTCTCCTTGTTCCTTCTCTCCAGAAGCGAGCGTCGGGGGTGTCGATGCAGGGCGAGGGTTTTCTGACATGGTCCTTCTCAGTTTTATGTGAGGCTTTTGAGTGTCATTCTCTTCAGATTCTGATTTCTAATAAAACAAAAAAATTATTAAGACATGATCTAAAGCAGCAAAGAATATTTTCTGTTTATTAGGACAGAAAATATTCAGCAAATGAACAAATTAGTTTTCATAAGACTGTATTGATTTGATGGTTTCTTTCTCTTGTACCTTTATGCTTTTTCCAGGAATTAATGGCTCTCCACTGCGAGATGTCACTCCTGGAGATGAAGGGAAACTACGCCTAGGCGGAGGAGGAGGAGGAGACTTGGACGGTTTTTCTGTGCGATATCGTGGTACTGTCAACTCATCTGGACAAGTGAAAAAAAAAATATGATAGAGAAGCTTATAAGTTAACAAAACTGGTTGCAGTAAATATAGTGATTCATACTTTTGAAAGTCATAGCCTTACCAGAGCCACGCCTGGATCCCCCCTCTTTTGCTGAAAGCTTGTTTTGTGGCTTGCTACTGCGGTGCTCTGTTGTTGACGCCGCACTCTGAGGGTTCTGGACTGATGGTGTGTTGGAAGAGGGCTTGATCTGCTTGGCAGCAAAGTCCAGGTCTGGAATAGCCTTCATCAGCTCGGCCTGGGTCTCCTCCAGCAAGCGGTTGATGTCCTGAGCACTGTACTGTGTAAGACTGGCCCGCTTCTCCTCCCAGTCCCGCTCTGCTGCCTGTAAAGTGAATGACGGCAACCAGAATAGTGTTGTCTCAGGCCTGTTTCACATCAGATTAAGACTGCCAGATGGCTATAAAAATCCCCAAGACCAGTCCGATGTTAATGGATTCCAGCAAATTGGGAAAATTGAATTTCAGTGTGAAAGCAAATCTATAGATACCAACATTTCAGTACTGGCGAAATAGGTTTTTAGCTGGAGCTTCCTTGGCTGTCCAGTCACAATGGACATGGGTATCACATCTGCATTCAGCAACTTTTCATAATTTGACACTTTTTTGCTCATCCAAAATGTATATTTTCATAGGAAATGAAAAAGGTCTCTCTCAAAAGATGTAAAATAAGAATTCATTTAAAAAAATGTTGTTGTTTTTTAATCATTTGATGAAAAAGATATGGAGAGAATTATTTATACCATTCAAATTAATCAGTAGAGAAATATTTATTGGCATTATGGCGAATAAAGTAATCTTATAATTGGGGATTGTATTTTTACACACATACACAACTATCAGTATTTTTATTAACCGATCAGCAGCACATGATGTTTTCTGTGCAGCACTCAATGTGCCATGTTGTGCAATTATTTTAAATTGGCACAGTGCATATCTTAGCAGGGGCAGTTAAAAAGAATCAAATTCCAAAAGTGTTTATGTTTTTCCACAGATCACCATGAGATGATCCCCCCCAAGTCACAGTGAGCAGAGTTGCACTTAACACAACAAAAATAACATACTAAGGCCTATGGGCCACTGCTTGTGCTTTTTCCTCCTTATCCTCTCTGACACCAGTGCTTCTCTTTAACAGCATGACAAAGGCATTTTGCATTAGCACTGAAGCCTTCAGCTTTTCCTCTTTCTCTTGTCAACCTGATATATGTGCAATTTTGAGGTGTGTGTGCGTTTTATCCTTCTGGGAGCCTTAATTCGTGGAGGTATCCAGTGTAGGTATTTTTTTATTCATTGGAGAGTGTAGATTATTTGTTTCAGCTATTTAGTGAAATTTTTTTACTGCCAGAGTATTGACAAGATCCCATGTGGATAGCAGTGTCAGTGCACATATTCTTAAGCCGTAAACAAACTCTCCATGGTTGCTCATTTTATAAACTCTCTAAAGACCTAGTAACACAGGTATATAAAGGACACATAGATAAGCAGACACTGCTGGAACAACTTCCACCAGCTTTATTTGGGGTGGAATAAGTTTTAGAGAAATAAAGAAAAATGTAATTAAAGAAATTGCCTTACCAGTCGGACTTCCATTGATAAAGCTTTGTCAGCGGCAGCACGCCGCTCCAACTCCTCTAGGGCTTTGCCTTTGTGAGGAACAGGAGGATAATTGTCCTTATGAGGACCGGATGGGTTTCCGAGACTACGGCTGAGGCTTGAGTGAGGGTTCCAGTTAGACAAGCTGTTACCTCCTCCAATGTCATTGATAGTTAGCGGTGGACTGGTAGGAATGTCAAAACTTGAAAATTTTTGCAAGTCGTCATTGTGCTTTGATGAGGGGCTAGAAAAGTTGTCCTGCTTTTTCCAAACCCCTTCATTTGCTTGCCTGGCAAGACAAGGAAGAAAAAAAAATCCTTAATCAAGTCTGTGAAATGTTTCCTTTAAACTTGAGTGTGACAAGATTATTACTGAGAATAATTAAGATTATTAAGAAGCTTTTCAGGACTAATCCTGATAAGAAAATCTCCTTCACTCTTCCTAAAAATCACAAAGCATATTTATGAGAATAAAAATAGCTTTGAAAGTACTTTCAGCTGGAATTTATGATTACTGAATGCTTCTTTTCTTTAAAATTTCATAGTGTTATTTCTTCATAAAACAATATTGTCAATGAAAGCCAATAAAATACATTAAAATCTGCATTTAGTGCCATGAAGAAAGCATTACTCGATGTTTTTTTCCCTTAAAAGTTTGGAGTCTTCTGGCATGCTATTTGACATGCTTAAATATTTCAAATCAAAGTTAATTTTTTTATTTAGAATATATCAAATTTAAGGGAAATGTCAAAACTTACTTCAAACTATTTAACAATGAATTGACTGAAAGATGTTAGACGGGCAAATGCACTATCAGGGTCTGCAGAGCCGCTAGTCCCAAACAAAGTGACTTCTATTTTGGTTTTGTTTATTCTACATGGAGGAAAATTGAGTGCATCCAGGGCTTGAAGTTATTTAGAAAGTCCATTACAGTTTTCAGTAAATCATTCTTTATTGTATGGTGAAATTATACACTCTGAAGATGGACCTAGGGGTAAAATGTAGAATTAGAACAGGAGAGGACTCAAAGTCAGCCTGAGGAACTCCACGTTTAAGTTGCTGAAGAAAAGCTTTGATTGATCAACATGAACTGAGAAAACCCTGTCTGTCAGATATGATTTATCAAAAAAATAAATAATATCTAACAAATATCTTTTGGGTAAATGGACAAAATGGTTTCAAATTGAGGTCACTGAAAAAAAAATAAACTATCCAATCCAACTGTGCCCTATGTGTAAATATAACTGCCCTCTCGATAACTCATCCTTGTGATTAGCCATATTTATCTGGTGTTGTTTCTATAGTCAGATTACTTCTTGAAGAAAGCTAAAAGACCACAAGAAGCAATACAATATGTTCTGACCTAAGGAAATCCAAGAAGAGATGAGAAACATAACCATCAACATCTATCAGTCTAAAAAGGGGTTAAAAACCCGTTTCTAAGCCTTTGGGATGCCAACAAAACACAGTGAAAGCTATTATCCACAAATGGAGAAAGAATGAAACAGTGGTGAACCTTTACTAAGCTGGCTTAACCAATGCTACCACAGAAATCTGCAAGAGGGAAACAATTCTTCACATCACTCTATCGGCTTGCTCGACACTTCAGTCTGAGCCTAAAGCTGCCAAATGTGCTATTCTCCACCTTCAGAGCAGTTTCATACTTGCGCATTGTGGCGAGGGTGTCAGTTATAGTCTTGCAGCGTTTTAACAGGGCATCTAGTCTGTGCGGTTCTTCTTTGAGGAATTTCACAGCTTCTACCTCCACCCGCAGCACCACCCGCATCTTGCTCTGCAGGCTCGGGAATTGATCTGTAGTAAAAAAGCAGAAGAGCGACACAAAACAGGTATGCTTTTACAAAAGACCTCTCAAGGATACTGAAAGCCTTTCATGTTAATTAAATGGTCTATTTTTTGAGCTACTGCAAATGGTCAGCAAGTTCATTCATACAGTGAGCAAAGCAAGAGTGATTAAACATTGCAGACTGGCTGTGGGTGACTAAAAGATAATCAGCGCCTCGGTGAGTAATTAGTAGAAAATAAACTGACTACTAGTCGTAACGATCATTTTCTGTGTTGTGCAGTGCATAGTGTGAGGGATGAGCCGGCATGACTCACTTTTCAACTCTGTGAGTGTTTCTCCCAGCTTTCTCAGAACTGTAGCCTTCTCCTCCAGCTCCTGCACCGTCACCAGCTTGTGGTTGACAGACGACTCCTTCTGGATCTCCTCCACTGATTTCTCCAGGTCACTGAGACAGAACAAACAGAAGGTTGAGCATCAGGGATTTTTCTTTCATGATCACGTTTTATTCAAATTAAAACTTGATCACATCAGAAATGTGTTAATAAAGTGTTAATTAATCTGCTGTCAATAAACAGCCTGTTGATAAACTAGTTATGGACAGCTGAACTGAAGGAGTATGCAGTGGTATCTGAAAAGCTATTTGCATAAACCGTGACTGAAAAAAAAAAGTCAAATTATGTACCTATCATATCTTCAAGAGCACAGATTTCATGCAAATGTGAAATTATAACATTGTTATAGCATAACTGCAAGGCCAAACAGCATTCTTTTATTGAAAGCAGAGTAGGTAATGAATGAAAGCAGGTGGCTACATTTGGTGGGGAAGAAAAACAAATACTGATTAGCAAAGATCTCTAAGAGTTCAACCAATTATTCAGAAATGTGTAGTGATTTAGGGGCTTAGCAATTCCACATATAAGAGCGAAGCAACTTACAATATCTGATGATTAAATCTCAAGGTAGTTCTCACTTTCATCTTTGCACTCATTCTAATTAGTTACTGGACAGCTATGTATTTCAGATCTTAATAAGCATCTTGTCCATTGTCAGGCTTAATTACAGTTAAATTTCTTCATATCACCAAGTCATTCTGTAATTCATTAAGCTGCAAAAGCTGAACTTTTCTCTGATGTACCAACTCCATGTGGAATGTATAACTTTTGCTATATTTCAAATAGAATAGAGGAGAAAATCACACACTGTTGCCTCATAGACATGCAAATAAAAACGTTCTATTATTGGACAAAATATTAATACAAAGTTTTTAGATTTAGATAGTAGGTTGTTTTACTTTATGCTTTTAATAATCTTATGTGACTGACTGGAGCTGCTGGATGATGAGTTCTTCTTCATTGAGGTACTTGAGTCTTTCCTCCTCCACAAGGAGGCGTTGTCTCTGCAAAGGATCTTCTTGCTTCCGCAGGGCATCTGCTACACGTACGTTCAGCTCAGCCTCTGTCCGCTTCAGCAGAGTTCGCACGGAATCCTGGTTCTCCATCTGCACACAAAAAACATTTAAAATCAAGACAACAGGAAGACAAGAATGCTAGCAATCCTTGAAAAGTATTGGACTGTGCCTTGTAGAAGTATTCACAGCCCTTGCATTAATTTTATACTTGGAATACATTTTACACCAGTAGACCCTGTATATTTACAAGGTATTCAGAAGGTATTCAGATTTTCTTGAGTTTATGTAAGGGAGTCAGAATAAGTAAGGGAGATTAATAAAAGTTTAAAATTTAAATTTTAAAATAAAAAAAATAATTTTATTTTTCATCCACTTAGTCATTTATGTGGTGGTCCATAACTTCACACACCACTCCTCCCTCCATCAAAGTTTGTTGTTGTAATATAACAAAGGTTGACAAAGTAAAGCTGTTTGAATTATTAACAGATTATGTCATTGTTTATTTTGCTGATCTTCAAACACAAGACATTATTAAAGATAGAAATTCTGCAGCTGCAGAGAATATATTCAGTGTGGTGAGAAAAAATTATTTACAAACTTTACAATCTTGAGACTTCCACACTTGTTTTGCTTAAATTTTAATTTGCACAAAATATTTCTCCTAGCACTAAGTTCAGAAGTTCTGAGAAAAACAAAGAATGCCCATGGCGGAATCACTTGAGCATGAACTGAGCTCTCTGTCTGTGTTGTAAATGCAACATTCTGCAGGCCTGCTCCACGTAACACAAAACCCTGGTTTGAAATCACCTGCTAAGCCAGAAAAAATTAATAATTTATTAGCTGTCTGTTTGAGCAAGACAACAGTATCACTAACATGCAGAATAACATTGTATTCCCAACTGACAGCAGCTGCATTCCTGTAGACTCAGGAGTGCAGCAAAAATTTAAGTAAAAATATTTAATGCATTTACATGTTTTTAATCTTCCAGTGTGCTGCCTTGTCTCTAAATTTTAACTACTCACCCTTTTCCTTGACGTTATGTATAATTCATATAGCTCATGCAAAATTGAAGCAGAAGGCCAGTGCTTTGGGCAACAACAATAACCCAGGTGTAGAGGTCATACTCTGACAAATACACATGCAAACAATAACCTTTCCTCTCTGTGTACATCACAGCTGTAGCTGTTTTGCTGCTTAACAACTTCAAGAAAACCTTGTGATCATTGTGGTGAAATAAATAACAGCTCTGAAACACTCACTGTCTCTTATTGCCTTTTCTTTTTATTTTCTCTGCAAAGACACCAGTCAAACCAGTCTGTCCAAATTGTTTCAGAACACTGCAAACTACCAACTTAGCTTCGATATTGTTCCACTGCAGCCCCAACAAAATGGAATACCACTGCAGCAGAGTTTCTTGCAGGTGGTATTTACAATAGGTAGCATTGAAGTGAACATAGAAAGCTGAAAGCCACCTGCGTACTGCAGTAGCTCCATATCTGTTGGCAATATGGGAAACATGAGTACAAAGTCTTGAAATTCATTCATTTTTCTTGTAGCAACATAATCTCAAACTGAAGAATTTAGAAAATGAATCCTATGATAGTACCTAATATTTTAAAAACGTTGCAGTTCATCAAAGAAATTTGAATAGCAGAAATAATTTGGTCGAATCATCTTTGTAAGCTTGTTTTAAAAAGACCTTATAACATAATTTTTTTGCCTGACTTTCCATTTTAAGATGATGCTGGGAAAAATCTAGCGTTTTCGTCAGGAAGATTTTCTTTCACTGAATCTTGCATTAGTTTTATGACAGATGAAACAAGATGGACTGCTTTTAAAAAGTTCCACTTTTTGACTCGTCAGCAGTGCTTTCAGTCTTGGAATTCCCACTTGGATGCCACTTTTGCCCAGCACATTTCCTACCGTTGAAATATGGATGTTGTTCCAGATGTCATTTAAAATATATTGATATTTTTATAAAGTTTTCCTAAGTGAAATCCAAAACATTAAGTTCCAACACAGAGTGGAACTTAATGAAAAAGTAACCTCTCGTTACAATAAAATTAACCATTGATTTCACTAACCGCACTATTGGCTTTATTACAAAAAGGCCTGTAGATTTAATTAATTCTAGAACCTGGCTTACAAAATAAATTGGACTAGCAAATCAAAGAACTATTGAGAAACATTTATTGATCACTCTATGAGATCTAATACCTACAAAAGTAAGAAAACGTAGAACAACATCAAGGAGTGGCTGGAAATTGCCCCAAAACTTCTTAGACAATGAATGTACAAATTTTCTTATTAAGCTGAGAAAATTTCCTGTTTCTCAGCTTAATAAATGTGATGTGACTTAGAGATTCATTTAGTGATTATGTGATTTCACTTTACAACTCTTCAAAATGAGAAACACAAGAGAAAATGCCATTTATGTAAGTTAGTTGTGTGTTGATTTTTTTTAAGTCATGAAATGGCTAAGAGGACATTGTAGACAAAATTCTGCTGTATAAGATTATTTGTGTTAGATTATACAAAAACTATATTTTTTGAATGTTTATCAAAGGTGTTAAGAACCGCAGAAGGAGGTCTATATAGACATAGTAAAATACATCATGTTTAATAGCAGTCACCACAAATACAAATTTATCAATATTTAAACACTTAAAACCAAAGGGACCCGTGCTAAAGCAAAATATATGCAAACTTTACAATTTGATATTTTGAAGCAATTTACAATCTTCTGGTTTCTAAACACTAAAATTGGACTAAACACTCCAAAAAAATTAGGACTCTGTTTACACTTATCAAGGTATTGTGTATTTGCCATAAAATGGTTGAGTTCAAACTGAAACAGCTTTGCTGATTCCTCTGCAAAATTTACAATGTCTGCTTTTCCTCAGTGGTAAGTTGTTAGCAAGAGATGTTCACAAGATTGTGAATTATGCACAATCATCAGAACATTGTCTCGGGAAAGACATGTTGCTGATGAAACTTTTATGTGTACACTTGTATTGCTTTGAGCTGCACATAAAATGTAATATTCCTCCCTGTCACTTTGAAAGCTGATTATTTATAATGCTCTGTCTTTCTCTGCAAAGCTTGATTCATTAAAGTTCAGCTAATATAACCCCCAATAACTACTCAAAACACTGTTCGTTCTTATCCTACAGTCTAAAAGCTAGTGAAACGCGCTTTTAGTCTGTATTCATTTGAGTGTCAGGGAAGGTGACAATTTCCTTCCCACAACCCCGGAGGTTTTCAGGAAGTGCAAGAACAAGATGTGTTTATATTAATGAAATGCAATTCATAAAAATAACTGCGAGGTATATCTAAACAGAGTCAGCAGAGAACACAGCTGTCGGCTCCAGTAATCTTAACATATCCTCAGCCAGCAGATGCTTAGAGTTGTTTTTTATTAATGTAATTTCCTGCAACTGCAAACTAACAAGGATTCCAAAAGGTAAAAAAACAAGCATAAAAAGATAAACTAAAGCTAATCAAAGCATCACCCTTAACATCTATTTTCCAGCTTTGCTACAGATCCTTAATTCTAGGCTTTAACCAGACCTTTACATGGATATGCTATTCTCTAAACCATTCCATTGTAATTCTTGTTTTGTGTTTACTGTAGAGTTGCTGTCCTCTAGAAATTAAACGTCTGTCCTAAACTCAAATTTTTTTGCAGCTTTTAACAGATTATCTTCCAGGATTGTTGTGTTTTTAACTACATCTTCTTATGGACTGTCATTAGCTCCCCGATTCCTGATGCAGAAAAGCATCCAGACAGCATGATGCTGCTGCAACCATGTTTTAATCAACAAAACCTCAAAGTGTTTGTGAATGACAGTTGGAATTGAGATTTTATTATCATGCATTAAAGAGAATGAAAATTTTAACATAAGTTTTCCAAATTACACGACGATATATGTACAAATCGTCAGGAGTGAAAAGAAAAGTGTTTCTGAAACAGATAAATTGTTTAAACTGTATATACCTGCATCTTGCGAAGCTGGCCGAGCTGTTTGCGGAGGTCGGTGGCATTTTGCTGCAGACCATGCAGATGGAGTTTCATCTGCAGGCGACCCACACTGTTCACCAGGGTTGTGTTAGATGGTGGTGGTGGCATCAAAGCTAAAGGTGCTGACGGTGTATTGGCTGCTAATCACAAAGCAGGATATTGGGGGATCATTGGGAAACAATGCTGTTAGTTTGTTAAGCAGTACTCCAGTTACATTTCAGAAACAATATGAGCAACAGGCACACTCTCAGCAGAAATACCCAAATAAATACATCCATAAATAGAGTAGGTCTGGGCAAACACACGTTTTACCCAGTGTGAAAAAGCAACAAAAACCACCATATTCACAAAACTCTAGTTGTGTATTGGGTAAAAAGTGAACTCATGCTATTAGTAACTGGGGGAGAAGTTTACTATCTGTTTAGTTGGGACACACAGGGATGAGAATGCTCTTATCTCAACACAGGGCTTTGTGAGTATGGCCATCAATCTGCCATTTATTTGACCACACATACACACTCGCCAACAAGTGTCTAGTGTGTGACGAAATAAACTTTTGAAAATTCCCAAACAACCAAGCAAAGAATTCAAGAATTAGAGACATAAGGAGAGGAGTCCGCTTTCCGGGGGAAAAAACAGCCAGGAGGAAAACATGAGAACAGAGACTGCTGGTTTTTCAGCAACACCAACACCCATACAGAGGGCAGAGAGTCATGATGAATGTCTGACAGAAGAAATAAAAAAGGATGACAGGAGGAGGAGATGCCAACTACCTTTCTTCTTTTGACGTCCAGCTGGAATATAGAAAGAGTGAGCCAGTTACCAAGAAATTAATGAGGAGGGATAGAGAGAGAAAAGAAAGAGGAGACTCTTCAGAATTTATATTTGAAGAGGGATGAACAGGGAAGATTTCTACTGATTACAGCAGAGGAAGGGACAGTAGAGGTGCCTTAATATTTTGGCATTGTACCATGGGGATCTGGGCAAAGATTATCTGTTTTTGAATAAGTCAAAAAAATTATAGGAAAGAGAAAAATAACTTAAAAAGGACGATAATTAATCTAATCCATGCTACAGATACTGACAAGTTATAAAATTGTCATTTTTAAGTTCAACTACCATCTAAAATAAATCATTCTGCACAGAGTGAGTTAAAGTAACTATTTCATAGCTGTGTCTGTTTTCAAACCTTGCCGCGAGGGTTATGTTTACACTTTTGAAGATTTGCTTGTTTATTTAACACATTTCAAACAGCTCCAAAGGTGTTCAAGAGTATTTTTTGAGATTTCTAACAGCCTTTATTTTACTTTCTTTATGCATAAAATGTCATTCGTATTTAATCTGATAGGATATTTCAATATCCAATGGTGAATAGGTCATTTTAGAGTATGACTGAAATAAAAATAAAAGGTTTGAATAGCAAAAAAAGTCTTAGTCAGAAATTGTGTGGGTTTTTTTTTGGAGTTAGTACTGATTAGAGATTTGATTTTGATCCAAGTGAAGATTTAGGAAAGGCCCTCATTTGTTGCCTTTTTGATAAAGTCAAATTTAGACCACAAGATGATGATGTAAATAAATACAATTCCAAATGTAAGCAAGTAAAATGATCAAATGTGTTTTATATTGCTGAGCAAAACATTGCACATCCTTTAATTTGGCAAGAATGGTTCTACTTATAGTTAAAGTTGCTGTTTACAGCCATATTTTCTTAGATATCTTATGCTTTTGCACCATAAGAGCCAACCCATTTTTCACTGACTGGCCATGAAATTGAGCAGTGGAAAACTTTCCTGGCCCTGTGGGCAACTGCCAGCACTTCTGCTTTAAGCAGAGAGTTGTTTTAGTCACATTCAAAACTAATAAAATAGAATCATTTTCACCTTTACTAGATTCACGAAGCTCAAATATTGATATTTGAAATAATAGTGCACCGGAACAACAGGAAAGGCACAGTTTTTAATTTTCTCAGATTGAGAACAAAAAACAAGACAATTAACACCAACAAGTAGCTCAGCAATGTTATACCCCATTTCAAATCTTGCCCGTCTTCCCACATTGAGAGCTTGGACAAATAGGCCTGGAGATCAACATTACTGCAGAGTATGTATACAGTATTTCTGGAGCAGAGTTAGCAAGAAAATGAGCACAGGCATGGCAACTGGGAAACAGGAGTGTTAGTAACACTTCAATTCATAGATCTCGATTACTATGCTGTACTCACTTCCAGTGGCGGAGCCGTCACTGTTAGTTTCGGTCTTCTCGCTGGAAGAGAAAGGTAATGGCCGTGAAAACTCCGTGCCTTGGTCCGGAGGGCATCCCGCCATCATGCAGAGACGCAGTAGGCCGCATCTGAGGATCAACGGCCACAGGGCAAGGCAATTACAGAGCTAATGCTCAAAGCACCACTATCGGATATGATGAAACTTCTCACATTAGCTCAGTTATCTTCTAGTGAATAAACTCCTGGTATGTACATGAACATAGATGGCTTGACCTGGGGAATGTAAAAAGCTGAAAACTCTGTGAATCCGACAGCAGATCAATAGCACAGCTGCCTGCAGCTGATGGTTTAGTGGTCTGTACTAGAGCTGTGTGCAAGGCAGTGCAATACCTCACTACCGTGGAGCTGGTAATGGCTCTGATAATAGCCTGCCGCTGTTCCTGTCAATACTCCTGCTTATGTGTCAAATCTGAGGCTGTATTTGTGACTTTTAGAGGGTTAATGGGGTCTAATAGAGGGTCTTACGTGCTGTCGCTGTCTGGTGCCCTGGTCAGTACACTCTGCACAAGGCCAGTCAGGCTGGCTATTTGCTTCTCCATGGCCTCCATACGCTCCAGGCGGTGGTCCCTGAAAAAAAACACATAATGCTTATGAAATTATAGGCACAGGCAGATTACAGTGGAGTAGTCAATGCTTCTGTGAAGAGCTAATTTAGAGAGTGGCTTATAGTTGAAGACATCCAGTGAGCTGTTCCAAATAAGGCTGACCTGCTGGTGTCTGCGTCTTGTCCAGATAAAGAAGGACCAAAACCGGGCTCTGAACTGGAGCTGGGCCTCGACTTTGGACTCTCCACAAACACAGATGAGGAGGCAGAGTCTTTCCGGAAAGTCTGCCTGACAGGCGAGGGTCGTGGTGAAGTGGAATACGAGTCCCTCAGCTGCATGTCAGGAATTTTTTGTGGGGACGAGGGCGGCATGCGGAACCCCATTCCCAGGGTTGCAGAGGAGTACGTGTCCGAGTATAGTGAACCTCCAGGCTTGTAGAATGAGTCCTCCAGGTCTCCCTGAAGAGCAGCGGCAGAGTAGGTGCTAAGAGAGCGTACAGACCCTCGCCGATAGAGGCCAGTGGTAACAGGGTAGCTGAAAGGGTCTCCAATGGCAGCCAAAGACTGGGTGGAGGCAATGCTGAGGCGACCCTCGTTCATCAAACTGTAGGGATCAGCATAAAGTGCCTCATTTTTCATGAGAGCCAGCTTTTTTGCAGAAACTTCTTCATCTGGCTTGACATCACGGCGCTCCAAGATGGCACTTGGTGATGGAGACAGACCCATGTTGGCCCCATGGCCACCTGGAGGATGGTGGGAATGTCTGGGTTGCTCATGTTGAGGATGGTTTCCGGAGAAGGAGGGAGTACGACCCCCGCTGTATGAGAGGCGAGAGCGAGACGGAGAGCCAGAGGGTGCCGAGGTTGAAGAGGAAGGAAGAGTGTTGAGGCGACGTGTTGGGGAAGATTCCCGAGATGAGTAAACCATTTCTCTCTGAAAGAAACAAAATAGTTGTTAGGATGGCAGCTATTAGACAATAGGGATGTGTAGTAGTTGTAAGAATTCCAAAAGTATATATATATAAAAAAAATCTAATTTTCTGCAGATTTCTATGGAATATAAGGACATAAGCCCATTGAAACAAATTTTTATGGACATCCAGTCTTTTGAAAGGAACTGCTTTGAAAGCAATAACGACCAGCGTCAGCCAGTATCTTTACAAGGGCTTTGGCTCTTTTGGCATGGAGTTAATAAGCAATTTTCACAACAAACACCTTCATCTATGGGACAGAGAACCTGCTTTCTTTCTGAATGGCAATAATAATTACAGGCACTGTAATCTTACAGTAAGACAAAATCTACTGTCCTTAACTCATATTTTCCTTTCTATTTTCTTTCATTTCTACCACACTGATCAATCAAGTGTGGACAGTGAAAGTCCATCCAAGTGCCTGATTTTAAGACTTACAATATCTTAGTCTACCAAATATTACATATAAGCAGTCCGTGCGACTGCAATATGACACATTGATAGTGCAATGAGGACTGTGATTCAACATATTGTGCAGCTTTAGGAGGAACAATACAATTTTCTCCAAGGAACCCACTACTATGGTATTTAGCAAATAGAAATATTTTGTGACCCTGACTCTCTAAAACCAGGAAAGGTTTTGTCAGGTTTAATATCAGACAATGAGAAAAAAAAAGCACTGAATGTAATTATCTTTTCAACTGTATTTTCTGCAACAAATGCACAAAAAGCTGCTGATGTAATCACCTTTGAAGGGGACTTTAGTTATACATCAGCTATGAGTTAAAGGTTTGTGCTTTCTTATCTTTTAATATCTCCTTTAGACTGCTTTTCATGTGCACCTCTCATTTTTTATTTTCCAGTTGACATAATACAATATTGGATGGATGACTATATTCGAAGCTTAACTCTCTCGTTCACAGTTTTGTTTCTCTGAATCTGAGCTCACAATATCACACACAGAGAACATCATCTTTCCACTGCCAGAGATATTATAATTTGTGATCAGGTTAAGTTGGAGTATCTATCCAAATGTATTCATAGTTCATCCCTGACTGTTAGCCATTTCTTTACACCATATCTGCTCCAAATAGATGGAAGAGTGAGTGTGAGCATTACCACAGCACAGTGTAAGTAAACAGAAACACTCTTCAGTGTTTTTTAATAGCATTTGTATTCCCAGTTCAGTGTGAATAATGCAGATGGTAAGCAGAGTTTTGCATCAATAATAGTAAAAAAAAATGTTCTCCCTCAGGCTGCTTTATCTTTACTAAAGCAGAAATCATTTTAAATGTTAAAATATGCTCATTGTACAGGGGTGCATGTTCTCTCCTGCCTGCACAGCAACAGATGGCCTATTTGAAGATGAAAAAAATACATTTCCAACGGGAAAACATGTTCCACTGCTAACCCCCAAAACACTACGAAAGTCTGCAAAGATACTGTTCTCAAAAACAGCAGAATTTATCTTCCAAAGAACTCTGGTGCAGCTCCATTTTCACAATGTAACAGGAGTATTCAACACAAATTGCCCTTCCCACCTCTCAGGTCTCCTGTGCTTACCCGCAGGTCTCCGTTAGCCAGGTGTGCAGCTGCAGGGTAAGAAGCATAGATGGGTTCTTTGCGGTAAATCTTGATGATGCTCCGGTCCTGAATATCCCGGACGTCCTCCAGCTCATAGAAGACATTTCGGGCCTCATCTTTGATTAGGATTGCCGTGTTGGGTGACTTCAGCATTCCCGCCGTCAACTTCTGAGGGAACATGTGCACGATGAGAGCGTGCAACGTGTCCATGCTGCTCAGCTCGTGGGTGATGTGAACCCGGCGTGTCTCATCTCCATACTGCAGGAAGAGCACGCCTAGGAGAAAGTTGTGGGGGAGACATGGTTGAGTCAGATGTGTTTGGCTTTATTAGATGGCAGGACAACCATTGGAGACATATTTTGCGAGCTGTGGTGTTAGTTGTGATCCACAAATTCTGCTAACTGGTACTAAAAAAACCTATGGCGACTTTCTGAGCCTCATATTTAAACCTTCTGAATATTTTCTCATGTCATGATACAACCATAATTTTATTCAAATTTTGGGGGATTTTATGTGATAAACCAACACAAAGTTGCTAATTTTTGTCGTACATGAGAAAAAACATGAGAAAATGATTCTATAAAAGCAAAAATCACAATTTTGGAAACTTTCCCAGTTCACTTTCCCAGAATTTTTGCACTGATTAGTGAACATTTAGATATCTAGGACAAATAAAAATAATTCGTTAAATTTTAACAATATTTTAAATGCAGTGTTTTTTTTTTTACATAAACAGCAGAAGGTAAAGTTTGTGAAAAAAATAAGAAAAATGTTTTGTTGAAAGATGTGTATGATGCCTGACTAACCTGAAAATTCATCTTCATACACGAAAGGACAAACAAAAACAACAACAAAGGAAAAGAAAAAGGAATTATAAATAGGGCAAAAAATGCTATAAACAAGTCATAGAGAAAAGAAAAAAAGACAGGTATTAGTAGAGACAGAGGAAAGAGATCAGCGTTTCCATTTCTGCTAAATACCTCAGTCTTTCTGATTCGTTCACTGTCACAAATAATGAGCGTAGTCCAGAATGAACTCTGTAGACATAATATCCATATGACACAAATAATATTTAGGTTTTTCTTATCACCAATTATCTTAAGCACATTTGACTCCTTGATTGTATAACAAACATTAGGTCATGTCTGGAAGAGAGTAAGAATATTAGTTTTAGTAATTTACAGTGTCTAATCAGAAAAACTTACATTTTTATATATTTAGAAACACTTATTTGATTGTTTTATGTCTATGCAGAAGGGCAATTAAACTAAGGAAGCACTTCATGGTAAAAGCATTGAGAATATAACACCTCCTCCCACTACATGGCAGGAAAGTGTTTCATAGCAGCAGCACCATGAAGTAAAGAGAAAGCTGTAAAATTTGCCTCAAGTTCTACCAGCCTGTTGAGACAGGTCGTGCCAGGATCTCATCAGAATCATTACCTGGAGATCTTAGCTTATTCTGGCTGGCAGAACGAGACAGCGGCAGGCTCTGGCGGAATCGGTTCATTCGGTTGAACCCAAGGGGCATGTCTGCTTCTGACATTGTCTCCAGGGATTCGGCAGAGGCAAAAGAAAGCTTGGCAGCCTGGTCTGCAAGCCCGGACTGGGTAGACTGGGAATGGCGTGGACTGCGACTCTGCTGGACACACAGAGGCATGTGTGAATTCACTGAGAGGTGAAACTGTGGCAGAAAAAATGGATTTGACAAGGCTGATGTCATAAGACCAACTGGTAGAGACAGGGAGCACACAATGAGGGTTAACACAATAAGCCAACTAATGAGATTATTCAGACCTTGACAATGGTTTTAGCTACCAGCCATTCACTGACAATTGCTTGCATCACAGTTTATAACATCAAAAGAATAATATAAAATGCATTAGAGTTGAGAGGAACTGTGTGTGCAACCTGACAAAAGTTATGCTGTATTTTTCACTTCACATCCACATTCATTCATGGACCCCCTCATTGGCACTTGTCTCTGCACACCTATGAACTTTTAAATGAGTTCTTGTGGGATGGGAGGAGAAGCTCATGTAAGTCCCAGGCTCTCACTGTGGGTTTATCCTGCTGGCTTATGCCCAGGCGTCGCTCTCTCTCTCTCTCTCTTCTCTCTCTCTCCTACACTTTCTCTCCCAAAGACTGTTAGCTCGGCTGAGGCTGAGCTCACTGAACTGAATTCTCTGATTCCCCCACCACTGTAGCATTTCCTCCAGCTCAGAGGCTGCTGTAATGAGCTCCCCGAATGCTGTCTGCTGATTGTTTTCACGGAAGAAGCAGACACATCCTCAGCCCACAGTTTAGTAGCAGTGCCTGTCTCCTTCTCTTTGAAGCATGAACACAATGGTTGTCACCTCGTTCTTTCTCTGCTCAAGTCCAGCTGCTGCATGAACATTCCGTGGCTTTCATTGGTGCAACTTTTAATTAATGGAAGACTAACTGCAGTGACATGAAAGGCCTTCTTTGCACTCAGATTCAGAAGAAAAAGTTTTTTTATGAAAAACCACCAAACGACAATGATTAAAGAAAAAAGATTAAGCTCAACTTTACTTTCACTTTAATATCAAGCAGCAGGGCAGACAGTTTGATGTAAACACTTATTACGATATAAAAATAATCTCAGTCTCTTAAAAACAGCAAAGGTAAACAGGTAAAAACATTATTTAGTTAAGTGTCAGTCAAGTCTGTCTGACATGATGATTCTTTATGCAATAGATGATTGTAAAGGTAAGATATGGTCAAGAAAATCAAGATAAGTGATCTGATTGAGGGTCTATGACAACTGCTCTGAAGACATATTTCTCATTTAGCATTTAGCTCTTTGGTTTGTCAGTTTTGTCTGAAATCTGTTATAAATTCTAAACTCAGAAGCGGCTCGTCCCTTTAAGCTGATTATACAGTGATTATCCAAATTCAGTCTAGTTTAAAGGAACTACACACATTTTGACTTCCTTTTTATTATGTTTGTAAAGGACAAGTGTAAGAATAGCATGTTTTAACCTTCTGTGGTGCTTGTTAAAAACTGAATGATATTTATTTACTATTTGATTGTGGTGGATATTGTATTGATCTAGGAGTTATTAAACTCTGCCAGAAGTTTTAAAATTCACATCAAAGGCAGAAAAATAACAGAAAAAAATTGTTTCATTTTATGTAATGTACCATTATAAGATTATTAGGTTTTTCTTAAGTCAAATGCTCTCATTTGCCATGCTGTTATATTACAGGGAACCAAAGCAATTCTTCTGTGACATTAGCCTGCTTAACTTTAAGAAATCTGTTGAAGTCTTTGTGTTTTTGTCAGAGTCCTTCGAATAGAAAATAGATAGTACAACCATCTAGTCAAGAGCAAATTGTTGCCTTACACTCACTACTATTGTTCGCAAAAACATCCACAATAAGTTTACAAGGTAAACTGCATGTTTGCTTTCATCATGCAGTTTCAAAGTCCTTCTGACACTGTCATACATAATGCAGTCCCACACCCACACATGAAGAATCTACAGATAGTGTTGGCAGACAACGTTAGAGTGCTTACGGAAAGTGTGTGATGCAGACAGATAACCCCCAACATGTTTTCTAATAGGCTAATTTATCTAAACAGTGACCACATTGTAAAAAAAAACAACAACAAAAAACAGCCAGCAGCATCCCAGGAGCCCACCAGATACTGCAAAATGCAACATTCTCGTCTTACTGTCAAACCACTGCATAATAATGAGGAAATATATCATATTCATTTTACCAGGTAGGTCTGGGATTCAATATTATTTCATGCTGTCTCTGTCAAGGGAAAAATTATGAATGCTTTTTTTAAGAATGGAATAGGATAGAAAACTATCTGACATCAACAGTGAAATAAATATCTCCTCGACAGGACTCTATACACACATAAAACTTTCAAAAAAGACATAAACAAGATAAAAATTGTAAACAGGATGTTCAAATACCTCTGTTGTTGAGGGCTTTAATTGCAGTAGGGATGAATGACTTTTAGTCTGTTGTTTTCCTGGCCACTGGGACTTTGAATCTAATGTCTAATGGGAGGAGACTGAATGTTTTTGGGGGTTTTTTGTAAATAAAAACTAAAGAAGAAAAGTCCCAGAGTTTGAAATATGAAGAAATTTGTACCAATTTGGAAAATATACTTGATTTCATTTAGTATTTGCCACAGGGAAGATCAATAACAACTTAGACTTACACTTGTTACAGTGAACTGAAATAAAAATTGGTAACAGGAGCAGCTTCTGGAAATAATTAGTGAATTTTGTAAAATCTGTGCCAACTCATGTTGAAGATTTTTACAGAGTATTAATCCTAACTCTTAGTAAGAAGCTATATTTCAGTAATATTGTTTGCCAGCCATTTTTGGAGCGGAAAGTTCTAATAAATGCAGCAGAGGAATTGGATATCAACAATCTGATTGCAACTCTACAACTCTGTAAAAGTTGATTTGGCAAAAAAAAAAAAAAAAAGAGAAAAAAAAGCCAAACAAGCTTGAATATAAGAGTAACTGAGTAGTTTTTTTTTCTGCAAATACAAAAACAAAAAGGATGTGTTACATACGAGTACTTTCCACAAAGCCTGAAAATCATAAAATCCTGTCGGAAAGAAAAATTAAAACCGTGGGAACAGGAAAGAGTGGGGTTGTATTCTCTTAAAACGTGTTGCTGAATTACAAATGTGTCATATTTTTCAGCTTGACTTTTTACATCACACTACCTATATTGACTTCCTTATTTCTGCTTCCACTTTAAGGAGGTTTGATAATATATTTCTGCAGTAATTTTGTATTCTAAACATTACATGCAAAAACACCATCTGGTTCTTATTAGACAAGCCAGAAACCGATTCTGCTGCCTTTCTCTCAGAAAAACACTTATTTTCTACTAATTATGACAGTTTCGGCCCAACCCTATTGCTACTGAGTTTTCTGCTGTCTTTGTTCACTGTGGATGAGAGAAAAAAGAGTACGGAACAGGATGAGGTTAGAAGACAAGCAAATGGAGTGGAAAGTAGGACAAGGTGGCCCGACAACAGACCTCAGGCTACAAACTGCATTAAACTTATGCAACCTCCCACCAGTTCTTCTGATTTCTTGTGCTAATACACAGTAGCAACATGTTCTCTGTGTTAAAAAACACTCACCGAAGAAGGTTAAAATGTCAAAAACTAGAAGACATTGCGTGGCACCTAAAAAATTATATCTAGTTAACCTGTATCAGTAAAAAACACATTTTCCAGAACAGATTTGTTCTGTTCCATTTTTACACGTGAATGTTTAAGATAAGACAAACTTTCAAAATAACCAGTAGAGAAACAAAAAACATTTTCAAGGGAAGATTTGATTTATTACAGTAAAAGGCTGTTTAAGCCCTGTGTGAATATATTTATTCCACCTGATATGTGGTATATTGTCCTATATATAAGTGGACAACATTTGTAATAATTTTCACAGTGCTGTAGATGAAAATGAAACACTCAGATTGGTTTGGGAGTCAATTAAATCTTCATTTATCTGCCTCACTTTCACTGTACAGATTAAGCAAAAATTTCAGTCACAGTTGCTAATTTTCTGTCAGTGCAGCTGGCGTCAGACGAGCGGTTTTGCTGAGGGTCACAATGCCCGTATAATTGCCTGAAAAATCTGACATCCAGCTGCTAAAAACTCTAATCGGCTTGTTTAAATATTTATGGACCATAATTTTACATGTCGTGAGGTAAATCCTGCAACCCAAGATGTACTAATGAATGTACATATAATATGTCCACTTTATTTTAGATCCAGAACACGCAGCTGATAGCGCTGGGGAGGCAATCACGTTTGATACAACCTGATTGCAGAGAGCCAAAAGGATTATTATTGTGTGCTGTGTCAGACAATGGAAATCCAGTAGTGTCTTTTTTAGCATGTGGCTGATTTGAGGTGAAGCGCTCAACAAGCAGGTGAGACGGTGTGGCTAAACTGCATTGCAGTATGGGGCCCAAGGCTGGTTCATGACATGATGGATGCAAGTAGCCTCCATTACTAATCTCACCCCCTTGAGTAAAACTGAAAAGAGAAATCTCGCACAGCTTGATGTGTGTAAACTCGTTAGTTGCAGGGAATTAGGTAAAATGTTTCAAAGGACAAATCTTTGAACTTCTCCACTTTTTCTTGAGTCCTTTGAAATCTAGCTTGTTCAGTTTTTTCCTATAACTGATATCTTGGTGTTCTTCAAAAGCTTCCATTTAGCTTCAACCCTAGTTATGTCTCTCTCCCACGCCTTTTACACAACGTCACTCACTGATTCTCTCCCGTCACTCCATAAGCTTCTCACCGAGACAACTGATGTCAGATTATCTGCCTCCACCTCAGTCTCCACTAACAGAAGCTCTAGTCTCGTCCATATGCTTTGCTTGCAGTAAAATTTGTGTGCGGTTAATTGCAATGAGTCAGCACTTTCTCAATTTTTAATGAAATTTAAAGAAAAAATCTCCTTAATATACCCATACCATACATCGATTTTACTCTTAACTGTCCAATTAATTCACCTCAACTTCTCAAGCTTTGCAGCCAATCGTCTGGACACAAAATTTCCTCATAATAATAGAGTCATTTCTCTTCAGATGACCTGAAGTCATCAATGCATGGAAATGATGGCTCTGCCAGATCCCAGTAAATTGTAAGTTGATGGAGCATGTGAAAGGAAAGGAAGAAAAATAGCATTTTCAAGAAGAGGTGAGATGATTGAGATTTCCAGACAGAATTAGTTAAATAGTCCTGGAAGATTAAATTGAAAGTTTTATGTCCTCCTGTCTTTTTTATTTTTTTTATCAGTAAGGTTTCAATAAGGTTTAGATTAAAACTGTAAATATGGCATGGCACATTTTTCTTAAATGTGTCTCTCAATGGCTAGCTGTGCTAACCAGCTAACTGTCTAAAAATATATTTTTTCAAAATTTTTTCATTCAAGATTATGTTACTGGACAAAAATAGAAATATATTCCAAGATTTTCTTCCAGGAACCTCACAGAGGCTGAGTTTAGCATTTGTTTAATCTCCCTGGACTCTCAGTTAAGCACAAGAGTGGAAAGCTGAGCTTAGATTAGAGTTGGTGGGATGCTGAAGTAGGGCATGGGTTTCTGGAGCTTCACTGATTAGAAAGAAAACTGTGCAGAAAGCCCTGCAAATATAAAAGGTGTAAAAGCAGATTGTGTATGATAAGAAATGATCTTCAAATCTTCTCCCTACTAAATATTTGTGATATTTTCATGGTGAAATCTATCTCTGCAGAAGCACATTTGAGATCAGAATATAGATCTTACTGTTTTCTGAATAATCACACAATTAAAGAAAACAGCCAAATAAATACACAAACTTAAAGTAATGTTGTGGGGTAAAGAAAACAGCAATTTATGTCAGGGAAAGTAGTCTGCTAAAACTACATTTTATGGTTGAGTGGCATTGAAATAATTAAATACCAGAAAACAATTGGATTTAATAGACAAACTAAATGCTACTACATATTAGCAGCAATTAATTTACAAAATAAAACAATAGTTTGCAATTATATTATGCTTCAGATCTAATCATCAATTAGTCATGTTAAAAACGTCAACTTCTTTTTAGTTTATCAATTAAAACACTGTTTTTAACACAGTTTTGGATCTTGAATATTTTGAAATTTGATGCTTTCATTCTTTCAGCTTTTTCCTTTGATTAATTTCTACTCATCATAAAACAACTCCATAAAGACACATTTGACAGCTCTACATCACTGCCAGTATAATACCACCAGCCGGTCAAACGTTTGCAGCCAGTAATGCTAACTAACGGAGGTGTCACGAGTTCATGAAGGTCTACAAATTAAATTGACATGCAGAGGTTTAAGTTGTTTTCACCTCTGTCATTTTTGTCACCACAAAAGCCACAACCACAAACATAAGCTCTGTTCAAAAAAGTGAAAAGATGTTGCAGGAGTAAGAAGGGTGTGAAAAAAGAGCAGCAGGAGGGACATTAAGGGTGTTGGGGGTGGACAAGATGCCACAGATGTAAACACACACAAAACAGACAGAAGAATGACAAACACACTTAGACAAGGAGCACTAACCTTGAAGCTCCAGTAGTTGGGCTGTTGCTGTAGAGTTTCATGAAGAACAAAAGAAAGAAAGATGAGAAAGATAAAGAAATTACTCTTTCAAGAATCATATATCATAAATGCAAGAAAATGCAAACATTAATAACATTAGTTGAAATGTAACACCGATCATGTAAGTTGCTGATTTTTTAAATTTTTTAAATCCTGCCTTCAGTAGGTACTGACTGTATATTGCTGACAGGTAAATTTAAAGCATATATGTAAAACACAAGCACTGACTGGTCAATAATGGAGGTAATGGCTCCATTTTCAGGCATCAGGTTACTGAAAACCTGACATGAGATTGTGCTATTGAAAATCAAATGAAAAGAGCAATGCAAAATAAAATCAGAAGTCCATTCTCTCCTTGCAGCATTGGCTTTTTTCCCAGATTTCACCACTGGCAAGCAACCATTTTGTCCCCTTCTTACTCTGGTTCCTTCCAATCTCCTTCCACCTGCTGCTCACTTTTCATCACAACCTCCAAATCTGACCTGCTAATTTGCAACACTGAATAAGGTAGCAAACATCTGCATATTTGCACTTCTTGCTGTTTGGGCATTGCAGAAAAAGTGCTAACATATTCATAAAGGCCTAAAGAAAAAAAAGACTTAAAATAAGCCATAATAACCCAATAGTTAAAACCAGACATAGTCACTGCTGGCCAAGAAATATCTCAAGTCGACGATATGCAATATTAAAGATGGAGGAGAGTTCACAAATCTCAATTGTAATTCCATCTCCACTTTTATTCTTCTCTGCAGGCAATATACACCCAATTCAGCTTCTCTTCTTTAAAGTCCACATTACCTAGATTAAAAAAAGTGACAGGCATGTTTTTATTTATGATAGTCAGTGTGTTTTCAATATGTATATTATAAACATAAAATCAAAAATTTAATATATATTTATGCTGAGAATAAACCTATTTCAAGTGTTTAGTTTATTAAAAATAGTGGCGTTCAATAGGATTAGAATTTAACCGTGATTGGCATTTTTCCACAAGCAACTAGACAGAAACTTGACTGATGTTTTTTTTTTTTTTAGGGGAGCTTTATGAACAAGGGAGATGCAGACAATTAGGTCTTGTTGTTTTATGCTAACATGTCGCAGCAGGAGATTCTCTTCATTAAATGTATTCTCACAGTGCTGCTTTGGAAAAAAAAAAAAAAAAAAAAAAAAAAAAAAAACTCATGTCTGGCACTTTTCCGGCTGCAATTTGTGAAAACAGCAATAACTGCTTGGTAATTCATAGGTGCACCTGATTTATTAATACTCAGTATTAGTTTATGTTTTCTTTCTGATTTGCAGACAAACAGTTGGACAGTATAAAGCAGAATATTCCAACAATTTAGACACAGTAAAGCAAAAAAAACAAAAACAAAGAAAAAGTTAATATCAACCTCAATGTACTTTTCTGATATAAATGTTGTTTTACTCTTATTAATGTGTTAATTTTATAATGAAAATGCAAACAAAAGCACTTAACGCTGACAAAAGTATTTTAACATTAAGTAGCCCCTTCATATATATGTTCTTTGTAAGTAAGCTTACTTTGACATTGAGGTTTATCTGTCAAGCTGTTTCTTTTGTGAGTTTGCTCTGTCAGTTGCTGCAGTCATATACTCTGTTTTAGAAAATGAGTCTTCTGGAAAAGAACCAGAGCTTTGATAATTGTTACAGTAATAGTAAGAAATTCGACAACCTGGAAACGAAGACACAGCAGATAATGGCTGATTAACTGAGAGATCCAGTTGTTCCGTATATAGTACGTTAATATTAGAGGTATGTGAACGTGTAGGCTTAGACATATGCCAAAAGAAAAAAAATACATGTAAAAAATTTCAACCCACGCTTCTTTCTCCTTTAGCATATAAATGACTCCTGACAAACGTCATAGCAGCTAGAATGAAAGACAACGCTTTGATGTAACGCTGTGAAAAAAAAATCTATATTCCTGCCAGCTGTGCTGTTTGTGTTTTTCAAATGTTTTTGGTTGCTGTTGTTGAACACAAAAATTTCTTTTTTTTATGCATTTTAGACATTGAACCTCAAGCATTGGTTCAACAAGTGTAAATAAGCTATTTTAAAAACCACTGGATTGTTATTTGTTAATAATATCATGTTCTCTGAGGAGAAGTTGCGTTAGGGGTTATCGGGTCATTGATAATGGATCTGTGTTAAGGATGAGCTAATCATGAGGTCTCTCCAGAGTAAAGTAAACTGGCCTCAACTATCCAGTTATTTTAAACAAAACCAGAAAGTTTCATTATTGGGGAGGGGGGCCCCAGGGCATCATTTCAATGTTGTAAATAAATGCAATTAATTTGTTATGACACTAAGAAGAATGATTTTGTTCTTACCCACAAGACAAAATAAATCAGAGAGACCAGCTTTAATGGTGGAGAAGAAATTTGTGGTTTTGTGCATCTGCCTTTGGCAGCTTCTGTTGCATTAATAATGTGCACTTGTGATGCTAAGGTAAACATATCTAATCCTTTCAACCCGCTTTGCTGACAGAGGCAGATAAACACAGCTTGGACTTTGAGTTGTAAATACTACAAAAGCAAACTGGAGAGGGTTTATTTGATTATGTTACTCCTGACAACCATGCAATTAAAGAACATTTTCTGTCGTAAGAGTATATTTAACAACTTATTCTGTGCTTTGCTTATTCTATCTACATGCAGCTTCTTATGACACTTTATGCCTTAAGCAGATAATTACTGCGGTTTATTTAAGATGTCAGATTAAACTTAGAACGAAGGGGTCAAATGCAACTCCCACTCCAAAAATGTGAGAATCATTTGCACAATTAAACACTCACGCAGACACGTGCAAGTGGAGTCCAGCAGAGAAACGTAGCCTCAAAGAGTGGCGTGCTGCGTTACCTGACCTGCATGTAAAGTAGACTCTTCACTCCCTCCCTTCCCTCCTCCACTCTTTCTCATGTCGTCATCTTCTCTGCACCCTACCTCCCCTCCATCTCACTCATTCTTACTCATGCACCTTAAATCATCCTCTGGTCCAGTTTAGTTGCAACACAACAGCAGCTTTTGCTACCCATTCTGAAAACGATAATATTTGTACAGAAAATCAACCCCACACTCGAAGGGAGACACGAAAAGCTTTGTGCACAGCTTTTACTATCGTCCCCTCAGCTTTCGTCTGCTGTGGGTTTCTGCCTGCTGAGGCATATGCACTCTGTCACTACAACAACCACAACAAACATAACAGGCGTGGAATCTAATCCCAGCTGGCACATCCTTATCCCACACACACGCTCACATACACACTTCTCTGCAACAACTTCCAGTTAAATCTCACCTGCAGAGCACCTGTGCCTGTCCAAGACTCCAGTCACCCCAGACTGTCCATCAGGTGCAGAAAATCCTCAGCGCATCTTTTTTTTTTGTTTGCCCGTCTCTCCCTCCCTCTGCTTCTCTTACAAATCTCCCTCTTCCTCATTCAGTCCCTCTCTTTTCCCGTCTCGCTCTACAATTGCACATGCGGCGGAAACTCTTTTTTATTTAATTCATTACAACACCAGCCGATTAACTCCTTCACAGATGGGCGGTCGAGTCCTGCTGGTGCTGGTTAATTGGTCAGTGGACTGCTTGACTGCGACCACCAACCCCCGCCCCCTTCTGGCTTCCCTCTACAGAGAGATGACAAGGAATCCTGGAGTCTGCTGCTCCCTCCCTGGTGCAGTGAAAATGCCCTGTCACTTCAGGATCCGTCTGCTCACTGTGCTGTCCCTCCACTCATCATTCATTCCTGTCTTCATTATTGTTCCATTCTTTCCTCTCCACACAACCTGACCTTTGCAATACGATATCCCTTCATGCCTTATATGGTAGTGGTTCCCAAGGCAACTGGGACTCCACCTGTCGTTCACCCACCTAACTCTCTCTCTCAATCCCTTTCATTCTCTCTCTTCTTTCATCACGTGCTATTCTGGCACGTCATTATGCCTGAATTTTCCAAAATTTACATACAGCAGCAGTGCTTACTTGCCCTTTGCATGTTCGTTGCAGGGACAGAAACTGTGAAACTGGTTCTTACATAAACTACACTTAAAAGGGACAAAAATCATTTAAATGCTTACATATGTCTTCCTTCACTTCATGGGATCTAGTTTTGTTCCCCAAAGTAACACTTTGCAGAATCTGCCAAGCAGAAACTAGCCAATACTCAAGCTCCAGACAGATACAACATAAAGATCCTTGCAATGCATCATAAAAAAGTTTGCTTTCACCAGAAACTAGTTTGTTTGCCTAGGAAGTCCAGTTCATTTGAGGGGGTGTGAATGTGCAATCAAACTCTGATGCAGACCAAAAATGTGAACTCTGGTGTGCATGAGTTCTTGCTTTGGTTGAAGTGAACTTTGGTGTGGTTTGGAAGCATATATGAATGCCAAGCTGACCTGAGTTCTCTCCAAAAGAATGAAGAAGGGTATTGTGCAGGGCAATCTGTTTAAATACAAGCAAAACAAACTCGCTTATGGAGCGCTAGCAGGAGAAATGGCTTGTGCTCCTTTGCCAAAGACAAACAAGAAGTCCTACAATCACTAAAATCTAACAGCACTCCATTTTTGTTTGCATTTTATGAAGAAGGAAATTGCGGTCATGTCTTCTTTAGAGGTAATAATATCTCCTTCAGTGGTTCTAGGTCCAGCGCCACCGCAGGCGATGGGGTAAATATGTTTTTCAAAGTGTTTGACACAGTGCGGTGTGAAAGCGAACCACTCCAGCAAAAAAATTGCACAAATTGTCCCAAGTCTACAAAACTATTAAGGGTGAAAACAATCTAAGTGTCTTTGATGTGCAGAAAAATAAATACAACATTTCAACAGTATAAAAATCAGCAATAATAATTGCTGAAGCATCGACACTAACCAACCCGGGACAACAAAAAAATTACCTTTAATGTGAATTCAATAAACAGAATAATAATAGTGATATAACAAAAGCACATCCAATAATCTTTTGTGTATTGAATATACTTCACAACTTTCTGCAACTTTAAGTCAATCTGTGGTGAGTTCAGCTGACTGGACTTCACTTACACAAAAAGCAAAGCAATAAAGATAAAGAAACTGTCCTTAAGACCCCTAAGACTTGATTGTTTCAAAACAAATCTGGCGAAGGACATAAAACATTTTGGCAGGATGGAATTCAATCTCCATTAATTGGAAGTGGAAAAAATTTGGAGCCACTTAGCCCTTCTTAAATATGGCTGCCTGATATATCGGAGAGTCAAGAGAGGTATAAAAACCTCATAAGCAGAGTTCCTTCTTGCAGATAGGAATATCACCAGAAGGTTATGAATTGCACTTTGCTTATGGACTCCACTAACCAGTACTTAACATTAAAGTGGTCAACGGAGATGGAAGCTTTTTGGTCTGATCATTACAAGTGGAGAGAAGAAGGAGGAACTAATGGTAACAAGATGTCTCTCTGTGTCTTATTTTTTCAATATTTGTGAGTATTACAAATTTCCTTTGAAGTGACAATAGTCCAGTTCTAATCCTGATGAGAGTTTTCTCATCTTGTGCCTCCGCAGTGAACATGGTAAATTTGCTTTGACAAAATCCCTTTAAACTTTGTTACAGTTAACTTATTCTATCGAGTTTGTAGTGAATCTAAATAAGCCATAAAATGTAGTCACTGTAATAGAATAATTTCTCTTTTCCTACTTGGAGCATCTTAGTAAGACCTCACTCTGTGAAGCGAGGAGATGCCTGCTCCACATCTGCTGAATAATAGTCCTGTGTGATTTTCGGAGTGAAAATACTTGCAAAAAATTGTCGGGGTAAATAAAATTGCTGTTCTTGGTCATGTTGAAGAATTTTTGGTTAAATATTCCTCCAAAAATTTTTAGTGACACACTTAAATTCTGTGCAGCTTGCTCTCCACTGGTAGTGAACAAAGTGTGGCAAAAAGAGCCAGAAAGATGCAGAACCCAACATATTCTATTCAGCAGTAAGAATCATTGCAAAAAAAAAAAAAAAGGTCCTTAACAGAAAAAGGGTTGTGGTTTCTAAACACTGACTAGGGTGTGGCTGGCCAAGTCAAATCTAGAACAAACATGGCTTCCTTAGTCTGGTTAGGATCGGTCTATGAGCTATACAAAACATGTTCATTAATTGTTTTGCACAAAATCATTCTTAGATGATGAAATTTAATCTGCTCAGTTCTGCCAACATTTACGCTTGACTGTGAAAATGGCTGAAGGCAAAGGCACAGTTACACAACCGTCTATATTTGAAAAGCAGACGTGGAGCCTCCGGCACAACCAACAAGAATGCGGCAAGTAGCTTCTAAATAGTAAATCAACAATAAAACACTTATCTTTTCCACCAGCCATCGTAGAGCGCACACAGCAGTCAAACCAGCAAACCAAATGTCCTGGAGCTCAGCCTGGGTTGCTACAGGCTGGGCTTCCCTGGGGTTGCTGGGGTTACTGGGGATGCTAGGTGAAAGGCAGTGCTTGATGATTTGTTCGGAAGGTTTCTGAAACTTGTAATTTCAAAAACCTGGTTTTTAACTTATTGTCAAAAACCATCTGGGGTTTTTAAGAACTTGGGCTGGTTTTAGAAGTAGTAGAAACCCAAATGACAGTATAAAAATATGCAAAATGTGAATTTTGCATAATATATTCCCTTTAAGTTAGGAACTTTGATACCGTCAACCTGATACTCCCTGAATTAGAACCATTGTCTTAAATCTGGACACATCAACTAAAAACAGCTGCTTTAATTCTCCAGTTCAAGTCTGATTTGTGTGCTTTAGAATGAACTATTGTTAGACTAACAGTGATTTAATTCACAAACAGCTAAAAAGCCGACAACAGTGCATCAGGAAATAATTGGAATTGTGGACACTTTTCATCTGCCTTAAGTCACAAGTTAACACAATTTTAAAAAAACGCATCTCAGGGCATCAATAAAAATATGTAACAAATATTATTACCTGTTCTCTAGCAGATCGATCCGAGGAGCCCCTCATGCTGGCATGGGATGGTGAGGGTGATGGTGGGTTGTGGTGGGGGCTGTGGTGCGGATGCTGCAGCTGCTGCTGCTGCTGCTGCTGCTGTTGCTGTTGATATTTACTCTTCAGGTGATCCATGAAGGCGTCCCTCTTCCGTTCCATGTCAGCCTTATGCAGGTTGGTCAGGGCCTCCAGACTCTGTGCAGCGCTGACAGTGTGGCGGTGCTCAGATGTGTGCACCAAGCCGACATTGGAGAAACGCCGGCCGCTGTTCCCCAGCGTCCTGTACTCTCGTGGATACTCCAGGTCATCTGTGGAGATCATGTGACTGCCGCCACGCTCGGGATCTAAAGAATGAGGATGAAGGAGGAGAAGGAGAAGGAGGGATGAGGACAAGGAAAAAAGAGGTAAGAGGAAGGAGGGCGGAGGGCGGAACGTGTACGGATGAGAGGCAAATTGCCACCCAAATCCGCATCCAGGAACATTTCAGGGTGGAGACATACAGACACGCAGCAGACACACAGGTGGAAACAAGTGAAGCAGAGGGGAGCAGAGAGGAAAAACGGCACGAAGGAGACAGGAGAGAGAAAGAGAGAGAAATGGGGTGGGATGTTAGACTATTTGCCACCAGGACAGAGCAGTTTCTTGCAGAATTATTGATTTCAAGTTCTAAGGGGGAAGGAAAATGCGAAAAGTAAAGTGCTTCTGCAATAGATCAAAGGCAGGGGCTCTAGCTGAATTTGTTTTGGAGGTTATTACATTCTGATATGCCTGTTTTTCTTTCAGTGGCTTTAATTTTTTTATTTATTTAGAAAACAGGCAAAAATATTTTTTTTGACATTAAAGTGATTGAAAGTCAGGTGGGAACATAATGGAACAGGTACATAATTTCTATCATTACTCTGTCTTACTTTTCTCAGGAACTTCTCCCCGTCATTCCCTCAGTCACCCGTCACCCGCTGACACTTTCTTTACATGTTCTCACTATCTCTCTGTTCCTTCTGTCCATTTTAAGGACTCCCATCACTCTGACAGCACGTGGCCTTTTTATCAGTGCTCAATCTGACAGGCAATGCAGCCCAAGGTGGAAATCAGACAGGAAGAGAACAAAGACAGGCGGAAGAAGATGGTTACACATAAAATATGTGACTGGAATAGCAATGAACTTAGGAGGGGACAAAAAAGCAGGGAGCCATTCGCCCGGTGAGTTACCTTGCTTAGGATAACAGGCCCCAGCGTTGGCTAAAAGAGAAACATGTGAAGGGTTAATTTGTGTGTTTGTGCACAGATGTGCAAGCAAACACATCAGGTCTAGTTCATATGGCAATGGAAAAAGCTATCAAGGCATGATAGCACTTTCTCTGGGTTACCAGAAGGTAATGCATTATATATGCATCATAATGGATTCAAACAAGTTAACATATGGGATGGTTGGATATGAATGCTGTTTGTCTTCCAATAACCTGCTGGAATGAATGATGATGATTATGCATTTTCACAGCAAAATTAAATTGCAAATTACAGTCAGTGATTAGGGGTGAAAAAAATCAATTTTGCAATGCTGGTTAAATTGAAAGTGTAAAATAAGGCTAAAGAAAGCTGACCTCCTACACATAAAACGAGTGAGCAGCAGAGGAAGATTTCTCCAGGCAAAAGTTACAATTAAACTGGTAATGTACAGAGGAGAAAGACAGACGTTTTTCACATAAAGGATTAGCCGACACATAGAGTAAGTCTGTTAGTCGGAGCAGGTCTGTTATAACTCCAGAAAAGTAAAAATCAAACAGCATACTCATCCTCAGCCCACTTCTCACTTTATTCACGCTCAAAGAGTTCTCGCACTTAAGGGTGATCCTCACTTTTAACACTCTGCCCTTACATCCTTCACATTATGAAGTGCTGATAAACTGAGCAAGGGTGAGACAGAAAGGAATGACCTACTGGCTAACAACATTAGGATTGAGTCCTCCCTTGCTCTCCAAGGCTGCCGGTCATATTCATCTAAACTCCCGCTTAGAGCTCCCTCCTATCTGGTTTACACTTCATTAGACTGGAGCTTATTGTGCATCAGCTAACAAGGACCTTACTCAAGGGTCTGATTACAATAGTGAGAAAAGCCGTAGCTGTGTGTTATAGCTCGTTAATGTGCCGGAGTGTCCATAGCATGACAGTAAAAAGCTGAGAAAGGAAAATGATGCACATACTGTCAACTGATTGGATCTTTCGCTCAGATTCTGCCTTGGTTAGGCAGCCATTCATCACCGGGCAAAACCAGTTTGAGCATCATTGGATAGTGGAGTGGGAAACCCTAATTGAAATGTGAAAACAATGATGGCTGTTCTTATCTGATTGTTTATATGTGATGTTTCTGCACTTAAACTACCAGTTTCCACCTTACTGGAAACACTTAGCACTTTCAGATTAGGACTTAACAGTGACATGATAAAATTGAGGGTTTCTGCATAAGGTACTATGCACTGTTTGAGAGGAGTTCTGATTGAATATGTTACCAGGGCTTCTTTTTGAAATCGCATAAGATACATTTTGAATTTGAACTGGAGCCTGAAACACTCATACATACTTTGGAGGTATGTGCTGTTCTCCCAAGTTGGGACATTAATCTCAAGCCATGGGTGCATAAGTGTACCTATTGGCATGGAGAATGTCGACTGTTTTAGTTGCTTGGTGAGATTTTTATTGCTGAGGCCACAGTATTTAGCAGTATGTTGTTCCCCTACTTTCTATAACTGTTGTGAGAATTTGTCTCCATTAAAGGAGACAAAGGAAGTACTGGAGAAAACACTAATACTATGATTTTGTTTTGCATATAAGAAAAATAACAATACCAAAATACCAAATTATTTCTTACATAAATTTTAACATGTATTCTTATTGAACTGGTGTGTGTGTCTCAGAAGAAAAATAAGCTTTGAAAATGGAAAAAACTAAACACATAAGACCTTTTTTAAAGGACCCGAGTGATGAGTTTTTAAAATATGTTTGTCTTTTTGAAGTTGCCAGGTCTGCCAGTGTTTTAAATGCAATAATGGAGAAATCCCGCTTGTCAGCCCATTATGTGTTTTGTTGTTCCATTTCACTCTTCAGGAGTCTATCTAAGCCTGTGTGCCTCTGGGGGAATAACAACAATAGCAGCGCTGAGGTGTTTCACATTCACAATGTCTGTTTTCCACAAAACAAAAGCCTGAAAGAACTGTAATCACGTTTGTGTTTTTGCACAGCAATTATTACAGAGCTGTGAAAAAAATGAAGCTCTTGTGCCAAAATATAGGTTGGGATAATAACTTTGCAAACACTCAGTAGAATCAACTCTGTTGTGCTAAAAATGTATATTTCTTGATAAAAGTTGCTTTGTTTTCTACCCTAAAAACTTTTCAAACCGCACTCTATAGAGACGGACTGCAACACTGTATGACAAAGTCCTATCTTAAAAGCAGCAGAAGTAGAAGAAGTTGTGTGGGTAGGGATATAAGAAAAGAAAATGGGAACAGGTTATTCTTTTTGTATTCTCAACATTCGCAATGAATACATTTCCACATAAGCTGGAATACAACAATGGTGACAGGCAAAACAATGTGTGGGGGCCCACGCAACAGCAGCATAATTTAAAACAAAAATGTGAAAAAGGTCAGTGAAAAAAAATGCTTTAATGCAATACAGAAACATCTGTATTTCACTCTAGATCTAACGCTGGATTAAGGTGGACACTCAGAGATGAAGAACATGTTGCAGCACTTTTTTGATCCACTGAATAATTAAGTGCCTGAATGAAAAGAGAGCCTGCTATCTGAATTGATAAGACCAGTGACCCCAGCCAGCGAGATCCCAGCTCCATTTAAAGATCAAGGAACAATCGAGGGTCTGATCAAAAGCTTTTACCTGGTTAAAATAGAGCCAGCGGAGTTGGCCATGGAAAGATAATAGAAGACAAATGAGCCAAGGGAAATTATGATCTGAAAAAGATGGATTCCGCAAAGTAAGAAGAAAAAAAAACTTAGCATCTCAACTATAATTGCTGCTTCTGACTTATGGAAAACAAACTGTATGCAATCTTATCTCAGCAGTGAATAGGAAAATGTTTTATCTTTTTCATAGAACTTGTAGAGACTTTTCTTCTTAAAAGCCACCCTTTTCACGATTTAAGTCACCAGTTTGCACCGCCTTCAGTTGGCTATTTATGCATACAGCTTGTGACACGAACCAATCGCCAACACACCCACAGAAATGATAAAACACACATTTGAATATTCAGTTTTTCTTAATCCAAACCTTAAACCAACTAACTCAGAAAGACAGCATTTTTTTTCCTACCTCAATGTCAAGCTACATGGGGAACAGGACTTTAAAGTCAGGATTCAAGGATTCTCCCTCATTATATGCAGATTTACACAGTATGGAGAATCAGAGAAAGTGGTTTGGGTGCTTTGATGGATTTGGAAGCAGCAGGAACCGCAGCTTTATATTTTGAGGGTGTAGTACGAGTGGGTCAGAATGAGCAGGGGAATGTACAAGAGTCTTCATGTCTTAGAGCAGGATAAGAGAGCTGCAGGCAGCAGCTCTGGATACAGTAATTCAGCAGTTAAATCTAATTTCACAGGTATTTTAAACATTCAGATCTCTCCTCAGGCTAATGGCTAAACATTGTTTTAAAGGGGCCACATATCCCTTACATCTATTAGCGACAGAGGTGTCTGAAGAAATTACAGCTTCCTCTGGCAACCTCAATAGTCTAGAGTTTATGTAGCCATTGATGACTATTTAACTTTTCTGTTTCATTTTATTACAAACATAATCTTCAAGTTTTTAGAAGTAATTTATGAGTCAGGCCAACAAAAGTGTCTCATTATTGAGAAATGAAAGGAAAAGGATTCATTACTTCCAAATGCTTTCCTTCAGTTTCAAAGTTTACTGAGCCAACCTGTGCAAATTTTAATCTCATTATAAATACAATTACGCTGTGAAGCTCTCAGTGGTGTTTTAGCTAGCAACAGTTAAACACACCGAAAAGCTCACAGATAACATTATAAATAATCTTAAAGCTGTCTTAAACTATAAAAAATTGCATATTGAAGCCTAAAATTGATTTTTTTTATACATGGCAGAGTTTGTTTTAAAATTATTTTCTTTCAACCAAGGAGTATGTGATGGAAATAGAGATATTGGAATCGTAGTGAAATCACAAGAAAGCATTTAAAAAAAAACAGTAAAAGATATTTATGTTTTTATTTACAAAAAAAAGTGATATGTCAGAACTCATTTATACTCTTCTCAATAATTCATAGAAGAATTATCCTGGGTATTACAGCAATCCAACCTTTTTGATGATTTATCTTTGGTGATGAGTTCCAACTTTTTGAGATTGGAAAACCTTCTTGCTGTCACTCTAATCTTTAGCTCCCCGATACTTTTACTTACTGCCATTAGAAACATGTTGGCAAGTATTTAGTATTTATTCTACACCTGAATATTCCAGATATTTGAATAATTTTCAGCTTGAATGTACCACAATTTGAACATCACACAGTACACCGATTAATCAACCATCCAAAAATGAAAGAGTACAACACAAATGCAAACCCACTAAGACATGGCTTTCTTAAATAAAACAGCAAGGCAAGGAGATTATTAATCAGACAAGCAGCAATGTGTGGCAGAAAACTAAAACTGCACAACATCCTGAACACAACAACTCAAAAATGACAAACATGGCGTTAGCAGACATACTGTGGGGATGTTTTTCCTTAGCATGGAGACATGTTATATTTTGCAGTAGGACCACAGTGGAATGCTTTTAACTCAGGGTTATCTGTGTTTTAGTGGGGAAAAAAACTGCAAATTTGTATTTGACCTGGACAAATTAAATATAAGCAACAATTTTTTACTTTTGAATACAAAACACCCATTCAGAATAACAGCAGTGTTGAAATATTTAATATATACCAATACACAGCAAGACAAACAATATGAGTGCTTGTGTGACACAATAAGACCAATAGAAATTTTTAATTTTAAGCAACATTAAACTGAAAAAAATGCTTAAACATTAGATCTTTTCATCACCATCTAACAAAAAAGCTGTAAATCCATTACAGAGAAGAGCATCAAAATTATTTGTTAAGTAAAGAAGGTCCACTAAAGAGAGCATAAGAGCACAAAAAGCATCAATAGTCTTTTCAAATTCAAAATACTTTATTAATTCCAAAGGGAAATTAAATGTTGTTGTCAGTTGTCTCTTTGTTATTTTGTTTTTTATGCTAAATTAAAGCCAAAACCAGGTAAAATAAATTTGTTGAATTCATTTTGATTGGTGCAACTCATCAGAAGTATGTTTGTCAATGTGTTGTTTCTCCATGAGCAATGTTTTATATTTTGTAAAGCTTGTGGTATAGCCATTAAGTCTGTTGTTTTGCAGACAGATACAGAGGAAAAGCGACTCCTCCTCTCTGACACAAAAACTGATTTGCTGCAAGGCATAAACCAGCTCCTTGTGGACTCCTTGCTGAGAGAACATGCAGGACACAGAGACTGGATCAGGAATACTGAATCAGAGGAAAAATGGCGGTGGAAGTAAAGTCAGCAAAGTGCTACTCAGGCTCTTCTGTTAATGGTATAAGGAAAAGGAAATTAGCTAAACTGGAAGTGGTTGCCACTCGTAGCGCCATGCTCTATAGGGGACAGTTAAAGCAAATTACTAGAATACAAGAAAGGCTGAACAAAGCACTTTAGCAATAGAAGAGGCCGGAGAAGCAGCTACTTTGACTCATACAATCCACAAAAAGAAAGTTCTACAATACAAAAAAACCGAAATTCAGCATGCATTAAATGTCAGCCATTAACTAACATTTAACCAAGTATGATTGTTAATGTGATGTGGATTCCAAAACAATCAGCTACTTTACTTTTTAGATAAATAAATGGTATGACCCCTGCAAGGACTACAGTGTAACTCTGTGTAAAGTGTTCCTCCACAACTAAATTTCAGTGACCCTCTGTAACGACCCAAAAACAGACGTTGCTTATTACAGATGTTTTTAAATCCCTTCATAGGGTGCCAGTTTGTTAGGTCTATTTGTTTTACTTATAATTTTATGTGACATTGCTACCCTTGGCTGTCATTTTTTCCTGAAAGATTTGTTTGATTTACCCTTAAAGTAGAAAGTTTGTGGGTTAAATGTAATTAAAAACTTAACATAAATTTGTATGCAAACTACCTTCCACCCTAGATCATCTCAAAAAGCTTAGAAGCACTCACCTCTCCAGCTACAACAGGAGAAGCTAGTTAAGAGGGGAAAAGTAAAGCTTGGCAGTCAGAGTGAGCCATCATGGGAAGGTCAACAAGCATGTGCAAGCTGTTGGATGTAATTACAAACCAAGGCAATCAAAAGGCTTCGGGCACCTTAACATTAAACTAACACAGACAACTGCATAGAAGGTGATGCCAGTACTTTCCCTTGATCTTTAAAACACAATAAAAATGCCAGATCCAACTTTTTACCTCCTGCTCTCCTCTATTTACAGTGTTTTCCAACCAGCAAGCCCTGCCTGCTTATGGTTTTTCTTTGCCCAGTCAACACTTGTGAACAGTGTAGACAGGCAGCAGTAAATGTAGCTCTTACCACAAACCTTCTAATAAATAAAATCCACCACAGAAATTTCAGTTAGCTAGAGGTTCAACTGACACACCTCTGGGCAATCTGTAGCACAAATCTACCGATGTGCGTTTATTCAGCTGAAGGAGACACGGGAAGAAGGGAAGCAAATGATGAAGATAGACACACTTATTTGTTTCGGTTTCAATTGTGAAAAAAGCTGGGCAGTAGCAGGTCAGAACACCTTCCTATTACAATCTGTTGTTAAATTAGGCCAGAAGACACATGGGAGCTTCTATAGGTATGAGAAAAACACTTCAATCACCTCATTATAAGAATACAGATACGATTCTCTCACAGGGAAAACCCTACAGCCCCCGAGCTACATTCAGTAACTTCCCATATGGAGACAAGCAGATGTAAGAGTTGCTATTGAATAAATGTTTGTAAAATACAGGGGCGGTGAGTTTTTAAAGAGTTACACCTCAATATGAGGTGATCACAGACTGAATTTAAACTGTAAAAATGTTTTTATATGTAATATGATGTTGATTAGTTTTTGGAAATCTCTGTGCTATTAAAAGACATATGAAATAAGAACTGATCCCTCCAGATGCAGCTTATATCATTTGAAGAAATTTAACATTCATAGTATTTACAGAAGTCCAGTTACAGAACAACCCTATTGTTCAGAGTGACAACATAACTGGGGAAACAAAAATAACAGGCTGCAGATCGCAATGCTTCTGATAGTTTTACACTCAATTATTTCAATTCAACAAGTGCCGCTTTAAACCAAAACTAGAATTGTTAAGTTGTCACATCCCTCTAGAGTATTCCTATCAAACAGTAACCTAGACAGATATTTAGACAAAAAGAAAAGAAGCTGCATGGTTCATTGCACTGCTGAGCCGGTGATGAAAGAAGCAACAAAACAAAACATAAAAGGAAGACTTTACAGTCAGGGAAATGTCATCACCTGTTGCACCATCCATCAGGTGTTGCTTATTTAGAAAACAGCAGGGGAGTAAACTATAGTATTAGAATTTGTTAAAATACTAAATAAAGGTTTAATTTCTATTCATTCTTAATCAAAAAGCTTGTTTTCTGTAGAAATGATCCACTAAGGACTGAATTGAAAAAAAGATAATACCAAAAATCATTACTGTAAATTAGCGAACATATCTGTATTTTTCCATACAGTATTCTGGTTACTGCAATGAAAACTGTTCAAACACACACACAATAAAAAAAGACATAGGACATCTTGTACTATGACAGTAGTCTAGTGAAATCCCTTGGACATGAATGCTGCTTTTGACCTCCATTGACCTTTTTCCTTCTACTAAACTTTTCATTAACATGTTTAGATATCGCCCTCTGTCAGCACATAGCAAGGACAATTTGTACTGTATATTGAATACTAATGTATAATGTTTGTTTTGCTAGATTAGAACATCTTCCCGTTTCTCTCTCCAGACCACAAATGTCTGTAAGAGACTGTAGGAGATTATTGTAATTTAACCATCAGTTTCTTAAGAGAAAAAAATAAAAGGCTATGGCTAATGGACTCTTAAACATAATCTGGAATTCCAGGGAGAAAAGAGAAGAAAATTATTTCTTTGAATGTTTAGAGGTGACCGATTTTGCAAGTTGATTGATTTTAATAGGTTGCACATTGCAGAAGCAAGGTAATCTCTTTTTTGTTTGTTTTTGAACATAAGAAGACATTTCAGAACCAAAGTAATGCTCTTAACAAGATTATCATTATTAAAATATCTTTTTAGAGGGCTGTAAACCTGATTTGTGCTGCTGCTATGTGATGTGAGCCTGAGGTTTAATGATGACAGGTGAATTTGCACTAAATCTTGTCAGACTCACTGCTAATAGAGCTGCTTGCCTGTTAAGGTTACCTGTTTAAAAGGGCAGGATTACTAAACTGGCTCAGGCAGTGAAATTAATTGCTGCCTCTCTCAAAGCAAGACCTTCTTTGAGCATCTTCTTGCTGCCAGTCTCACTATCAAACATAGTCAACAGAATAACCTAATAATCTTAGATACCCACACATTTATTGTCAGATGAGTGAGGCTTTTGCCAAAGGATTTCAATCTAATTGTTGAATTACATTGCATGCTGAGATTCATTAAATGCTTGCATGAGATGATTAGATAAGAACAGATGCAAGCAGCAGTGATGGAGAAGTGCCCAAACACAAGGGTAATGTTAGAGATGGGACACGTTCAGCAGCACAAGTGAAACAGAAGCGAATGTTCAAGAAGTGACAGTGATACTAGCAATTAGCTGGATTTCGCCCCATTGCAGCATGATTTGAAAATGCCACTGTGTAGGATTTGATATTAAACTCAAATGCTTGGCTTTATGTCTGCCATTTAAAAATCAGTTAATGGACTGTAGATTCTGACGACTTGCCATTCAGCTTTGTTTTAAGTTGCTCTTAGTGCTGGGTTCAGCTGGAGGCAGAAGCACCAGCATGTGACATGACAGAGCTTCAAAAGAAACTAAACGTTGTATTCACAGAAATGATCGATCAGAAATCTCCTTGACATTTTTTGCTTCTTTGTATTCTTAAGACAGGCAATATTTCTTGTCCTCTACCTGGAAGGCTCACCATCTACTGTCACAAAAGTGCTAATTTTTCTGAAATTGTAAGAATGGAAGCCATATTGATGGGAATTATCTTGACAAAGTAATTGGACCACTCTCACAAGGTTTTTTATTTTAACTGGAACAGCAAGAAGCAAGAAAAAATTACCTTAAAAAAAAAATCAATTAAAACAACTGGCAATTATCTCGGCTAAGCCTGGCATCACTTCCTACTGCAGATTCGTTGCCTTAGCAACAAGTCAGCTGCTAAACAAAGCCGTTTGCAGCCAACACACATGCACACAAACATATTGAAATAGCAAGAGTAGAGATAAAGGAAGCACAAGTGTCACATAGTGAAAGCATAGTCGGTGACAAATGTGAAACAAGCAGGGCATCTTAGATTACAAGTTGTCCCGTCAATACGGCACCCATAGATTTGTGTTTTGATGCAGATCGTCATTTGTCAAAGTGCACGCTGCATGCTGTGCTGTCGACCGGCTTTGGAGAAGACAAATTGGAAAATCAAAGGAGAGGGATGTGCATTTCCCTTCAGCTGTCGTTCAGAACGTTTTATGTAATATTAAACGGAGCTCTTTCATCACAAAATAAGACTTTTATCTTCTGTATTTAAAATGGCATCTCAGGACAGTGAGATCAGAAACTACATGTTGATATAAAATAAGTTGGAAGTGAAGTGAAAACTTTCATATTTGAGAAGGAATACTTAGTGTGATCTGTATAGGAATAGGAAGTTAAGCGGCACACAGCAGTCCCTTGTGGGGAGTTAGTGTAATTGCTCGTCCAGCCACAGAGGACACGGTATAGAGCAATTCCCTTCAAAACAACAACTCCAGCTTCATTTTTTTCCTGTACACCCCATCTGTTAATAATTTGATGCAAAACATTCAAAACATGTTTTTTTCTGTAGAAAATGCCACAAAAAAAATTGGAGAAAATCACTTACAGCAAATGCATCATAAATAGATTTTATCATTTGCTTCAGTTTACTTTATGGCTATTATCTGACAGACAACAACAAAAAAAAGAAATAAAAATTCTTTAGTTTGACTGTTCTTCTTGCTATGTAACTAAAACGTTGCCCAAGGTACTTAAGTTTCCCTGACAATATCTGACTCAGATGTGTATATTCCATATGTGTGTACCATTTACAATCTAACATGAAGTAATGCAAGCCTTATGTGAGCTCCTGGTTTTGCATTTATTCATCACTTATTCATTGATCTTTCTGTACACTAACATAAGCTGACTCTCTACTTTCTTCTGCTTTCTGTTTGCTTCTCTGTCTCTGGTCCCAATGGTGCTGTGTGTGTTTCAGGCGCCTCATTTGGGTGTGCAAAGAGAGGAGGAAAGGGTGTGTCAGGCATGCAGATGGCGTGGGGTTCTCCTGTGATGTGTGGGGGGGGCCCAGTTGGCATGAACAAAGAGGAGGAGATGACGAGTTCGATGTTAACAAGCTGTCAGTCACAGCGCAATGCAGCGCCCACAACAAAAACAGAGACAAACCCCTGACAACACTTGTGTGATAAACAACAACCAAGCAGGCATGCAGTGCTGCTGTACCTACTGAGTAGAGGTAATAATACCAGCATGTCAGGCCAAATAAAAAAAACAATTAATACCATAAAAATGTTAGGGGAACTAAATCCACAAGAATCTAAAGCAAAATTATTTTCACACTTAAACATGTTAAAAAAACATGTTAATCCAGTGGAATAATAAAGGAACCAAGTTTTGGGGTGCTGTACTTGTTGCCTATAAAGTTTGAATAATCTTTTTTTACTTACTTTAACAAAATGTTTGTGACAGTGTGTACATAGTCGCTTTAAAACATATCATTGTGAAAATGTGTCCATTAAAAGTGAAACATGTTTTTCGTAACGTTAATTTATCTTAACAGCATTTGAGGTCAAAGTGGTTACTTTGGTGCATAAGAAATGTGTTTTCATCAACATAACCCTCTTCAGTTACCTCAATTTTCTATGATTTTTAACATACATTGTATTAACTGCAAAGTCTGTACAAATGTTAGCTAATGTCAGCATGTAGTTGTGAAGACTTATAATACAGCAGTCATGCACTTGTACAGTTTTCGTATAAAACTACACAAGGCATCAGCTTCCCATGAGGTTGCGTGGAGCTGTGGGGATGTTTGCGTGTGTTTTGTATCATAAACACAGACAAACAATAAGAAAAAATTCTGCTTAATTGCTCTTAATTCCTCTTTTATTGCCTTTACACCTTTGCACTCTTTATCCTGCATTAAGGAGCAACTCAGAAAACAGAGATTTTAATCTCTGAATAAGGAAAAAAAAATTAGAGTTTATCAATGTTATTTTTCGTTTTTTTCTTAATTTTAAGGATTTTTGTGCAATATTTTACTAAAAGAAATTCTTTGACCACTATTCCTATTCAATTCGCACACAGACTGAATATGTTGGCTTTTGAAACTCAAACAGAATGTCTTTTAAGGGGCTTAGATACTTTGAGAGACACACAAGCATTTAATATGAACAGAGACATCAGGAAATGTCTTTTTTTTGTGATTGTTCCTCCTTTTTTCACGCCACCTGTTGGGTGAATGACACTTGAATTTGACAGTTGTTAAATGTTCTGCTCCAGAGCCCCAGAGCACTTGGCAGAGAGGCCCATCACTAATCCAGCCAGCACAAGCACTGACTTACAACTAGCTGAAACACAAAGATAGAGAGAAAGAAGAGGTAGAAATCTGAAAGACAGACAGACAAAACAGCTACAGACATAGATATAAGATGACAATATAGGTGGTCAAACTCAAAGAGTCTCAAAATATTACGCAGACATCTGGGGATGGCAGAAAGAGGTTAGCAGGGATTGATACATTTTGGTGAGAAAGTGGGCCAGGATGAGATGTGAACACAGAAAAAAAACACCTAAAGAAAATGGGAGAAAAGGCATTGAGACCATAAGGCTGCAGTAGTGTTTGGGGGGAACAAAATAAGCAGTAGAAGGTTTACAAGGTGTCCTCTGAATCCATTTGTCTCCCAGAGACTCATTAGTGTTTGTGAGAGGGCGACCGGTTATAAATAGGCTCGGGAGCGTGTGTTTGACAGGAGGGAGTCTAGATCTTGACGGTGAGAAATTAATCTCACAAGAGAACTCCCAGAGGATGTATGAAGAGACCAAACAGACGGATATCCCAAAAATAAGCGCGCTCCTTTTTTGAACAGTCGGCGGCTCCCATCTAAAGTTGCTTTGATTCCTGCCACAGCGTTTATCTCATCTACAGTAAAATCCCAAAACAGACCTTATAAAGCACTTTTAGGCTGTTTGTGAATGATGTGAACAAAGAATTACAGAAAGGATTTTTATTTCACTATTTCTTTAATACAAAACAAATTAATTGTATTTTAAAAAGATGGACTATGGATGCATATTTAAACAAAACGTTCTTAGTCCATCAAAATAACCGTCATTCTGGAATTCTGGATAATTTTTAAAAGAGTGCAGCATTCCACTGTTGTGTGTGTTTGCCTCTGCTGCTGCTTTGTCGTTTTTTTCTGTCTGTTTTTTAGCTCCTCATGCTTTGGGAATACTTGTATTTTCAACAGAAAAACATGTCTGTCAATTCCAGTCCTGAGACTTTGGATTTCTGTGGTAATAAAAATGCAACTACAGGGCCATCTAACAAAAAACTAAATATCACAGAGCAGTTAAATTATTTTACATATTTCACACTTATTCTGCAATTTTTTTTTTAATAATTATGGCTCGCAGGGTAATGAGAACAACATAAAATTTCTCACAAATTATAAAGTCAGGTACATTTTTAGGCATTACAAATGCTACAATCATAGGAAAAACTACTAAGTTGGTAACTGTCTGATAGACACTCAATGACAAAAGTAGAGTAAGTCACTAAAGGTATTGCTAAAGAGGTCATCTGTCCAAGACCTGTATCAAAATATATCTTTTAAAAAGTGTGAGTGGAAGAAAAACTGTGGTATAAAAAAAAAAGCTGCACAAGAGAATTACTTTATTGACTTTATTGAAATAAAATAAACTAAATTATTTAAATAAATGTGTCATTAAAAGTTGTGGCACTTCCTGACAAACACTCTACTTCTGTAAATGTAAGTGGACACAGCACTGCCCTTCGATAAGAGCAGCGGTCACTGCAGAAATACTCAGACCATTTAAAGCTGAAGAAATTCAGTCTCCTTGATCCTCACTAGAAATCCTTAAAAAAAAAAAAAAAACTACGTCTGACCCCAGTCTAACCCAAGTGTCTCTGGCTCTGCTAGACGGTGGGTGATCATCCAGACATAAAGCTGTAGCTCAGCCCAGGGAATGACTAAAGGAGGCTTAGAGTTACGGCTCAATCAGAGGCTGAATACACCTGCAAGCTGCAAACCCACAGCTGCTTTCAAAGGACTGTGATGAAATATTTATGGTAACTGTGACCATTGTAGACACAGGAGGATTTGACTGCTGTTGCTGTAGATGAGGCTACTTTACTGTGCTTTCACATGATAAAAGTATCAGTCTGAAAGTATTGATGTTTCTGGTGTTGATACTAAAACCTTGAAAAAGCTATGCTTACCCTTTCCTTTCGCTACTTAGTCATTTAGTGTTGAGTAGATTTTTATGGAATCCCAAAAATATTTTTGTGGCATATATCCAGAACAATCAAGAGTCCCAAAGATTTGTTTAGAATTTGCAACAGAACCAGTTTATAAACCACAGGCCCAGTTTAAAACTCTGAATAGTGAGGGTCTGGATGCCAGAAGGTTCACAAATAGGTTCCTGAGTTATTTTTAAGTGTGCATTTATCTGAATCTATGTTCCTCTACGAGCTCTTTGTGCATTTTCCCATTTTACCTCAGTCTGTTTCTGCACTTAGAGCCTTTACCAACCAAAACATGACAAACATTAAAGAATTTAGCAACTTTACCAGATATTTTGTGAGAAAAATGTCAAAGACCAAAAAGGCTAGAGATATGATTTTCTTGATTTTCGTAGGTGACCCCTAACACACATCCAAATGACTGATGAAAGTAACTTTAACTGTGGGACATGCAAACATAGGCAAGCGTTTGTAACTTGAAAGGTCAATACCATTTTTTTTAAACATTTTGTTTTTGCTGTCAACAAACTGCCCTAAATATGCTGTTGTTTACAGCAGAGCTTTAAGCTGTAATTCTAGAAATAACATACATTGGTTTCATAATTTATGACCAGATCAAGAAAGGAAAACAAAGAAAAGAAAATGTGTTACCACTATTCCCAAACTAATCTCCGAGAATGAATGTGAACTTAGTATGAACTAATAAGTAATTTATTCATTAGAAAAGCTTAGAGACTTTTATCCCCAGTATAGCCTCACTTGGTGAAACAGCAAGTAATTCATGTTTTTTTGTTGTTGTTTTTTATCTGTAATGGTCGCAGATATAAAATTATGAATATTAATTATTAAGATCAAAGTTAAAATAATTGAGAAGTTACAGTTTAACTATTAACTTTTTATGAAATGCATTTCCTAAAGTTCAAAAGAAGATTACATTGACGTATATTTTAAGCCCTAAATGATTTGGTTAATTTTTGTTAATCTTCAAGATTTGAAAATAATATTTATTTTCATTAGTGATGGAATTATACAGGATCATTTTCAGATACAAAAGTTTAACCAAAACAAATGATCTAAATCTTCCTGGTGAGATAAAGGTCTCACTTTGGACTGCCACAGACAAGGTAAGCATTTGATTCTTAACTTATAGCAGAAATCCTTGAACCTACAGGTTAACCAACAGGAAATGTCCATAAGCCAAAAAACTAAGACATTATACTTTCTCTGTAAACACCATTAACTTATGATCACATTGAGAAATAACTGTAAAAGCTTCCATGGTGGGGCTAAGTAAAGAATTGCATGTTTTATTTGACAGCAACATTGCTTTATTATGCTGAATTATCATTCAGTCCTAAAAATGTTCTTCATGGAATATTATGTTTAGTGCATCAATTTCTAAGAACATCATCTATACACACAGCTCAAAGCTCAGCAGTGCAGGTAAAACAATTTCTCTAGAAAATTGAGGCTACTGATACATTCTAAAAATAACGGATCCCCACAGAGAGAACTACTGTAAAGTCAGAGGTCGAGCGTTTGTGTGATGTCAACGTGACTGCCAAGGAAAAAGGAAAATATATCAAAGAGAAGCCACACTTTGAGGGGAAGATGGAGCTCTCAGAAATACTGCCAAAAGCCCTTCATCATCTCCTCTCCTATTCCTCTTCTCAGCCAGTGTCACTCTTACATTTTCTGTTTTCTTCTCTGTGCTTTTGACACACAAGGTTCCTGAAATTCAAGCAGCATTTTAACCATTCCTGGAGATAAACTGCACACAAAAGCTGCAAATGTTAGTGAATTGCTGGTAATGTAATCTTTGGATGAATGCATACTTATTCAGCCTCTGAACTACAGAATTAACAATTAGCTGGCTCTAATAACATAGAGTTGAAATCATCAATGTGATCAAACACCAGGATTCATTTGAGTATATTCACACCTGTACAAAAGTAAGACAAATGGGGGAAACAAACTCTGGTCCATTTAAGGTGGAGCACATATGTCAGTTGTGAATACAGTTTCTGCACAAACATTGTAAGGATTTGGTCACTGCACATTTTAATGTCTTACATTTTTAAGGTAAATAAATCTATGAGGCATTAGCACAGGATACAGATTTTACTAGGTAAAATAATTTAGTCTAAGTCTTACATATGTAAATAACACATTTATACAATTGTGCAAATGTTCTAAATGCTTACCAGTTTTCATGTAATGTTTTGGTTCCAATTTATTTTTGTCAGTGTTGTTTCTGTCTAAGTTTGGCAGCTTTTTGCCCATTCTCTGTCAAGTCCTTTCATGTGACCGTGACATAATTTTGCACAGTGGTTGCTAAAAAAAACCTGAGCAGAGTTTAGAATAAAAGAAGTGTCAGGGCTATGACAAGAACAACAATAGCTAAACCAGATCTGTTCAATCAAGCAGCTGTGGCAAAATGGGTAGAATTTTTTAGCATTATATATGCAAAAAGAAAAAATAGAGCAAGGAACCAAATTTTATTGCATTCAACTGAATTTTATTTATTTATGAATTGTTGATTAACTTTATATCATACCAAAGAATTTTACTAGAAAAAAACTGCACACAATAATTTGTGATTTAATAAAATAGGACTGAGTTTATTTAGATCAATTCAATTAATTTCAATTTAATCTGTTGGTTGCAATCAGAAGGTAATCTGTAATGTATGTATTATACACTGATGGAAACTTCAAACTACATCTATCTTGTTTGGGTGAAATTGTGTTCTTGATTACACTATTTCAGGCACAATGAGGAGCCTTTTGTCATTTTACATTTTTACCAACAATGCATCCATTAATATTTATCAGAGTGATATTTTGTATCTGTTTTGACAGATAACATTTTAGGATAATCTTCTAATCTCTACTGAAGGAAATTAAATTTTCTACTTCAGTTGTTACTATCTACCAGCATGAAAAGAAGTTGTGATTTGTTATAGTTGTTGAGTTTCAAAAGGCTGACAACAAAAAATTAAATGGTATCCAAAATTGTTTGTTAAAGGGTACAAAATGAAACTGAAAAAAAAGGCAACCCGTGTGTATGAAATAGTTTTAAGAATTGGTGATGAAGTAAAATGACTGGAAAGCAAAGAGGAGGATAAAAAAAATCTTTCATGAGCAAAAAAGATACAAGTAAAACCTCCAAATAACCAATGTGGTGCATAATTGTGAAAAACATCAGAAAAAATAGTGAAAATGAGAGAATAAGTATTGAATCAGTATTCAAAGAAAATAATCCTGAAACACCTTTTAAAATCCCAGAGAACCATAAATCAATAGCCTTTTCAAATATTAGACAAAAGATTATCCCTTAAAAGCAAAACAAATGCAATGGTTCAAGACTTTTGCACAGCTCTGACCTGTGCATTTTTACATTTACAAAAAATTATTACTTTCCAGATGGTGAGTACTGAAAAAGACAGTAGTTAAGGATAAGCACACTAGCTTTTTCATTCCTCACTTGACTTTGATGCATTACGCCCAACACATATTTGCTCTACATTTATAAGAAATCCCAGCACACAAGAAAATGTCAGCTGTCCACTTTTGATCTTCCACTACCTGTTCTTTCGCTGTCTAGAATCCTTTAAACTCCTTCAGAAGAGACAACCATGTGTAGGTGTATTAGGAGGCAATAGAGGGAAAAAAACATAATTTATTCAAGGGGAGTTTGCTTTGTTTTAATCTCTGAAGCTGCTGATTTGCTAAAAGTCAACTCCTTCAGGTCTGTGTACGTGTGTGTGTGCGTGTGCATGCTTGTGTGTGTATATTAAATACTTTGACTCTTTGAACCCTACATCCTCTTGGCGCTGATCCTAAATGCACACACAAGCACACACGCAGACACACATTAACTCACTGTTCAGTGATGAGATCGAACTGAGGACTCGATGAATAAATAATGTTTGAACTCTTGGGGTTCACCTGACTAATTAACAGGGTGGGCAAAGTGTCTTCGCAAAAAACAACAATGCAAGAGAGCATGATTACTTCTTGGGTTGAATACACACTGACACTCACACCCATATTCATGTCCAATTTGTGACATTGTGTGCTGCAAATGAAACAACAGAAAGAAAGGAGGTGAGGTATTGACCCCCATTGTGGGTTACTGAGAAGTCCAACTGACCCAATATTGCCAGATTGCGTTGTCTAATTGAGAAGGTGCCATTTTTGCATGCCTCCATTGTAAACTTGAAACTGTTTATGTGAGATCTAGCAAAAATGTAGCAATCACTTGTCATTTTCAGTGACACTTTGGGCTTCTGGGCTTTGTAATCCTACGACACACTAACACGTGCCATCACCGAGGCCATTAGAGTGGATGTAATTATGAGGAATAACCAGTGTAACAGGCCCAGCTGTCCTGCTAACATTATCTTGCTAGAATCCCCAGGCCCTATTGTCACTGAATGTGAGTAGATACCAGAGGGACTGGGAAAAGAACATGAGGCACGGTTGGAAAAAGAAGCATTGACACTGACTGATTGAAGGCTTGGATTTTGGCATGCTGACATCTTCACTGAGAGGAATTCAAAATAAGCTTCCACAACAAGACACAAAAAGTTCTTATTAAAAGCTGGGGAAGTGATTCAGTGTGGCAGTGAACGAAGCAACAGCTGGAACAAGAGGAACTAAACCTGACTGGCTACAAATGACTTAAACCTCCCCATAGGGCATGCATGAAGCTATAGCAGAGTTTGTGAAGATGCATGAGCCAGCAGCAGCAACAGCTTGACTCCTGGAGGAGCCACCGAGCTCCACAGCCTTTGAACATCCAGGAGGCAAGCAGAGGCAGACAGCAGAGCTACGTGACTATCATGACAACAACCAACAATCAAACACAAACACATTGTGACGCACGTTCCGTGAGTCCCATAACGCAATGAGTTATCAAGATTAAACACCTCCAGCATCTGAGCCATTTCACCAAGCAGGAAAGGATTCCCTAAAATAAGAGACCGCAGGAAAAATACAAAATAGACAAAAAAGAATATTTAAGGAAGTGAGGGGAGTTTTCCAAGTTCCCACCTGAGAGTTTTCCACAATTTTCCATCCTCGCTCCTGTTAGCCCTCTGTCCCACAGTTTCTTTTCTTGCCTAAGTCATCCCATCCATCCACATATTTCCTCACTCATCCAATGCTGTCACCACCTCACTTGGCCACTGTCTTAAACAAAATATTGAGTATAAAAAAAGGAAAAAGAAAAATCAAAGGCAGGGAGGGACAAAAGGATTCAGATAGAGGAGGGAGTGAGGAGGAGTACTGGAAAACACAAAGATGAGAGGCAAGTAAGGCTGCCAATTCTGAACTTGCCTCTCTCCTTTATGTCTGATTTCATGTCCCTGGCTGTCTGTCTTATTTTTTGCTCTCTCTATTCCTCTTATTATGTCCATCTGAGTGGTCATGCCAAGCTAGCCGGGCAGGCGGAGAAAACATGCCTCACTTGTGCCCTAAAACACCTTTCAAACAGGTCATCTCCAACTAGCCACTAAATGTAGACCTGGATGCACTGATTCTGTGCTGGAGGCCATTGCCCGATCAGGAATGTGTGTTTGTGTGTGTTTATGACAGCGCTTGTCAGCGAGCCAGAGTCCTGGATTACAAATTCCACTGGCAAGTCCCACCTCATCCTTTGCTTCAGTCACCTCCGCTCCCTGCCTGCCTTCCCTGTCCTCCAGTTTTTGTCATTCTTTCCTTCCATGTTTACCTCCATCTGTCTCTACTTTTGCATCCCCACATTCTTCCTCTCCTCCGCCTGCAGATCCTGAGAAAGAAAATTTCACATTTGATTTCATCAGTCTACAAAATTAGAACGCAAGCTTGTTGAAGCCCACAGGAGCAGAAAAGCTCATCAATCTCTGCATCTTGATCTGCTCTTATTAAAAGAGCCTGCAATCAAAGCAGCACACAATCTACACACACAGTACACAGCCCCAAGGGCACTTCTTTGCTCAAATAAAGATAGCCAATCACATTCTGGGGAGGCAAGAGAAGTGCTGTGGTAATTAACACCAGTGGGTCTGAACTTAGATACATGAGAAAAGTCTGCACAGAAATCACACTGACCAGAGGCAGTGGGTAAAAGTGAATTAAGGGAGAGCCTTCGTTGGTTTGCTCCTCTGAGAAAGCAGTACTAATGTTTGATTAATATGTAAGACTCAGTCCTGATCTGCACCTTAGAGGCCATTATACACAAAAAAAAGGTCAGTCAGAGATCGAATATTGAAAGTTTTGAAGAGGATTATGGTTCCCCGGAGAAATTGACTGGTGACCACAATCAGAGTTTTTGCACTTTGATAAGCTCTGATCAATGACCAAGCCATTGCAAGCTAAAAAAGCTGTGGAAAAGATGCAAAGCCACATAACTTCAAGATCAGAGGTATCTAAAACTAAAATTAGAGGAAGTACAAGATGGAAAAAATCTATTTAAAGGGAAATGAAATTTTCTATATGACAGGTTGAGATATATCTGAGGTTTATTCAGCCTTTGAGAGAGCAATAAGGCACAGAACTTCAGCAGATAAGAGGAAAGCTAAAGGAGTACTGTAAAGTTGCTAAGGTATATATATTTTTTCTTTTCATCTCTGTCATGGCACATACTGCATTTGAAAATGTTGACAGCCTTTTGAAAAATCTCAGTAAGAAAGCAATGTTTATCTCGATACGCTAGCTGTGCTACACTCTAATACAAAATGCTGAAAATAGTCGAAAATGTCAATGCAATAATATGTGGTACGTCATAACCTGTGATTCTCATATGAGTAATTAATGATCACTTTTCCTATGTGTTGTATATAATTAGGAATTGGCTAAAATTGAAATGAACACTTTATAAAAAATAGGAATCAGAAATTGATTGACTAACATTTCAGTCAATATTAACAGTACAAATGTTATCAGAGATTTTGTTCAGGTCCAACAAAAACTCAGAATTGTAATAAAGAACATATAAAAAGTCATAATACTGCAGTATTGTTGAGATAATTCATCTGAATGCACTCATAGATTCTACGGCAATCCCTGCAAACAAGTGAAAACAGTGGAAAGGAATCACTGTCTTTTACCAGAACCACAACCAGGTTCAACTTTAAAAAAAATAAATACCACACAATCATAGAGTGAATTTTAGGATCAATTCATCAATTCGACCGGCTGAAGTGGTCACATACGCATCTCCAGCCGTCATTAGAAAGAGGACATCCTGACTAAGGTTTCTAGTTCATTGAATTGCAGCATAGACACGTAAGTAGAGATGAGGTTTAGTGGCCAATTAATTGGCCGTGAATGTTTTTGATAATGGGGGAAAGTTGGAACACCTGAAAATAACCCACACATGCATAGCTAAAACATAAAAAACACAGACTGATTCATTCCAAGTTATTATAAAATACATCTGATTGCACAGAAGTCTTGACTTTGGAGCATTTCCCCTACCTGAGCAAGAATGATGCAATGGCAGAGAGGTGCCCTATTAAAAGAAAAAAAAATCTGAGATACACAATCTATGACTGGCTGGGGATTTTGAGGGCTGAAAACAGACATAAAAACACAAACTCACTTGTCTATTGAGTTTTTATGCGATGATACAGAATGAATCCATAAATGGCTTCACTCGGAATTGAGACACAGAAACACTAAGCCTTTTCAAAGGAAGAAAAAGAGATTTTGCAGCATGCACTTGTATTAAAGACCCACTTGTTAACATTACTCTACAGACCCATGAGTTCATAAAATCTTTTGTGCATTTTAAAAAAATACGTGGATTGAAAGACAAAGACCAAGGACACCCCCACCAGTCTCCTTCTAAAGAGCTGAGGATGAAACCTGCAGATGTCTCACTCTGCTCAGAGTACACCTGCTGAGCAGCGCGAGCTTGACAATGGCCACATAGGGCTAGACAACTGCTGAATACACAGCTTCCCTCCCCGAGGAATCTCCATACAAAGGCACAAGGTGACTTGACATATATTAAATTATTTCTGGCATATCAGCAGTGTCAAAACATTAATTGTGTAGCATGTGAGTGCAAGGTTTTTCATAACATATCTGTGGCTGTTTGAACATGCCACAAAGAAAATGAAACATCTTGTTGAACTTACGATGTGAGTTAATGCCTCACAAGGACAAATAAATAAGCAACAAACACCATGTCCTCTGCCTTTTAGCAGCATCCCTCTACTCACCAAGCCTTTTAGTGACGACAAATACATACAGATGAGATATTAATGGCTTACCGCGTCCTCTTTGACCTTTTAATTATTCTGAATTGTGTACAGAGGTGACGTGTTGTAATTGCATTAGCATCTCGCCAGGTTTACTTAATGTTGCAGTAGAGAGGATGTTGTGATCCAGTGCACAGATAAGGCAACACTTGCTTCTTTTCAGTAAACTGTTCATGGTGTGTGTAGCTGTCTCTGTATGTGCTTGTGTGGCTGCAATAAGTCATCTGAGATTTATTAGCTCAGTTACTACTGGTAAACCCTATCAGCAAATAAGTGATTTGGTCATTACAGGCCATAATTGGTTACGGAAGAAAGACCACAACACATTGTCCCTTTATTTCCTGCTGTTAACATCTTGTCCTGCACTTTGCTGCTTATTTTACCGCAAAACTCAACTTGCCCCCTACTTGCCCCCTCCCTCCATCTTCCACTTCCTTCTTGAGCATTTCCCCAGAGATAACCAACACTCTTTCCTTCCCTTTATCTTTTGAGTGAGGCATCTGGAAAACAGACTCTTTCTCCACCTCTCCCCATCACATTCAATCATCCTGATGTTTATTCAGTTCTCCACCCTGCCCACCTTTCTTTTTAACTCTCACCTCTCGTCCCACTGGGCCTCCTCTTTCTGCTTGCAAAGGTTTCACTCCCTTCTGTTACGTCATTTATCGCGGTCCGGCATCTTTCCATCCTCATCAGGCTCTCTCTGCTTGTTTTATTCCACACCACTTCTTTGCCGTTCCTTTGAGCGTTTTCCCTAATGCCTCCTTTATCAAACTGTTTGTGTTTGCTGCCCTGCTTGAAGAAAATGTGTTAAGATTATACTTGCAGGCTGAACCACACGACGGCCTCAATGTCACAGTGCAATAAATTTAGCAAATCTTTCTCTGAAATAAGATGCAAAAATAGCAATAAGAGGTATTTGACTGCAAACTTAAAAAATAGACAATTTATGTTCAATTTGCCTTTATCAGGTTTCACATGACTCAGCTCAGTTCAAAGTTAGGCATCCATTTTTATTTAACATTTGGCTCTAGGGTTCTGGACATTTTTTTTATTTCAATATGACATACTTTTCCGGGTTCAATTTCCAGAGTTCTTAGTCCCTAGCTTGCCAGTTTGTAAAGAATAAATGCAACTGTTCACTACGAATTTATGACAGACCTCCGACAGAGGTCAAATGGGCCGAATTTAGACAAAGGGACAAAAAGTAAAATCTAGAAACTCTAAATATCTCTCTGTAGTCTTATTATAGCTTCCACTTTTAAAGATATGGAAAATAGTTTAATCAAATCTTATTATTTTCCAGACATTTCCAGTCTGTATGGGAACTCTGTGGTATACACCAAAGACCTCAGGACACAGATTTTAGTCAGACTACAAACAGAAATACATTTGAGATATTCCAGATAAATCAAGCTAAGCAAAAACTCTTATAGAATAAATAAGAGTCGTCAACTGGAGCACAAGTAGTTTCATCATTTTTTACTAAGGCCATTTTTTGGCTGTTTTCTTTTTTTTGTTGTTTTTTTGTAATTATTTTTATCAGAATAATAGGATTAGTGACAATCCTTGTGTTGGAACAAAACTCAAACACATCATTTGATGTCAAACACGGAATTTTAAAAAAAATCATTTATTTAATATAAGTATTTGTAGTTCATACTATAAATGAACGAAAGATTAAATTTTTTAAGTAATCTTTTACTAACATGTATCTTATAATGTTTTGGAGTTGTGCAGCCAGAGTCTGCGGAGGGAGTGAAAGATTATGATGATGCCTTTCAAATGCAAGGAGTAAACACATGACCAACAATAAATCATTAAAATAGCAGCAGAAACAAGAAAAGGCTGGTCAGTAATTAATATTAGGGTTTAATTTCTGTAATGCCAACAAAGTTTTTTTCACTAATTATTGAGAGGTTTACATGTAATTGTTCTTGAAAATAAAAACAGATAAAATAGTTCTCAATGATTTCTTCAAATCTCCAGAAAGTCTGAATAAATGTTGCTCAGGATCGTCTAAAAAAACTGAAAGAACTTGGAAGAAAATGAGAAGTAATGAGAAATGACTCCAAAATCTCACACAGTGCTGTCTGTGTCTCTGGAGGTTTAGAATTGCCCTCCGTCTGCAGCTCCTAATGCTTCCTTCAACATGAGTGCAGTATCTTGACATGAAACAGAAAAGCCTTCTTCAAAAGCCAAGTAAATGCAAGTTTGACCTTTTAGGGTAGATTTGATTGTGACGCTGCGTCTAAACTGTCCCGCACATTGAAAGAGAGAGCTGTAGAGTGAGAAATTAATCTACTATCTCTATGCGATAGGTGAGCAGAGAGGCAAAAGTGCTTGTCTCATAACAGCTCATCTTGGCCACACAGGACAGTTCCAGCCTCATGCGGCAGAGATAAGAGGAAGTCCAAGGGAAAAGAAAAAAGAAGCTGACAAGAGATGCTCCGAGAAAATGCAGATATTGATGAAATAGAAGAGGGCCTCGACAGAAGTGCAAGAGGAAAGTGGGTGAAGCCAAACGAGAGGACGAACGGACGGATGGATTTGCTGTATAAATGGCTGCAAGCTAATCATGATGCTAACAGTAATGGATAGGCAGCGCAGGAGATTGCTTCATTTACGGCCACTTGAGTGTCGTTTAGGTAATCTCTCCGACGCATTCACAATGAATGTGAGTCACTGAGGCTGAGTGGTCTGCACAGGACCAAAAAAAAATGTCATTTTCTGACTGCTTATATAAAAAACACACACAGTAGGCTGCCACTAAGGAAATTAACATTCCTGCAACTACGGTTATAAAAAATGTATGCCTAAGCTTGAGTTATGTGCGCAAAACAAAAGTGTAAAGAAGCTTACGATTCGATTAATATTTTCAAATAGTTTATCAGGATCAGACCAAACATATATACAAACACAAAAATGTGCTCCTCTTTGTCCAGTTTTCTATAGCTTGAAAATAAAATGCAGCTTCTTCCCCACACCGTCATCATGCTATTTCCACCATCCATCCTTTAACACCTCTCTGAGGATTTCTCAGAGTTGTCGGTAACTGTACCACGGCTCACACAGGTGTAATATATTGTATTTTGGGTCCCATAACTCAATTTTATGTGATCAGGATCCCTAAAGCTTGTGCTGTAGCGCTTGGTGACAAATGACCCAAGTCAGACATCAGTGAGTCAGGCGAAGTGAAAGGCACTGATGAAATCAGCTTTTGAAACCTTTTGTTGTTTCAGCTTTATTCCTCACTGGATGTTGAATGTGTGTCAGGCAATGTTCGTCACTGTGTGGGTGAGTTTCTCCATCATTAATGTTTGCCTCAAGAGGAATTTAACTCGGATATCAGACTCGCGTTGGGATGTTAGCTTCTGTAAATGTTAGAACAGTGGAAGCACAGTGATGTGTCAATAAATATCACTCCAAGGGAAAATTGAACAACATCCTACTGCAAAACAGACATTCAAGTGTCAATACAGGTACATCTGAAAAAGTTACTGTTTTAGAAAATGAAACTATGTATTATATAGATTTCATATACAGACTGGAAGATTTCAAGCCTTTGTGTCATGTTTTAAATAATCAAGATGCAGTATCTCAGAAAATAAGTGGCAGCTTATCGTGCAGAAATCATGGTGTTTATGTCCAATTTTCCTATTTCCCTTCATAAGTGGGACAGTATGGGTCAGTTGTTTTAAATGTTTTATATTTTAATGTGGTCCTAAGCACACGCCTTACCTCTACTGAGAATCTGTGAGCTGAGCTAAATATTCATGTCTCTGCCAGGTAATTTCCTATAGAGCCTGTTTTAGCAATTTACAGTAAACGTAGAGATTCTGACAGGAAGAATAGTCAAATATCCAGCTTGTGTTATGCCAAAAGATTTTTTTAGGGAAATTTAACTGAATAAATCTCCCTCCAAGGGAAATTTATTAAGTTAAATTGCATATGTATAGTTGGGGTGCTGCTATTAAGCTTTCACCTTATGTAGTTCAGATAGAATCTGCATGTGCACCAAATCCTTGGTTTTTAAATTTGTTGAATTTGAATGTTTCATTTATTCCCCTCTGGTGAAAAATGGTTTGAATAAATTCTTTAACAGCCTCAATAAAGCTAAAATTCATGCTGTGATAATTGAATGTAAACCGCTGACCAGAGCAAATGTTTCTCATCTGATTTGCTGGTAAAAATTAGTTGCTAAGTCTGAGTTAAAGATATTTTAAGAGTAAAGCAAAGTCTTAGATTGACTTTCTTCAGCACAAACCTGTTTTATAAGAGATTTTACACAGGATTCATTTTTACTAAAACAGGCTCTATAGGATGTAATTACAGCCTCTACCTCCACATACAGGATATCTAAAATTGTCCCACAGCCTTCCAAATATAGAGAGAGCTTTACATTAATCATGCTGCTGCACTTGCTCAGCACTTCTGTGAAGTTGTCCCCTGAAGGTCTATCCATCAATCCTCCTTCCCCGATGACCACCACGTTCTGACAAGAGCAGTTTTCTTTCCTTTAAAACTTGTCAGGGTGTTTTCCACACCCTGACAAGTGTGAGATTGCTTCTCCAACAAGTTTACAGGCTAAAATGTAATCATCTGTGCTGGACAAAAATATTGATAATTAGAATTTTTAAAATGCCGTAATGTTTAGTAATTAAGGAGGTTTGCCTTTTAAGGAACTGAAACGCTCATGTTGAAACCTGCATCAATAAATAAATAAATTTAGCGCAATGTTCTGTGACGTTTTAAGGAGCTTTTTAATGACTGTTTAAGAGAGTGACTCGGCTTCTAGCAGTGTGAATGAATTAGGATTCAACACTGGAGGAAACAAAGAGTCAGTGAGGTCTGAAGGAGACCGGTCCTTTCCCCAGCAAGCTGGACGGGACTGTGTGACATATCGATCGGGTATCAGCTACGCAGCACTGCACTTGGGCTCCATCATGGCTGCACTCTGTCACTCCCTCTTTTCAGATGTTAATTTGTGAAGCTCTCGCTTTTAACATTCAGCCCTGTGTGTTGGCAGCCTTCACATTCGGGTCTACACCACTACATCAAACTGCCGCTATGACGGCAGGAGTTTTAACTTCACAGAAGAGCGAGGATAGGAAAGCCTCAGGTCCACACTAGTGCTATGCGTCGCCAAGTGAGCTCCTTGACTTTAAAACACTCCATATTGTGCAGCTCGGGTCTGGCCTTGAGGCTTTCTCACTATCCATCTTTCCTGCTGACAAAAAAATGCACATAAACACATTCATCACTCCTTTAACCCTGAATTATAGAATTAACGTTTCAAGGGTGGAAAATTATACGAAGTTTTTTATTATTGAAGGGGCTTATTATTGAATGGCTTGTTTCTATTAAAATGTATAATCCTTGGGGGAAAAAAAATAAAAGGATTAAAACTAAAAGACAGGAAAATAAATGCCTAGCCAGTCTTGCCTTTCTTCATGTTTTTAACATATCGAAAAGGATACTTCTGATTAAATTTGATTAACACATGTTAATATAATTAACACAAAAAACTATTCCATTACCAGTGGCTAATTTAATTGCCTGCAGTTCAGCATTTGTATGAAAAAGTGAGTTGAAGAACGAGCAATAATGAACTGCGTGGAGAAGGGGGAAAAAAAATACATGCAAAATGTCTACACTGATGGCGAGAGTTAATCATTTGTGTGATGCTACATAAAAAATTACTCCATTTTGGTTGTGAGAATACAGTAGATGTGTTTCTCAATGAGGCACTTAAAAGAGCTTTTTTCTCTCTTCTTTCTCTGCTCAACAGGACAAGCAAGAGTCTTCTGGAGGTGAATGATTACATTTAATTTGGGCTGTGAGTCATCCACACCCACAAATATCCATATTAATTTCTGTTGAGATGGCAAAATAATCAAAACATCCACAAAATTCTTCAAGTTATCTAAGTAAAATTATGCTTTGTCATGTCACAAAAATAAACCTAATATGATTTTAATGTGTAGTGTTTTTACCTTAAATAGAATCCAGTAAAACCAAATATATGGAAAAGTATTTCTGTATAGTTCAGTGTCAGTGTAAGGACAGCTGTCCTGTGAAGGTCTCAGAGATATCAAACATCTGTAAACCAACATCATAATGACCAACAACCACAATGATAGGTCAGCAGTCAAAAGTAAAGTTGTGGAGTTGATTAGCTTATAAAGCAACAACATCCCATGGAGCACTTTTCAATCCGTCCTCTTCAAACAGAAAAAAGGATGCCCACCAAAACAGACAGGAGGGGCAACAAGAACATAAACTGAAAAGCAGCAAAGAGGCCTATGATAACAATACAGGAACTGCAGGAATGTATAGCTCAGGTGGGAGATTTTGATGGCATCCAATGCTGACTTGCATACTCCAAAAATACTGCCTTTACAGAGGAGCAGCAAGAAGAAAGTCGCATTTGGAAGAAAGCAAAAGGACATCTAGCATGAACTTTTCCACAAGATATGCCAGGGGCACCTAAAACTCCGGTTAGTTGAGGCACTTAAACTTCTTAGCCAACATACTGGATGTGGGTAAAAACTAACTGTAAGTCATCATGAATTCCCCATCCCCATGATAAGACATTATCATGCTGTGGGGATGCTTTTCTTCAGCAGGGAAAAGTAAAAAACTTGGCAGAATTGATAAGAAGATGTAGAAAGGGAAATCCAGCAAGAAAATCTGTTGGAGCCTGCAAAGGGCCCAAGAGTTTAGCAGAACAATAATGATAAAGACATAACAAGAGTAGCAATGAAACAAATAAGATTAATGTACATTTGTGTATTTGAAAACCTCAGAGTAACGCCCAAACATAAGTAATACTGGTAATATGTGCCAGGAATAAAGAAATTATTAATTCCGACAAATTCTCCTTACCCAATCTGAATAAGATTGAGTTTACTTGAAAAGATGGCAAAGATTTATATCTCTAAGTGTGTAAAGTTGATGGAAACAACCTGCTCAAGACTTGCAGCTATAAATTCAGGAGAAGATGGTTATAGAAAGTATTAACTAAAATTATGAATGCCACGTTTTAAATATAAAAACAATGCTTAGTGAAGGTTTATCACATAAAATCCCAAGAAAATAAACTTGAGTTTGATGTTGTAATACTGAAGGGGATTAACACTTTTGCAAGGCCTTTGAACACTCCCACGTATGGTAACATTTTATAAAACGTCACTTTTACTTGAAATTATTCATATGAAATTTGAATAGTGTATGCTGTTTTTATTATCCAAAAAAAGGATATTACTGAGATTGCATCAGGAATGTGTGAGTAAAAATTCGGTGGTAACCTACTACAATCAGTAAAAAATGAGAGATTCCTCCATGCATATTCAACACCTATGATGAAGAAAACAGCTGAAATACTCCTTCAGTGAGCCATTACATTTTCAGCTCCTTGATGTAATATTTTTGTCAAAAACACAGAGAAAAACACTCAAATGACTGGCAATCCAAACACAAAAGCCTTACAAAAAACATCATGGCAGTTCTTTTGTTCTTTTTAAAGCATTTACCATTATATTTGGTACTTCAAATCCTAAGAGTTTATTTCTAAGCTAAAAAAAAAACAAGTTCATCTGTCAGCTTTCAAGGTTTTTTTTTTTTGTTTTTGCCTTTTATCCATTCAATATTCATGACACTTCTAATTACTTTGTAAGAGACACAAAAATGAAGCCTGCAAAGCAGCCAAAGGAAATTCCCCTGTTAACAGGCAGGTAATCAGGGGCTCCCTCAAGGGAGATGTGGGAATTTACTACTTAGAGTCAGACAGATTCAAAAGGAACTCCCAGCCTTTTCTTGAAATCCCACTTCCAGCCCAGGCCTTTCTTCTGAATTTAGATGATCATGTAAAAATTGTAGCCCAAAACTGCAGCCTACAATCTGTTCAGTTTAAAAGCAGAGCAGCGTAACTCAATGTAATATTTCTGGTTGTTTGACTGTCAAACGAATCATTGGATCAAAAAGCAACAATATAAGCTGTCACTCAGTCCAGGGTGATTTAACTGGCGAAAGCAGAGAGAGTGTAAAACTATGTAGATAAGGTTGAAGGTAATATACAGTGCCTTGTAAAAAATATTCAGCATTAGGTATATTAGAAATATATGATGGACCAATACGAAGTGATTTAAATATTTTTTGGTGTTCAGTTTTTAAACAAATAAAAATTTGAAAAGTGTGGCATGCATTTTGTATTCAGACCCCTTTACTTTGATACCAATACCAATTAAATAGAAATAATATGGGATATGTTTCTCTGATCAAATTAGGCCAAAATTGAACTTTTAGCCTAAAAGGTTCAATTTTGCACATTACTCTGAAACGTCATTCCTATTGTGAAATAAGGAAGAAGCAGATAATCTTTTAACTTGATCCCTGAGTTAGAGCTACAATGGGAATATTTAGGTCGAAGGAGGCTCTTGTCTTAGACTGGCCCAGTCAGTTCACACAAGAGTATGTGGCAACATTTTATAATTGCTGTTAAAATAAAAATCCCCATCCAACTTGGTTTATTCTGTGCTTTTTTGCCAAGAAAAGACTCAGTCACTATGTGCAAAAGCTGGAGAAGACATTCCCCAGCAAAAGGTAGTCCTACAAGGTAGAACTCTCTTTCAGGAGAAAATTAATAAACCTGTGACTGTAAGCCACAATTCACATGTTAAGCCATCAATCATTTCCCTTCCTCTTCCACAATAATGCTTTGTGTTTGCTTATTATATAAAATCGTAGTGAAAATTCATGATTGCTATGTTGAAAAATCGTGGAAAAGCTTAAGGGTTGTGAATAATTTTGTATGGCACTGTATGTTTCTAATCCTTACTATCACAATGGCAATCTAATTTCAACAAATCTCTGTCAGCTTTCAAGGTGCACCTCTTTTTTTTACTGTCTAGGATGCCATCGAGTCAAATTTAATGGGATGCTCTCTATTCTGCCATCAATCCTTGATGGCAGCATCTGTCATCTGTCTTCATAAACGCTCCAAGTCTCAGCAGGATTCGGTTGACCTCGAGACTCCTTCACATGGCTAAATATAAAAAGAAGATGAAATTCCCAGGTTGCTGCAGACAAGCCGAAGCAATAGAATGTGAGTATTGAGTCCATGTAAGACCTACCCACAATGACATGATTTATGCAGGGTTTCTTTTGTTTTTGTTTTCATTATTTATTTGTTCACACAGGTCATTTCTAGCTTCTGTAGGTCAGACGAAAGAGCATGCCTTTGTTTTGTTTGTTTGTACTCTACCCGATTACACATCAGTGTCACTGGCAGAACAAATTAGGTTGCCAGCAGATAGGGGCGGCTGTCAACAGAGAGAGAAAATGAGGCGAAAAATTGCACGATCTTAATATGGTTGAAAGGAGAAGAAAAAGAAAAGTAACGATGTGAAATATGAGCTGTATCCAAATTAAAATCAAAGTTATGAGAAAAAGTGGGAGTGAAACCAGGTTTTGAGTGTGACCCCTGTCATCTCGTGACAGGATAGAAAAAGACCATAAGACCTTGTAATCTTAACATCCTGATGACAACTTTTGGGGTCAACAACAGCATATGTATATGTCAACGCGATTGTAACACGACAAATACAAGCCTTGACACACACACAAAAAAAAAAAACATAAAATCAACCCACACTTTCTTTATTTATCTGAAAATAAAACATCAAAACTATTTAAATCCTGGGATTTTAGCATGAGTAAGCATCAACCATTATACTTCCAAAGAATACATATGGCATAAGGATCTTAGGCTGGAAACCCATGGGATCGATGTTCAGTCTCTTCTCCCTGTCGGAAAGAGCCGAGCAGAAACTTGCCCCTCCGTTTGCCCCTCCCAGCACTTATATGCTCTTGGTCTTTTGTGTATTGGGGTGGTGATAATGGCAGCCTGCTGGTCACGCAAAGCTTGACCCACATATAACCTCCAATTATACACCACCCATAGAAATGATCTTTCCCATCAGTTTCTCCCAGATGAACGGGAAACATATCAAGCTGAAATATTACCAAGAAAACCACTGGAAAGACTTCAGTGTAAACGAGCAGAAACAAGCTCAGCATTTGGTTTCCAACTTATTCACGAGCATCTCTTCAGAATGGAAGCCAGCGAGTATTAGCTTGCTGCTGTGTGCCAAGTAGAAACCAAAGGATTCTGTGGACTGCGGGCAAACGCTATTCATGATCAAAAATGCCAATCAGAGAATCCCCCGTAGCCCCTCTCACACCTTGCTGCATGGATACGGTTACCAAGGAAAGGAAGGAGCAAAGAGAGCGGCACAGGGAGAACAGGAAGAGGAGGCTAGGTGAAACACGGAAACAGAATGAAGAGAATACAAGACATGCCACATTCACTAAAAAGCTTTTATTCAGCTTAACCATGAAGAATACTCGGCGTTTAGCAAGGGTTTTTTTTATAACTCTATTAATATTACTTCTGTTTTTCTGCAGTGTTTGATTTAATGTCCCAAACCAATCTGAAAAGATATCCCTTTCCCTTCAAACCTATACAATTAACTTTGCAGTTATTCAATACTATTTGAATTGTGAATTTGGTGCAACTTTGAAGCATTTTTTTATTATTATTTTTAGCATTTATATGGCTGAAGATCAAGATTTTATTGGACTGCCAGAAACATATTTGAGATTGGTTATCAAAATGTTCTGTGCTTATTTCTATCTATTTGCTTCTGTATTAACCATGGCCATTTTAAGAAAAAGGTTCATATTCTTTTGCAAATTATGTGATTCTTTTGGCATTTTCAAGCCATGACCTCCAGAGTGTCCTGTACTTTGAGGATAGTTTATATTATCACCTAACATAAAGGGTGACGCACAAATATGATAACCATAAGTTTACACATCTGTTTTTTTCTGGTTTTATACTTATTGATCGAGCAAAATAAAATTATGGCAAAGCATTCCTCTTTTTTACCATGTGTGCTGGAATAATTATCTAAACCTCACGTAGACCATTACCTTGGTATATTTCAGATCATAAACTGACTACTGGTGAATACTTTTAAAGGCCTACACTTTAACATGAAAATCCTGCTGATAAAGCCATATTCACTTCCAGTAACACAAAAAGGACAAACCCAGTGTTCATATAGTGGTGTATCAAATTGCAACATTACCAGCTACAGTACAGCATTGAGTGGAAGCATTTAAAAGCTTTTGTAAGTAATAATGCCTCATTCTTTTTAATAAAGAACGGTATTACTTTTTAATTTGCTCCTTTAAATGGCCAGTAAAAGTTCTTTTTCTTTTTTTTTTCTTACAAAGGCGAGCCAGAGCCACCACACTATCATTTAATAAATAGAAAGGTCTATCTTTTCTCCTTCTTCTAAGTGTGAACGGTCTCTGCCAGGTACAGCCATCCTCTTTGTCTCCCTCTGTCTGTGTCCTTCATATGTCCTTGCGTGACAGTGCAACTGCAGCATGCTTCACAGTTTCTGTGGGAGGCATCTCTGGGATTCCAGCGTGTGGGAGAGGACTTCTGCCTGGCTTCCCATCTATCTGTCGCTTATCTCAAACACGCACACCCCTGCCAATCCTCCTACTGTCTCCAAATCTCTTTCTCTGCTAGGACACTTCCATTTAGCGCCACCCTTCTTCACTTTGTTTTCCAAACAAAAGGACGTTTCTCGGGCTGTCACCAAGATAATAAATGATTTGTCTTAATTCTTCCAAAATCTCCTTACAACCCAGTGTAAAAGCTGTGCTGTCAAAGTGACAAGCAATCCAACGTCGAGCTGTATCCTCTAACACTAATCTAAGTTACAGTGAATGCATAATTTAATTCAAAAACATCCCAGGTTGCTCATACAATCTGTCGAAGGAATAGGGCAATATTCTGCTGCTAAAAATTCATTAAGATTCATAATCGTTATTAATAATTGATGCCATGATCATAATCTATTAAATAAGCAAGGTTGTTGAGCACACAAACATATGCATGCATGCACACTGTGATTTTCTTTATCGCAGCTCATAGCTGTAGAGAATTTATCCTGATTGGGTGGGTACAGTGCCAGGACTAATTAACATCATTTGATTGTCTTGTTACTGAGGTGGAAGTCATAACCATCATATTTCCTTGCGAATTCTGAAAATTATCCCAAACTATTTTTACAGATGCTCACTACGTGTGGATGCACAACTGCTGAACTTAACTTGCATCAATATCTCATCATCATAAAAACCCATGAGTGCAGAATTATTGCCTTCACCAACCAGTCAAGTTGAAGTATCTATCCATCCCACAGACGTTGGAGAATTGTGTTGAATGAAAGCCAGAAAATGTTTTTCCACAGTTCAGCGTGATTTTTACAACAACGCTGACCTTTTGAATATAAAATCTCATCACTTTGACATTTTGTCCAAATTGAATATGAGTGTGATATCTTGTAACCGTTATTATATAAATATATTAACAAAACATATTTAAAAAATGTGCTTTGTGAGGTCAAAGTCATATTCATGGGTCAGCAGTTATCATTTGCAGATAAATGATATGGGTGGATACATAAATGGCTTTTCTGTAGATCCATTTCTAGACACATTTTCCAGTTCTCTATCCATTCTAGCTTATAAATACCTACTTTCAAGAGACATACAAGACAAACAGGAAGCTGTAAATGAATTTATATCATTTCCATAATGATCAATAAAAATATGATTTTACTACATTGACCGCATTCACCACAACTCAGAAGTATTTGTCTCTTTTTGACATCAAATTACGCCCATACCTCACATAGAAAACTGAGTTTTAAAGGCCATACAAAAAATAAATCCACAGCCGCAAACACACACAGATCCAAGAATATACAGGGGCAGAAGCAAGAATTGTTTCACACGTTTGTGATAAATGTTTTCTCAGGCTTTTCTTGGCAAACAAAGCAGTTCTGAAACATTTAATTCAGACAACAAAACTTGTAGCTTATTTCCCTTATATAAATATTACACATAGCAGAAAGAAACACAGCAAAATATCATAGAAAATAAAAAGGAGGCATTTTCTACCTAAAACAAATACAATTAGTTACTAGGAAAATTACATTTCAAACCAGCAGGGTGTCACATTTAGAGCTATTAAGGAAAACTTCAAAGTGTAGCTCCTACTGTTGGTTTTAATTTTGTGTATAATGGATTCCTGTAGCTGAACAGGCTTACCTGCCACAGCACCATCACTGCATCCCAACACCCACACCTGGCCGACTGGCCCCCCATCAGGTAGGATCACCTGGTAGTCGCCCCCAAACATTTCTTCCCCTTAAGCCCCCAGCAAACCTCCAGTGTCCATCCACTCAACCTGCTCCACTCAGCTATGCACAGCAAATACCCTATGATCAACTGAGTGAGGCATCTTTGCTCTACACTTAAATGTAATCTACTGTATTGAAACAGCAAAAGACCATTTCCCTCCCAGAGCAACTTTACGCCTCAGTGAGTATGTTTTTAAGAGATGCTGAAGTTAGAATACGACAAGGGTTTAAATAGTCTGCCTGACTGATAACACGATGAACACACTAAATAACAGCATCTCTCACTCTTGTTCGCTTTTTCTGCTATACATTCTTTCAGCATCTGGGCTCCTCATCACAAGCAGGCTTATTCATGAAGACGACTGGAGACGGGCGCTCGCGGCTGCAGAAGCACTTTCCTCCTTTCCTCTCTTCCTGGTGCTTTCTCTCCCTCTTGATCGACGTCTTACCATCTCTCTATTTTTGAGTCTGAAAGGGTTCTCTGAAAGGCCCGAGATGAAAGGGCGTTCTCAATGGGAGCATGATTGCACAGACAGTGCTGGCGGCCCAAGGTACAGACTCAGCTGCTGGCTCAGAGTCACCCTACATGAACACATGATTAAACAAAGTTTGTGTATGTGCAAGATGCTGCACCTTACCAGTCTTTCACCAACAGAAATCTATACTAGTAGGTGTTCTCTCCATGAAATATAGATTTTTTACTTAGATTGCAAAGGCTATAAATTTAAATAGAAGTATATTAAAGAGAAAATATCTAATCATATCTTTCAGAAATACATTGCTGTTCAAATTTCATCTTGATATGACTTGGCTACAATATTAGCACATTCTGGCCTGTTCTATAATAACTTTGGTTGCAGAACAATAAAGGTGAGAGTCGGCACTGTGACGCAACCAAACACTACTTTTCTTCCAGCTCGAGGATATTAGAAATTATTTTAAATTCTTTAAAGTTGCCTCCGCAGAAGTGATTGAAAATCAATGAGTTGTGACCAAAGTAAATTGGCCAACATGTCAGATTTACAACAAACATGTTTCTGTCGTGAGCTGTGGCCTGGGGTAAATTAGGTTTCTACAAGCCAGTCAGACAATTTGAGAGAGGAACAAGTGCTGAAACATCACTGAATCTGGTAATTTTAGACTACACATGAACAAAATCTGTAATAAGACAGACAATTACGCCTCTTAATCCCAAGGATCACATGTAAACGCATATACACAAAGACTTAGCTCTGAAGTCTGATTTTGAGCCCAGGCATCACCTCTCCCAGATAAAATAGCATCTTTTGCACCTGTTGTGCAATTATTATGGTAATGCCAATAGCAATATGTTGATTGTAACAGTTAAAGACAGATTAATGAGTCTGTGAATTAATCACAGGTGCGTTTCACTCCAAACATAAGATTTAATGTCACCAGGAACAACCAACTATGCAGGAAAAAAGCAAGATGATATCTATTTAAAATCCCAGACACCAACACTATTCACCTCTCACAACCCTCTCACCTTTAATAACATACACAGATTACACATTACATCATGAGCACCTGCCTAATAATATGTTGGTATTTAGCTGCCCAACCAGCCTTAACTTGTTCAATCATGTACTCCAAGGTGAAACGAGGTATCTACAACTAAGGTGGTAGGTGCAAGTTGAGGGATGGAGCGTCATTTCATTCGACTTGTTTTGTTCAGTACATCCTATACAAGGTCAGTTGGATTGAATCTGGGGAATTTGGAGACGTGGTCAAAACCAGATCCTCAAACCATTCCTGAACCACTTTTTGTGACAGTCCATACTCATGCTGAAAGTGTTTGTAGCCATTCATACATACTGCAACAGGATGCTTGTGACAGAGTGACATCCAAGCTTTGCCATCAGAACATTGCCCAGACCATTATAGTACCTCCACCGGCTTGCTTTCTAAGCAAAGGCTGATGCAGACTGGCCCAGATAAGCCTAAAAAAGTACAATATTTTGTTCTGCAATTTGAATAGTGAGAACAAGTTCAAAAGTAGCAGTAATTCAGATGATCAATTATGAAGATTGGAAAGATAGTGACAATGACATTACAGAGACTGTAGGCATACATGTATAAGCCACCTACTGAACTGCTGCATAAATCCAGAGGGAAAACTCCAGATGTTCAAGGAAGACCTGTATGTTTTATGTCATTTGTTGTATTTTATTAATAGACTCAGGGTTAGACAAGGTCACATTCATACCAGTAAATCTTACTCCCAAAAAGAAGTTGATATTGCTTTGTTTTCTAATAAAACAGGCATTTGAGTTGTTAAGGAGCATCGTAATAAACACCCTAAAGTGTAATTAAAATTATAAAACAAGCAGCATGACCAGCTGTTGAAGAGACACCTAGCTGACAAGGTAAGGATGAACATAATGTAACATGTTTGGAGGCAGATGCTGAGCAACACAACCACTTGCTAGGCTTGGAGCATGAAACAGCCACACCATTGAGGCATTTTTCTGCTATTATTTATCCCTTGAATAACGGCATGGATTAACAACTGCTACAATTACACACACCATTTACATCCACAGATAAGAAAAGGCTTTTGTTTCTGACTGGCTCAAAAACAAACACTCTTGATAATGTAATTCATCTAAACACATCGTTAGCTGTGTTGCTAGCTAGAACACTTTTATGCTAATGGGAAAAAAAGCAATAGTTCTGCTTTATATCAGACATGGCAGTAATTCAGAGACAAACCTCTAAAACAATCAGCACAAAATATGTCATCAGCAAATATTGGTCTTGCATAACTTTCCATATGCTTATGATGAATGTTTTCAAAATTCAAACCAAGGGAGAAGGAAATAATTGCTCTAAAAATAATTACTTTCCTTTAACACACTGAAACTCTAGATATATATTCACTCTTTATGGTGTTCTACATTTTCTTTTCCTTTATGACTTAAAAGCTGCATGTGTTTTACTTTAAAAGTCAGACAACAGGAAAAAATAACCCCTTCATGCATGGAGTGATGTGTGAATATCAAAATGCCTCCAGATTACGTCTCATTTGCTTTTGAATATTTGCTCAGGAAACTCAAAACACATCTACTGACTCGAAAAGAATTACATTTGGTTTCAATGATTTTAATTCAAGGATAACACAAAAACTATCAGGATGTTAAGTAATGCAGACCTTCTCAGTGAGCGAGAAATCAACCTGCCTATAAGAGTCTGCAAACACCAATCACACTTTCTCTGGCGAATGAAGGGTGCCATGGCAACACTACCACCAAATTACCTCGAAGAATGCCTTTAGCTTGCCAGCGTTGTGATTATTTCCAGCTTATCAGTATAAACAGACAATACATGCAATCAAACTTGGCTGATTCAGATGTCAGGCTGCAGTTTTTGAACGTAAAGATGTTTCACTTGTACTGATACAAAAAGGAAACAGGAAGTCTTTAAAAATTATTAGTGCCAGTGAATATGCAGAGTGCTTCATTAGCAAAACAGATGATTCATTGATCTACAGAGAAAGATTCTACAATTATTAAACTGATTTATAGCAATGGAGTATTAATGATTAAAGCAGGGGTGATAGGAAATTAAATATTTTTTTTTGCAGTGGAAAAAAAAAATCTGCCATATCTATTGCACTGAAATATTAACTGTTATTAGGCTCCAGAAATATTGCAACTATTAGTTAATTGTTAATGCAGAAAGGAAATTGAAACTTAAACAACTGAAGCATAATTATAAAACCAAAATGCCCAGTGGTGCATCTTCCAAAAGAAAAAGAATAACACAATCAAGACACAATAAGACAGACATTCCTTATGTTTTGTTTGTGATGTTTGGAAAAATCTTCATCTTTAAAAGCAAGAATTTGATATGACTTATTCTGGATATAATATTGGTCTTTAATTTAGCTATTTTTAATTACTCTGTTCTGCCTGAGAGAAAAGTCTAGCAGGAATTGTGGGTTTTAGACTCATATAGGTGAGGCAAGGATAGAACATTTTTGTGATATGATAGGCTGGACCAGACTGGAGATGGTGAAAAGGAATAAAGGGCAACAACAAAGCTCCGTGTGTCACTGAACCCCTGCGTCAAACACCCACCAAGAGAGCAAAGGAAAGAGAAATCGATACTGACTCATACAAGGCCCAGGGAGCATCAGGTATATCCAACCGTGAAGATGAAACAAGAAAAAAAAGAAAGAGAGCACGAAAGCAAGCGAGGAAATGAGGAGAAGAAGAGACAAATGAGATATGTTTTGAAGGCCAGCGCCACTTCTTGTTATTAGACAGTTTCTAGCCTTTTCGTTTGCACCATTCTGATGTTTCTTCGACTTTAATTCTCATATCTTACTGAGGGTTTTTTCTCATCACATCCTCAGCATGTCCTGACATAATTTTGCATTTTGGCATAAATTTAGTGAGAATGACAACACATAATGCTGTGAAGGTTAAATTAACCCTGGCATAAACAGGATCTTTTTTAATGAAGAAATTGGTACCTGTAAGTACAGGTGACCAGCATGCCTCAGCATTAAGTGACACCTTAAGGGCTCAGCTTGGTTCCTCAAAGACATCTGCAGCTTGCCTCATTAGTATTCAGCTATGAATCATTCAAAACACAGCCGGCTGCCATTATCACAAACAGCAGAAGCGGGAGGGGGGCACATGACTGCTAACCACACCAAACACTTTGGGGTGTACAAACAAACATACACCCCCATGTGTATATTTGTTGATACGAGAAAAAAACTGAAAGGTACCGTTTTCTATGTGTCATAGTTCAAAGTGTCTATGCCGAATGTCAATTGACAAACAGGCTGATCAATAGAATTGATTTATGATTAAGGAAGTGTCTCAAGTACAAAGTGGCAGTCACTGGTAGCTGCTACTGTGCTCTATTTATGTAATTCAAATACAAAACAAAACCTTTCCACTCCAAATTAATCAAGTAAATGAAGTGTAATTGATTACCATCAAAATCAATCTATCTACTTTTGAAAAAGTCAGTCTTTTAGCTTAGATTAATAGAAGAAGAAAAAACTGCATGAAATATCTCTTTTATAGTCAGGATATGATGCTTGATTCTGTGCTACATAAAATAATATTTAAATGACACCTGTTTAGAGACGTCTTTAGTTTCAGTCTTGAACTGCAGAATGGATCAACCATAGAAAGAAGAAATGCAGTTGAAATATAGCTGAATACTGAAATTACGATATTAGTTGCAGCTAACCAATATATTTTTCAATTTTGTTCTTTAATTTCTATTTTTGCAATCTCCATACCATTCCCCCGGGGCTTCACCATCAGGCTTACTATTATTTATATCAGATAGATCCTTTAAAAGTCTTAAAAGTCAATGCAGATGGACAAATATACAAAAATACAAAAGGAAAGGAAATTTGTCTATTGCATTGTATAAACAATGCTTTTTGGCAATAAATCAAGTACTGTTGGATAACCTGTTTATTTCCCATAAATTCTCCCACATTTTAAAGGAAAGTGCATTTCTGTGTTGGACACCAAAGCTGAGAATGTGGGTTGCACCCAAGAAAAAGATAAATAGCTAAAAAGCTTCATCTGTTTATTCAACCTAAATATTGCATGGGAGACACAACTACACGGTCATCAGTTTGGTCACACGCCGCTGTGGGTTGTCATCCCATTCAGTGTAAATGAGCACTGGCATCTTGGATGTTAGAGTTTGGTTCTTAAGAGTGGAGGTGAGGGATTGCCATCTTGATTATAGATCTGCACTGAGATTGCCTCCAGTGACGACAAATCTTGTTTTTCCACTGAGGAAGATGCCACCCCACATAATCACACTGCCTCCACTCAAAACTGTGTGGCATTGACAGGGAGGACTTGGCAAGTTTTTCAAGTAACCTATATGCTTAACTCCAAAGCCCAACCCACATATGCATATTCCTTACAGAAGTCCATAATTCTGTAAGGAATATGCTTTCCAACAGTTGAAAATGTGCTACCCATAAGTATTGTCATAAAACATTGACAAAACACTAACCGAATGGCATAATATATCCAGGCAAATTACACACTAAGCATTGTTTATATCAGCATGTAAAACAAATCATATCAATGTTTTTGCCAATATGTATATCAGTTTCACATTTTCATTTATCAATTATTATGTTAAATTCAAATTTTCAGGAAACCTAAATTGCATGACAGAAATGATAGCACAATATTCTGAAAGAAAAATTTAATCTCAGAATCACAACATTAATGCTTCAATTAGAAATTAAATCATTTTATAGCATGTAGCCACAAAAATAAGATATTAAGCCTATTATCAACACTAATTATTCTTACGAGACAAACAAACATGGAACCTGACATTCAGATTATTTTCACCTGTTACAGATTGAACTTTATCAAAAGGTCTTTCTCTCCAAACAGGAATTTAGAGAGTTTATGTGCAAAATTGTAATTTTCTGAATGCTTGAAAAAACATTAGGAAAAAGAAAAAAATATGAATGAACTCTGAGTGAGTCACTTTTAGTCCATGAGCTCTGACCATTTTGAACCACTGCTGAGAAAGGCTTGTTTGGTCCAGTTTCAAAGTTTTCTGGCAGCTCTTTTTGGGGAGAGAGTTTGGACTTCAGCAGGTGCCTTCCCAACACTTTCTTCTTCTCACTATGAGCAGTGAGGTCACCCTCTTACTGTCTGTACATCTTTCTCCTTGTCTTAGAACGTCACTGTGGAGCCCTCACTGCAGCCTCTGAAATTAACTTTAAGCAATTTGAAAGTCCATCTTGCTGAATGATCAAAGAATTAATAAAAACAATGAAATCAAATGTTAACAGAACAGATACAGTCCCGGCTAGTCAATTGGGCACAACGTCTTGTTTCTGTGAGTGTAGGTTTGTCAACACATTAACATGTCAGTCCCTGAGGTCATTTTATTGTCTCTTCCTCATCACTGACTCTCCACTCCACAGTGATGTAAACAGACGTAGAGGGGGTTGGAATCAATACTAAAAACATTTTTATCCTCTTAGACTGGTTTCTTTTCTCTTTCGGAGAGACAGATATTTTTAAACTATTTAGATATGGATAACACTGTCTGATAAGAGTCTGCTCAAGGTCTGAGATTGGCAATACAAAGCAAGACGGACGTGAATGGATTTTGTTGACTGCGTTGTAACACTAGAGATGATTTTTTGCCGAAAATGAACGTTTCATAAAATGTTTGACATTATCCTATAACTTCAGAAACAGAAACCTTGAGCTCCGGACAAGCTCTAAAGGAAGTTCTATAAAATTAACCTAATTTCACGTGAAGGATTTTTTACTATTGTAGGTAACAACAATATATTGTGTGCTAAGTACTGCAGTCTTTTGTAATTGTGACATTACACACACACAACAAAAACATGTATAGTGGAAACTCCAGGTGAAAATTCAGAAAAGACAGACCCTGTAAAGGTAATAAAAATGTAGAAGGTAAATTTAAGCCAATAGCAAGTTATAAATACATAAAATACGTCAAAACAAAAAATATATTTTAAGAAGACCTCCTAAATAAAATGTGCACTTAAGTGAGCATGAAATAGTTTCGTAAAACACAAGCTAAGAATTTATTAATACATTTAATCTCTAGCTGAACTAACCAAATCATACACTAATTATCTACAATTAAACAATACCATACGAGAGTGCAATAGTGGGAAAGAAATATAATTTTCAAACACAAACTCTGTTTGCATGCATAATGTGAGACCTTTCTTGTACATAACCCCATTTGCATGCTCTGCAACAACAGTTTGTGGTTAACAGGCTTACATGCCAAGTCAGAACAGAATACCAATGCAGAAGGGATGAGCTTCAAATAAAGATACTTCTCTCCATCTTTCTCCACCTCTGTTTGCTTGTCAACGCACATAAAAGAAGATGCAAAACTGCAAAATCATGTTTTATCACCATAGGTTCGCATTGTAACAGGAACCGTAAAGCCGCCACAAAGCAGAACATTTGTTGAAACACTCTTGAGCTATTGCAGAATGTCAGCCTCTGCTAAAATGGAGGGTTCTGTTCAATCTGAAACATTGCTCAGTCAAATGTGTTTCCATTGCTCCATTCTAATTGTTGCTTTCTTGTGTTTGGTGAAGTGCATTAAAATTTACAAGTAAATTTGTTGTCTTTCAAAGAAATAAACTGTAAACTGTATCCAAGAGTAATTTTTCTTAGCTTTTTTAGCTAAAATGTAATTTCTCATCTCTCTATCCACATCTAACACTTAACAGAAGGTGAGAAGATGAAAGTAAGTGGTTGTGCAAGTGACACAACAGAATATATAAAGCAATAATAAAGTCCACTGTGACTCCAATTATGTTGCATTCTGCACAACCGAGAAGCAAAATGTCTTCTAATAAAACCTCAGAAATACAGAATTCCCCTTAGAGGGAACTATACATTAATTATTGGATGTTATAAATGTCTGAATTTTGTTTTAGGGTAGGAATCAATGATACAAAAACAGCAAGGAAATGGTGATTCATGTTGCTAAGTTTAACTAATGCCAACACAATGTGTTCAAGAAATCTTATAGAGGACAAATGACTAATAAATAACTTATACAATAACCCTCATAAACCTTGTGGCTTATCTCTAGTAGCAGCCATCCAACAAAATCCTCCAGGGAATTGTAGAAATAGCATTTCTGAAAATACTCAACAAATAAATATCATTCAGGTCTGAATGACAAGCAGAACCCCATCTGTCTTCACTCCTCCATCTCCAGAGCATCTGTCTGGCGATAGGAGGAGGTGGGCTGAATTGGAAGAGCCCCAGAGCCAAAACCTGGAGGTTCTCTCTCTGCAGCTCTAACAGCCATTCTTGCACAATTCCCACAGCCAACTAGAAGGTGGGGTTGATATTTTACCACGATGGCCTCTTGGCAACTTGATCAGAAGAAAAAGTTGGATTACTAGACTCACGTCCAGCTCCAAGTTCTTGGCAATGCTAGCGCTCATCTGCTCGACCAAAAGGATCTTGGAAAAAGAGCAAAACTGTTGGAGACCTTGTTTGAAGCAGATGAAGTAAAAGAACACCACGCAGATTCTGCACAAAATAAACAAAACTAAATGCAAAAACACATATGCAATGTGAAAATAAAACACACACCTTGATTTACAGTAACACAGAGACAAATTATACAACCTGGACTGTTGCAACGCTTCTCCACAGATCGGTCGTTTGACGTATTGCTGTGTGAATTAGCATGCATGCACAATGAGGATAGAACATCAGAAATGGTGAGTGGGGTTATTAGGGGTGTGGATGCATCACATTTATCACAACAAAGAGAGATGACTATTACACCATTATGAGGATTTGTGAGGTAAATTGAAGCAAATACAAAGGACTGTCATCTATATGGCTCGAGTGAGCAAATGCACATGTACAATGAAATATTCCTACAATTAAGGAAACTCAAGACAAAAAAGTGCTTGCAGGTGTCAAATGAAGAAATGAGAACAAAAGGTGCAGTACATTTCTTAATGCCACATCACGCAATTATGCATCCGTAAACTCCAGTGCTTCACTCCTTATATTCCCGTTGCCTCCCGCTTTCGACCTGATGCTTCACTGCACCTCAACAGCCGACTCAGTGAGCCTCTGGTTTCCTAGTAACTGTGGGAGGAATGCAGGGCTTGGAGAACAGAGGAGCTTCTCATCAGGTGCCTGACAGTTGGGGGCATGCACACATCAATTTGTAAATATATTCATAAATAGGAGGGCATGCATATAATATTCTTTTTTTATTTATCAAGCTAGCAGCACAGAGATAGAAATTGTAAAAATTAGTGCAACAACCTTGACTATCTATTGGACTGTTATAAAATAAAAGTATTTACAGTACTCTAACTGTTAAAATAGAATCAGAAGGGTAGAGTTAAGGTTTAAATATCTCAAAATTAACTAAATGTCCTACTTATTTGGGTTTCTAATTCAAGTTTTGGGAATGACAAATTTTAATCATTTTGGTGATTAAAGCAGACTTGGTTATCAGGTCTACTTCATATTTATTAGTCACAATATCACCCGCGTCTATAACAGCCCTGAAATGCAGCCATAGTAAGGCATTTCTACAAACAAAAGACCAACAAATAGCATCAGACATTTGAAGAAGTGAAAGGTTGGAGGATGGTAGGAAAACTTAAGATCACCAGATTAATATAAGTCCTGTGAAAACTGGTGATCAATAATGAAAGTTCCTCAAGCACCAACTTACTCACCTTAATATTTTCAAAGTATACCCTTCTTTTAGTTTTCTTGGTATTACCAAATGTCAGCTCTGTGTCCTGTCCAACGGACTGCCGCTGGTTTCTCTCAGGAGGATGTGGACAGGGACAAAACAAGCTTACATGATCAATCGCGTAAGAAGGCACTTCCCAATTTGGGAGATAATTTGTATTTGGGAGATACACTCAGTATCTCCCAAAGTGAAATACTGAGTGTGGTTTGATAAAGCCCTATATGAATTTTTCCGACTTCTTTTTATTGAGAAACATGACAAACAATACAGCTGAAATAATTAAATTTGTAAAAACATCTTTACAAAACAACATACAACCATTAGCACAGTAGTCCTGCCACAAAATCCCAGGTGGTACGCCATCTTTAAAGTAGGTTGAATGTACCTTTAATTGAAATCAGCAAGAACAAGAGGCAGAGAAAAAAACAGGCCTTTGCAAAACCCACTGACAAGCCCAGAGTGTAATTCCACCTTTTAATTCAGGTTTGTTGGAACAGGAATAAATCAAAAAGTTGCAGAATTTCAGCCCTCAAAGGACTGGAGTTGCAGACCCTAGCACAAAATGGATTTTTGAAATGTTTTTAGATGCATTGTGATGTCTTCTAGCCACTTGGAAGTGCTAGGCAATTTGGTGATTTAAAGTGTAACAAAATATCTCATCATCCAAGTACAGAATGCCATTATATCATTAATCAGCTTTCCATTACCGAAGAGTTGATACAGTGCTGAGAGTAGTTGAGCAAGCATTAGGTGTCAAGTTAAGGCCTATAACTACAACTAAAAACTCAGCAAGATTTTGAGCTCCTTTTCCACCAGCTTGTGATTAACTGAGTCACCATTGCTAGGCGACAAGATATACACCGAGGTAAGGCCGAGAATAAATCAGAAGGTGGTAAAAGTTGGTCTTCATAGTTGAAGGCTGGGTTTGGTGAAGTTTTGGTAACGACAAATTTTAATCTAAATATTTTTTGGACACAAAAAATATTTAGTGGCTGTGATGCTTTGTATTGATGGAAAAGAAACCAGAAAAGCTGAGTAAATCTAAAGCCATTACAATTTTCAGCAATAGTATCAAGATTGCTTGTTTTCCTGACATCTTGCAGCCCACTAAGATAATCAGGATGCTGTCTATTTTACTTTAACTAAGTCAAAAAAAATTGCCAAAGCATAAGAAATAAATGGAGGACAAATCTGAATATACTGTTGATAACTTGATCATATAATTACTAATTAATCCATTTTCTTCCATTTATCCAGGATTGAGTCATGGGAGCAGTAAGAAGACTCAGACTCAGACTTTCTTGTTAATTAACAGCATTCTGTAATGATTGTTGTTACCAAGACAGCATTCACGTCATTATTACATTTCCCCAAAACCTGTTTGTAATTGTGTCTTGGTTGCATTTATAATAAACAGGTTTGAAAGAGAAAAAGTTTGTCAACCTTCAGTCAGCCTTCTTATAGGTTCCAGGATGAGCTCTGGCTTCGGCAGGGATTATGTCTATGTGCATCCGTCAATAGACTGTGTGTTATTGAACAAGGTCGAAAGATTCAAAAGCATATCTCTGCAACTGAAATCATAACTGGGAAGTGACTTACTATAATCAGTAACAATAATGAAGCTGCACTATCTACAAATTTGAAAGTATTTCTTCCACCCACCCTTCAAAAAGCTATTTTTTCTGTTGCTGATCTATGGAGAAATATGTGTTCTCAGACCAAGCATGCAACACTAAGGCAGCACCAGGTGAAGCAGAATATAACAGGTTTGTTTTGGCATAAAACGGGTCTGACCTTTTCATACTCACTTCTCTAATACTTCATGGCAGCAAGGTTTGGCTTCATGCATGAATCTCACATGCAAGCTTTGAACAACTGCAGCTACAGAAAGTTAAATACACACATTTTAAAAAGCTTGGCTCGGCTCCTGGATAAATTAAATCCTTATCTGTCTCTCTGCCGGTTTAAATTCATTATTACATGTATATTAGTGAGCGATAACGTGCGAATTGGTTTTCTTGTGAGAAAGGTAGCTCCTGGTGGGAAAATGAGGAAGGAAATGAAAAGTGATCCAGAGAATTGTAGCAGAGCTTGGCCTCAATGCAGATAATGTCCAATCACATAGTCAAGAGAAATTGCAAAAAATGATACAGACAAACTGACCTGCACGACTGATTTGGGAGATTGATATGCTGACAGTCCACATAATGAAAGTTGAAATTTTGACTGGAGCAAGGCAAAGATGGAAATCCAAAATGGAGCCAAGCCCAATGGATTTAGAGTCATATTATATGCTTCAGTGAACAAAAGGATACCAGTAATAAATCAAATTTTAGTCTAGAAGTAGAGAAGAAGAGCAAAGAGGGAGATGGTTAAGAGGTCTACTGAGACCAGGACCAGAATGAGTTGAGAGATTTTTGGATTCGGTTAGAGGCAGACGGAGGATAATCTGCCCAGAATCATCAGAGCACTCCTTGGTTTGTATTCCTGCCTGAGCATCTTTAAAATTGAAAATCTGACGCAAAGGAATAGGAACGTAGGAGGAAACACCCTGGGAGGAAAGAAGACTTTTACCACTTCTGCTCACACTTTGCTTTATTTCCTCGCCGTCTTCCAAGTTCAACTTTTCCCCCTTTCTTCTGGGGAAATTTTTGGTTCAAGCTGTTTTCCCCTTTCAAGCTTTTTAGTGCTTCACAGTTCACCAGCACTCGAGCACCGTGAAATAACAGATGCCAGAAATGAGTGCTTTGCCTAGAGGTACAGAAATTTAAGCTTAGTTAAATTCGCCCCTCTTTCAGAATCCAGTATATTCTAAAAGGAATCCGTTCAACTTCCCTTACAAGCTTTAAACTTGTCAATTGATCTTAAATGTTTCATAATAACCACAGATTTGCTGGTGTAATAAAACACAACCTTGTGGGAAATAAAAAAGTGCAACACAATCTCCTTTGTTTAACTCACTGCCATCCCATGCACAGAGGAAACAGATGCATCTGATACTACGTGCCCCATTTCCACTGAAAGTTACAAACAGAGAGCATGAGCAGAGCTATTTCAGGTGCAACAAAACACAAGGTGAGGCTCACATGAAACCTCTGAAGAAAAGCTTAGCATAACAAGGTACAAATGCATACATATAATGCCTACCACACATAGCTTCAGAGGTCGTAGGGAAAACTGATACATTGTGCAGAACCAAGGAGTACACCAGATGTGGCAGGAGCAGTTTTGTCAAAGAGTTGAATAAAACAACACAATACAAGTGTGGAGGAACTTTACCAAGACATCACAGAGCTCTTAATTAAAAGGGTGGGAAAGGAGAACATTAATCAGAGAAGCAGAAAAGTAGCCTGTTGTAACTCTAGATGAGCTGCAGAAATCCCCAGCTCTGGTGGGAGAATTTGACATGACAAGGAGAGTAGTGAACTTCACTGACCTGATCTTTGTTGGAGAGTGAAATTAAGGAACACACTTTTGGATGAAAGTGTTTTCATCTAAAACACACTTTTTCCTTAAATTGAGGTTATTTAGCAGTGAGAATAACCTCGATTCTCACTGAATTGAGGTTATTCCTCGATTCAGTGAGAATAACCTCACTGAATCGGTTATTCATTGAAAATGGCCTGTGATGTAAAATCGTGATTAGATACAATTCAGCTTTAAATTGTGTTGTGAAGGGATTTGAACACTTTCACAAGGCACTGTAGCTTACTTCTATCCTGAAATTGTATCACATTTTTCTCTTTGCAGTCTCACTGAAAGAAATTATAGAAAAAAGCTAAAGTTTAAATCAATCAGTAAAAGCCAAAAATCAATAATGCATACATTGTACAAGCAAACAATACTGCTGCAAAACTAGAAACTGTAATACAAATCCAACTGAAACACAATGTAAAACAATCTAAATATAGCAGTTGCTCTTCCACAAAATTGCATGAAATTGCAAGTGTGTGTCTGATAACATGGCATGGGAGTGGCTTCATGTTGTACTGGGAATTGTGTCTAATTTTCTAGTCTTGCATGAGGTTTGCATGAGTAAGAAAAAGCAATTAGGAAGCCAAACCAATGCCAAAAAGATGTAACAGACTGCACCGCTCTGACAGAAGATGCACATTAAATCTCCAGGCGCAACCCAAAGACAATTGTTGCAATAACCCATGATTAGTTAAAAAGGTTAAAAGCACCCCTGCAGAACCACTCTAACTATACAACATGCCTGTTACAATCTTAAAAATTAGCATGAGATGTGCTCACTCAAAGACATAGCAAAGTTAGATGCCCTCTATTGTAGAAGCAAAGGGCAATTACATTTTACAGTGAAGCTTGGTATCAAATGTAGAGATTGTGGTTACATGTCTTGCATTTTTTTAAAGATAAAATTCTCAGAAACATCTTCAAAAACATCTTCTTGTAAACACCCTTTAAAGACTTACTTTGCTACAGGGCGGCACAGAAACTTGACATCGTCATTCAGTTACACTGCCGCCCTTAAAATACTGGCAACGGGATTACTATGGTTGCTGTCAATGAGCACGCTGATTGCCACGGGCTGGGTGGAAGCAGAAGAGACAATATGCAGTCTCACATGTGGGGAAGTCTAAATTTCACCATGATGTTTTATTTCAATCATTCCGCTTGGTTTTTCCTTCCGACCTCTGCAGAGCCAAAGTTATCCAAAGACCTCAAATAGGCAGAAGTTGCTTATTAATTGATGCAAAAATGCTTTAGCTCTGAGACAAAATTACCACTTTTTTGCCAGTCAAATATGCTCACAGAAGAACAGAGGAACTGCATTCAAATAGTGCTAAGATGCATTCTAATAGTGCCGAGATGCATTCTAATTACTTCCAGGCAGCATTACCACAATATATGTTTTTTAAAAAAGACAAATGAAAAAGTAGAATTTTCTGTAATAAGCCTGGATTTGGCACTCTCATTATCTTGTCATAAAAAAAAAACAGCTCTACTTGTAAACATGTTTATTTCCTCTCTCGGCAGCACAAAGTATCGCTGTAACAACTTAGTTTCACAACAGAAAATGTTCACATATCAGAAATTTATTTTAGGGATTTTAGCTGGTAACTAGACCTTTCCATTAGGCTACTGCAGCAAAAACATAGCTGTGTGAGCAGGGAGGTAAATATTGTTCTCATCAAACAAGGTTTTGAAATGTCAGAACCTTCCATAATTGTTCATGGAGTAAATATCTTCTCTATTTCAAAATATAAAAAATCTGTTCCAGCCAAATTAGCAGCTATAGAGGGAAAGACCATCTAACCTGATTAGTTTACAAACATCACTATCTGACAGGAGGTGATTATACCCCTGCAGAGGACAACAGCTGGAGGACAATTATGCACTTTTATTTATGGCAATACACCGATACTGATCCAAAAGTTTTTATCAAATCTGTTATATGAAGTCTTCCAACACTTTTCTTGCTTCTTGGTGTTGGCAAGACATTAATTCAGCATCAGCTGTTTCTGCAAATGTCCCCAGAATCACATTTAGCCAAATGAATAGGTCTGGTGTGTCGCTAAATATTGAGGAAGTAGTGATGATTTTACTGGGTGGCAAAGTCCTGGAATCTTAAAAAAGATGTGACACCACAAAGCACAAAGCCGACAATGTCAACAAATAATGTCAACAAATAGGAGTGTCGTTTTCCCAGAGCTCATGAAATGATGCACATCATGCTGTGTGTTGTTTTTTTTTTTAATGACATAGATGTTCATCATCTTGCTGTGCTTTGATTAAGATATGGGGATGCATGATATCCGTGTCCATAAGACAAAAGATCGGGGTTCCAACTTTAACCTGGCATCTGTAAAACTTGAAAGACCAGTTTGAGATCTATGTTTCCATTACAGCTTAACAGAAATAAAAGCTACATACCCAAAGCAACATATATTTTCTATTTTGCTTGTTATTCCATACGTTTCTACTTAACTCTTCTGTCTTTCATTTAGAAGAATAATCCACAGAAGCCATTATCTTTTCAGTGTAGATGTCACAAAATACTCAGAGTGAAAAACTATAGAGTTGATACAGGCATACTTTCATCATCAACATTATGTCAGACCAAACTTTTCCTGTTTTAGGTCAGTCAGGATTGTATAATTTTATAATGACAATAGAGAGATTCAGACAGAAAGTTGCATATTCTAAGATTTATAAGCAATTTGCAGAAGCTCAGGCAAAGTCATGGCTTCATAAGCTTTTTAATCAAAATGATATTATTTTAGCAGCAGTGGGCATATCTGATTTAAGCAAAATAATTTATATCAAGTTATATACGTTTGTGTTAACACTCATGTACACTTAAATGATATTTTTACTCAATATTATAATACTGTGAGATACAATACCGACCCACGCCTACAATACTGTATAAAATGCAAATGGAAATCTTTACATGCATTCCTACAATATCTCACAGCTTCTATCTATAGATGATAAGTTTTCAACCTTTGTAAACCTTGACTTCCTATAGAGCAACAACTTTTTCCATCTGAAGCCTTTGGCCTTCATTTCTATACTAAAAGAAAGTTTTTTCATGAACTCTCAGCTGGAAAACTGCAACAGTGTCTGTTTGGGTTACCTAATGACGCTCTGGAGTTGCTCCAGCAGATCCAAACCTCAGCTGCCAGGTTTCTCACCTACACCAAACCTTGGCAACACATCACTCCAGGTCTGATTCAGCAACGCTGCCTTCCAGTTGGGTTTCAGATCTGTTACTAAATTCTACTTCTCACCTACAAATCCTGTCACTGCCTTAACCCTCGGTGCCCCTTTGACCTCCTTTATCCCTACATTTAATTTGAGATTCTCAGGTCGACTGGAACTGGACTACTCTTCATCTGCCACACAGGAATTGATACTTTAGGTACCAGAGCTGTTAGTCACTAAACCTCAAACTTCTATAATCCTCTTCCTGTCAACCTTTGCAAAACTTAATCTCTGGATATACAAAAAAAAAAAAAAAAACACTCCCAATATCCTCTTAAACTTGACCCTGGACTGCCTGTTTTATGTGTTTTTATTCTGGTCTTCTATGTAAAGCTCACTTTGGCTTCTTTAAAAGTGGAATATAATTTATTATTTGAATGTTTATTATTTGATGTATCTATAGCTTAAAAAGCCACAGAGCTTTCAAACAAATGTAAAAAAAAAAGTTTCCACATTCAAAATTAGTGCTTATCAATATACATATATTAAAATTACAGAGAAGTTTCTTTGACAAATGCATGTAATATTAAAACTACTAAATCATTAATGACCTTGAAAGCTTGGTGCTGCTTACTAGTGCAGCCCAGTGAGTCTCGTCATAAATGCCTCAGACTCCCTGAGTAAAAGTACAAACCATTGATAAAGATTTTAATCTTTGATTTTTGCATCATTTGTTTCAATTAGAGGGGATCCCTACTGAGTACAAGACAAGTACAGTGACTTTAAAAAAAAATATGTAGCAATAAATTTTGTGTGAAAAAATTCTAACCTGTGGCAGTATTCCTCCATCAGGTCACAAGCAAAAATGCCCTCAAGCAAGGACAATCAATGAGGTGAGCTTAAAAAGAAAGCTGGTTTGGCTTAGAGATTTTCTCATTGCGCCATCATTAATAACTTGGCTATTTTTTTTTTAAAGAAAGGACTCAGAACAAAAATAGTTTAATCTGTATATCATCTTCAGCATTATTTTGATCTCATTTACTTTAACACCAATCTGAATGTGCAGTCGCTTTTTCCCAGTAGGGTCAATTACTTCAAAAATGCCCTTAAAACATGCAGCTCCTCAGCCATAAAACATTGCATCATCATTAGCCAATCGCAGGCGGGCAGGATTCATGGGGCTTTGTGTGACACAGTCCTGGGGAATAAGCAGGTGGATGTGTACAAAGCTATGACTTCACCATCATAACGAGATCTGATGTGTGCTGCGGTCAATAAAGAGCTGCATTAATAGCTTAAACTAACAGTTTGGTAGTGAACAAACATTTGAACCAGGAACTTATATTGTGTGCAGTGTGATCCAGCATAAACAGACTTCAACAAAGACAAGAATAGGATATGAATCAATAAAGGTCATGTCCCTGCATCTCAAATAAATATCTGACGGTAGATGGATATATGACCCAGTGCAGATCACATGTATTTGCTTTATTACCTGAAAAGATGAGATTACAAACAGGTCAGCTCTGTAGCTAGTTTCAAAACACCACATGCCAACTGTACACCATTATCTCCCACTTTTCTTCAAACCTAAAATTACTAAATGGGTATCCATTTTCATTCATACTAGATAATACACACCTTTACAGTACTCAAGACCAACCTTGAACTGATATTAAATAACTTAGTTTTCTTTCACAGTCAGCCAAATGAGGGAGTGTGTTGTACATGTTGTCAGCAGCAAATACAAGACATAACAGCTCAAAAAAAATCTCATTTTAGCCAAGAGATCTCAGTCACCCTATGTGCAACCTTGTCTATGTACCCTGTCTCTAACAGATCTCCCCTTTCACATGTTATGATGTCTTTTAAGCATGCAGGCTCAACCCTTGCAAGCCCTTTAGTAAGCATCAATTTGGCATAGCCATAATATGGAATCAGAAGATAGATACACAAGTGTGTATGAACCTAAAAGGATTTGAAGTCTCTGCACAATGGCAGCATTATGATGAGGAATCACTCTCCAGTGGGCCAGTTCTGAGATTACAGCTCGACTTCTGCTTAATCAAATCTTCTATGGTTCGCCTGGAATCGCCAACTGCTCTACAAAGATGATCCTTTCTGCGGTTACAGGAAGTGGAGAAAACCTGGCTTTGCTAATGCAAACAGCACATTTCTTCACTCACCATAAGCTGAGACTGGTTTGACAAATTACTGCCTAGTTGGTGGCTTGAATGCAATTAGATTGGTCCTTGGCGGCATTATGTTCAATTAGTACTTTGAATTGCCAGCAACAGTAATGATAGCAGGTCAAAGCGATTTAAAAATCTCCTTTTTTTTCCCATCTTGGCAAATTATTCCAAACAGCTGTGTTCTCTAGAAAGAGAACATCCACAGCCAAATTGTTCATGTTTAGGAATAAAAGGCTCCCATGGGTGCATATTCAGGCTAATCCATCTCAATCCTCCTGAGACAGACAATGACTACAGACACAATTCAGATAGAAACCCACAATTGAATCACACACAGACACACACAACTCTGGACATTGCAAAAGGCTTCATATCTGCAACTAATCTGAAGCTCAATCAGATTTTCCTGAGTTTACACATACAAATGAGACAGTCAGAGGAAATAACTCAAATGACTGGATAGCAAGAAAAGGTAATTTACAAAATAGCTTCTCTGCTGCAGCCAAATAAGATCGAGAAAGCTCATTTAACACCAAACAGAAAAATCCTACAAGAAGACAAGTTTCTACTCGTCTACTGTTGATCTCAAAATCACCACATGCTGATCACATCAGTTAGACGAGCAGCAAGTTGCAGCTGCCTGAATCTGAACCTCCGCATCAGAACTTACCCGTCCATTTACGAGTAAACCATTTTTTTATCTTCTGTTCTTTTGAGCCTCCTTTCATTCTCTCCCCGTCTTTCATGACTTCTCTCTTTTGTCTCGCTTCCCTTCTAAATACCGGCTACGAGACTGTCCCTCAGTGAGCAGCAAGCCAGGGATGAAAGAGGAGGGGAGGAAGGAAAAAGGTGAGGGGAGGGAAAGAAGTAAGAGAGTGAAATTAATGTGGATAAATTCCCTGAGCCATGTGATGCTGAATTTTCCTCTGAAAAGTCTTCACTCCACCTCTAATTATGTCTTAAGTGAAGGTGTTTTCCAATGAATTAAGCTCACATTCTTAAATTTAACTTCAACATGTTTACTCCTGCTTCATAATATAATTTTACTCATTCTGCTGAGATTTTCCTTGGTTCTGTCCAGGAAGTAATTTTCAACAAGGTTTTAAATGTTGAAAAACTTCCTTTGAGATTAAAAGAAAAAAAAAATAGGGAATTGAAGATAAGAGGTTGGATTGAGTTCTCAGGGGAAAAGCCAGAGCATCTCTTTAAAGATAGACCCACCCATTCATCCATTTATAATACACTTTTATTACAAGGCAAAAACCCTTACTTTCTTTTGAAATTCACAATATTATTTTGTCTTTTCTGTATTTTATTTTTTCACGCCCACACATGCCCATCGGAGCACTTCAATTCCCAAAGGTTTTCCATCTGGTTGACAGCAGCAGCTGCAACCACAACATGAATCCTCACACTTTGCTCTTATCTACACATAAAAAAACCAAAAATCTGTCACAAGTCCCTCTCTCTTCCTTACACACGATCACACCCACTGACACCACCTGCTTCTCTAGTGCTACTTCTGCTCTCCACCATTTGTTGCTGCTCTCACACATGGTGCCTCCACCCAGTGTTTTTCTTCCTTTTTTTCATACCACCTGGTCTTCATTAAGCAGCCTCACTCCTTACACCTTACTGCTAACCTACTACCTGATACCATCTAGCAGCATCACTCTCCTCAGGCGATGCTGCTCTCTAGCCCAGCCCCCTCAGCCCCCCGCCTCCTGCCTCCACAAAGTGTAGCAGGAGGACAGCCAGCTGGTTAGATGGCATGGCACTCGGAACCAAAGGAAATACCTGCTACATAAACATGCATAGAGAGAGGGTTCAACATGCCTTGGGATGGTGCATTGCCCATGCTGCGACACGGACGGCTGCAGCTGAAAGTGATTGCGTTTCCTGTTCCCCCTCCTCTCTTTTTTTTTTCCTCCTCTCCACTCCTCCCTCCTCCCGTTCCTCGCTTTCTCTTCTTCACAAAGCGCTGTGTCTCTCCTTCCTCAAGCCGGTCCTCTTCTCTCCTATTCGTTCCTCGCCTTCTCCCGTCCTACTCTCCTTTGTCTCACTCTGGCTCTCTCTTGCCTCCGCCGGAACCTCCTTCGCGAGATGGCTAAGGTCCAGCAGCGGCGCTTTTGACAACACTGCGCGTGTGTGACTCTGAGCACGTGTGTGTGTGTGAAGGTGGGAGAGCTGGTGTTGTGTGTGTGCGTGTGCGTGTGAGAGTGAGAGATGGAGAGAGAGTGAGGAGAGCGATGGGCGTACTCTTTGAGCTTTTGGAAGACTGAGCATGCCGGTTCAGAGATGCTCTGCACACACACCGTAGAATGAGACAAAAAAATGATTCCCAATGATAAACTTACACTCCCTCACCCACGCAATCTCACTTGCATTTCCCTTTCTTCATTCCTCCTTGCTAGACATTATACTCTCTCTCTCCTCTTAAAGACACAGGCGTTGCACTGCATTGCTACACGCCTGAGGCACATCTCATGATATGGTGACAGAGGGGAGTTCAGGATCATGGTCCTTTATGAGGCTCTACGGTAGAGCTTGCAGGAGGGAAGGGGGGGAAACGTTTGAAGCATTAATAAAGGGCGAGGATCAGAGAGGGCTTCCGCTGGTGATTTGAGAAAAGAAGGATTGGAAAGAAAAATTAGAAATATCCCGTTGTGATAACAGCATCTAATGATGAAGCAGCGCTGGCCCAAAGGTGAGGTTGGAGCTGATTGTCATGGCAACCACAGATCCAGAAAGGATGGCAGCAGAGTAACCTCAGCATCACTGTGGCAGTGACTCTGTCCTGCTGAAGCCAAACTATCAACAACAGACACCAACAATCAGAATCCTGTTACCCGCTATTCAAACGGGCCTTTGATTAGAAAAAGCAGCAACTCTCACATAAATTTATGATAAAATGTAAAATATTAAAGACAATAAAGCACTAGAAGTTGCTTGAAGAACCAGAAAGAGCCAAGCTAATTCACTGAGACAAGGGATGAAAGGTTTAAAAACCCTGCGACATCAGCTCCTCCACAGTAAGCAAATCAATTTGGTTCCTGAGCAAGACCACAGAAGCTACTATGGTCTACAATCATGCATTAACTTTTCTGTCATCTTAAACAAAAAAAAGGCAGATATTTTCTCAAAATACTGGGTTTTCACCGTATCTTGAGAATTTTATTCAGAATAAAATTACGCACATTTCCACAGCCAAATTTGTTCTCACACCTTTAAAAGAATAAAGAACTAGAGATGCGACAAAATCCTTGTCATTTCGTGGCAGATGTTTCTACAGTGGTCAGGATTTAAAATTGGTTCCTGCTAAAACATTCGGTTGGCTGGCTGGATGAACAGATGAATTGACAGACAGAGAGAAAGATGGACAGATTGACAAATCAATGACTGAAGGGTCGAGGTATGAAAAAATTAATATTTTTTTTATCAATCCACTGTTTTCTTTTTCATAAGTATCCAAATGTGGAAAACATTTAAGCCAAACTCTGTGCTTTTCCAGACTGTGCTGCAATCCTGAAGATAACATGAGCTTTATTTTCTTGAAAGGAGAAAATACTTATTATTATACTGTCACAGGACTCTTGGATAACCTTCAAGAAAATTCTGAGAAAAATTCCTTCAGCTTTTATACAACTAGAAATAATAAACTGAATCTAAAAAAACTACCTTTTATATCTTAAAACAACACTGTAGTTAAAAGCATTTCCATGACAAAAACAGCTTTATTACTATGCAAACTAAATGAAATTTCTTGATTTCTCAAGATAATATCAAAGTGAATTTCAAGCCATATCCTATAAAGGAAACTGGCCGACAGAGGCAAATGGTTTTAAAAACCAAGACAAAAAAAGTGGAAAAAAAATAGCCCACTATGTTATGAATGTCATTCTCCAAACCCTGGTAACAATATTAGAATACTAGAAACGTTCTAACTGCAGGATGTAATTTGGACTTTGTCAGGTATAATCAAGGCATTTTCTGCTTTTATTGTCAGATTTTACTTTAACCAGTGCTGACATGGTGTCAACACTAAGGAAACTAAAAACTAAGGCCTGTGACAAATTAGTATTTGATGGCGTGGGAATGAGGAGCAATTGTTCATTCTAATGACAGTTGAAAGCAGCAAAAGAATTAAGAAGTTCAAATGTCGGAAATACAAAGAGACAAGAAGACGGATGATCTCTACAGTGATGAGAATCATGAATAATTTATTGTCATGCTGCTCGTCACTTACATAGCACCATGTCCAGCTGGTTCAAAAGCTAGAGGAAATAATGCATCCACCTGTCAGCTGAAGACTGTCCCAAAAATCCCAAAACTGGACCACAAATCCTGCAACAGAAAAATCTGCAAGTTAAAGTTGACAAAAGTATATGTGGTCTCCCAGAATTTTGCCTGTGGATATTTACCCCACATCCACTGTCTATATTTTAAATTTGGGATCCCGTTCTGTGTGTCCCATAGGCTACAAAAGTAATGATGATTTACATAAAATTTAAAAATCAATATTTTCTAATATCTATTTCAGATTGTAAACAACGTATTGACATGGATCACATATTAAACCTCAGTTCACACAGTGAGACTACTGTCCTCATTACTTAGGGAAATAACAGCAGGACCTGTAAAGGGCTGGTGCTTTGCAGGGTTCTGCATTTTACTCAGTTGGAAGCACCTCACTGCTAGGAAGCATCTTGCTGAGTAAGTAATTTTAGGGAGTTGATGAGCCCACTTTGCAACAGTTTTCTCATGAAATTAAATCTGCAGTTTTATTTTTGGCTCCATATTGCAGAGAGAATTCTTAGGATGCAGAGTTGAAAATTGAATTTATTTTTCATTGTACCATTTTTTGTTCCTGGAAGAAAGTCTTGGGTCATCCCTATAGACAAGTAGGAGCCTAGTTTGCCCTGCTTGTCCTCCTTCCGCTTCTCCATCTCAGCAGTGTGAGCTCATTGACCTAGAAATCTTTCAGCACTTTCTCTGGCACAATAGATCTGCACTCGCTTCAGTGGAGTTTGGCTCTCTAAGGTTATGAAAAGGGGTTAGTGCATTTGGCAATGACACTCTGCCTTGGATATATTAATAAACAGTATGGTGTGCAGGGCAAAAAGGTGTTTTTAGTGTACGCTGGATGAAAAACAGCAAAGGTGACTCTCATAGCAAATCAATCATGTAAATGCTGCATGTGAAATGACAGGCAAAAATGCATGTGTGTCAGGGTAACCTTCAACTCAGAGACTACTCAAAATACCACTTCTGATTATGTTGCAAATTACAAATGTATTAATAAACTAACTTCGAACACTATTATGCAACTTCCATAATCAATATCAACTACACTACAATAAACAATCCGACACGCACCTCGTGCTCCAATCCCCACATAGCTGCTTAGCTTAGCACAAAAAATAATACCTACTCTGAATATATAAAAGTGTTGAAACATTTGATTTGAAATGCCGTTTAAGCCTCCTGTTTGAGAAATCCAAAATATATACTCTGACGAGCAACAGTTACACTAAAAGGGGTCCGCTTTTTCCGACGCTCCATTAATGAACCTTTCTCCATCACATTCCTAAACAGTTTTACTTCACAGGGTTAGGGAAGTATAAAACATGTATAAAAATGAATAGTCAGTAGTTTTTCCTCATTCTTAAAACTAAAATGGGACTTGTACATTTTGCAACAAATCTTTGCCTAAAAAGTAAAAACAAAAAAAAGTCAAAGCAGCTCTCTACAGAATTTGTAGAAAGCTGCATTTGGAATAAAAATGTTTTATTCCATTTTATTTTATTATTTCTCTACTGACTCACATTTTCCCTACAAATGTGAGAAAAAGGCAGTGTATTATCTTTTTATGCCATCTTTATTTAGTGTGTGGTGAGGACCAGGACACAGTTACAAATATATTTAATCTAGTTGTGCCAAAAATAGTAGCTTTAACTGCACCTCCTACAATTCATGTAAATTCAGCTGTCACTGAAGCATTTCTAACGTGTATCTCAGTGGTGCGATTAGGAACCTTTTTTGGAATCTATGGGTTCTTGCATTTCATATAAGTATGATGTGACACACAGGCTCTTATCCATTAGCAACTCTTAAAAATGGCAAAGAATGAAAAAATTTCTGAGTTTATTAAGGCAGACGTATGTTCATCTTCATACTGTATCTCAGGAAATTGCACCAAAAACACAGTGCGTCACTTAATCTTGTCAAATGATTAAAATGTTTAAAATGACTGGACTTGTAACTGTCCAGTTTATTTTTCCAATGTGTACAGTGAACGGGGTGATTAAGGAAGTTAAAAACTCCTAGAGTTATAGCAATTTTTAATGTGATTTTTTTTTTCTTCACTTTTTGCACATTGTTACCAGGAGTGCCAATAAATGTGGAGTGTCCTTTATAAATCTATGGAGACATGCTAATCAGTAAAGGGATGGTTATTCTCAAGGACATCATTTTTGAAGGAGCAGAATGATTAAAAAACACCAGAGTACTTTGTATTGATATGTCTGATGAGAAGCTATCACAATCCCTCTAAACTCTTTGGAGGAAGATTAAAAATATAATAAAATAAAATGGGAGTTTTAAGAGCAGCTGGGTCAGCAGAGTGGAATCATAAAGTCATCCAACTTGTTTTAGATTTTCATCTGGACCTATTTACATAAAACTGAGGCTTTCTTGGCCTTTAGTCTTAATTCAAAGCCAATGAAGCTGACAGATCGTGTGTTTCCATGGCAATGTGAAAGTCCAGAAATGACCAGGCAGTTTACATCGTGCAGTTTAGTCACTGGTGAACTATGTTTACTTTGACGTGTATGTGTGGGTTGTACGGTCAGGATTTCAAACACCGGCTGAGCTGAAAGCTCACTGCTGTGCACCTTCTGTGACTTCATTGTGCCAGAAAATAAGAGTTACCAATAATGTTAGAAATGTAGCCAGAGCACAATAGATTTAGACGTTATATCAAAACATAAGTTGGCCAGGTACATGCAGAGTAGCCATCTGTAGCTTAAAACAAATAAATTATTTTCCTGTCCTTTACAATTGATTTTCAGTGTCCTTTTATTGAACCAGATCAATGAAAAATAATGCTGCAGCACAGGTTTCCTCTGGGAAGAGGTCACTGGTGGTGGAGGAGGTTTATAGATTTTTTCTGTCAGTAAAAAGGCTATTACAATGATGCAAACACAAAGTCATCCATTTAGAGGCAACATGGGTTGATTGACTGTGTCTCCAGAAAAATAATCTGACTGATTAGTTTGTTGCACATAATAACTGTTGTTTGAACGCTACTTTAATTTTAATAATGGTGAATGTTTTGCTTTAAAGGCTGTTTCATCTGACAGGTCCATATATAAAACCCCCACATAGGGACAGAACATCAATCTGATAGACAATAAATGTCACTGAAAAGGTGAAGAAAATATTAATTCATTGTTTTTATGAAAGATTACAAAATGTAACCCCTTTGAGCCTTTAAAATTAAAACCCTGTAGAAGTTAAACAATTAAATTTTTTCCACTAACAGGGGCATTTCATTAGATAAATATATCATCAAGTTGTTTATTTATTTTAGTTATTCCTTTCAAAAAGCAAAAATTGTATACTGTGTAGATTTACTACACATAATGTGATATTCTCCAGACATTTATGCTAATTTTTATGATTCATTACATTAACCCCAAAATTCGGTTCACAGAGATTTTAAATAAAGACTCATTAAAAAATATTTTGATGCAGAAATGTGACGTCATGGCCACTTTCTGGCCTACACACCAATGAAGAGGTCACCTACACTTGCCAAAAGGAGGGCAAGTCTCAAGAGGTCACTGTTTAAAAAAATGGCATTTCACAGAGTGCTGCATTCAAACATATTGATGGAAAGTTAATCGGAATAAAAAAATGTGGTCGAAAAAAAGAACATGCACAAACAACAATGAAAACTTCAGCTTCAGCTTTTTGTGAAGCACAGGCCATTCAGTCAATTAGAGGGAGATTCACAGTTATTTTTAGTTATTTCGATTCACTTCTCAATCAGAAATGATTCAGAAGTCTTCCTTCCTTGGTACATATTACTTCCATTTGAAGGATGTACCCCAAGGCTGAGTTATTGGGCCATTTACTTTTAATGTGTCCGTAAGTAATTTCCCATTCAACATGGTTGATTTTTCTTATGTATGTTATTGTCACTGTTTCATATGTAGCTGGAAATGACTTTGCATCTGTTTCAACATGACCTTTCTCTATTTTTTGTGTTTCAGCATGGTTTGATAATACAGTATATTGTCTCAGTTTGAACATAGACAAAACTTTGTTTATCTTGAACTTAGATAAACAATAATAAAATTCAAAACAATTATCAAACAGCAAAAACACAACATAATCTATTAAATATATATTATGTTATCATAGCTAAGCAAGGGACATACATCAAAAATTACTTCACCTGTATATGTAGTTCAGAACATGTTGATACCAAACTTCTAAATGGCAACTAATAAATGACCCAAGAATCACTGTGATGGGCTGACTGGTCTGATATAATACCTCTTTGAGAATTGATGGGATGTGGCCAACAGGAAGATGAGAGACATCGTAGCCAACAATGCAGAAAAGCTGAAGGTTGTTATAAAAGCAACTTCTGCTTCTTTAAAACCCCCAGGAGAGCCACAGGCTGACCACCACCATGTTGCGTTGCTGCAGAAACTCCTGCTGAAAAAGCTTCAACTGAGTATTGAGTTGAAATACTGTACAGTGCATGGACATAGATTTGAGTATATGTAAACATTTCTGTTAAATGTCTTTCCTATAATGACCTCATCTAAAAGTGAAATTGTCAGAGAAACTGAACTTTGGGTTTTCTCTAGCTGTACGGCAACAATAACTTACAAAAGACAGAAATAAATGGTTGAAATAGATTGTGCTATGTGTATTGAACTTATATCTGACTTTCATATTTGCGGTTAAATATAGAAGTATTTTAGAAACAAGAATTAACATTCACTCTTCAATACCCGAGTACATTATTCATCCAACTCAGAGGTCACAGTGAGGCAGGCAGCTGTAACAGAGATGCTGAAAATTATATTTATACACAAGCTTAGAGCTAATATGGTGTGAAACTAAAGAGCATGATGTCACTCTTTTGAATGAGATTTAGTGGAAGCAGGACACCTGTTAAAGGTCAAGTGCAATGCCGTGTGTGACTGTACATCTTATTCTAATAATTTTAGCTTATTTCACCAACGTTTGATAAGAGTACAACAGAGAGCAAGAGAAAGAAAGGGTCAGGAGAAAAAAAAATGGGATAATGGAAAATGTAAGAGAAATGAAATAGACTCTGATGCAATGAGGAGACAGTTAGAACATTACCTCAGCTGCACTTCAATTACCAAGCAAGTTTTAAAGAAAAAGAAAAAAAAAAAGACCTCGATTAGGTCATTAAGCACTTTGCAATTCCAGGAGAGAGGGCACCAGCTGCTAATGCAAGGTGAGAAATTATTGCTGTTAGGATCTGATCATGCTAGTCTTCTAAATTAAGGAGCCGTGTCAAATTAAATGTGTGATCTTCCACTCCTGCTTGTGCTCTTAAAGCTATATAAAAAGACACTGCACTCCTTTTAAACATCTGCTTACTTACTCCCTATAAATACATAGGGTGCTGTTGCCAAGGTAACAACTCTTTGGAGAGTTGGCCACCTGAATTTCAGATGGTGCAGAAATGGAGGGTGAAGTAAGATGTGCCGACATTGGGGGAATTAGAAATCCCCTTTTAAATCAGTGGTGCAGACAACGGCATAGACTGGCTCACAGCTGAGAATTCAGAAATTTTGAGACGATTTCTCATCTCAAACTGTACATAATGTTCAAACCATTGATGGGTTTATAGTTGATACAGATCTGACAAGTGAATGTTGTAAGAAGGATGTCATTTCAAACTACCGGTTCTCTGACATGTGTGAACGAGTTCACTCTTCAACATAAGCTGCTTTACAGTACATTCAAAACATATTGTACGTGTTGTAAAGATATTTAGTACAACATATCAAGGTTTTTAATAATACACTGCCCTCTAGCGGCAATAGTAAGGAATGTCCGCATATTTTGAAATTTAAAACAGAACAATGAATGCCAGTAGTGTTTCTGACAGGTGTGAAGATTTTTTTCTTAAATACTAATTTGTATTAGAGTATTCCAAAAATGCAATCTTTCAAGTATATAAATGAGGACCCCGTGAACAGTGTACAATAGAGATTCTCTTTATTATAGTGCATTTATTCGGTGTTACAGGACAAGTTTTTTTTATATTTAAAAAAATGCATAAAAATGAGAGAAAGAAATATGAACACAAGTCATTTGTACAGAAATGATCCTGCAAATTAAAGCTTCACATCTGACCAAAAAAAGGTGATAAAAGACATCAAGTTAACAGTTTAATAACAGTTTATTATAATTTCAAATTCTTTCCATTTATGCCTTCAACTTGACTAAATCGTTGTAAGATATACCGCGACGCAAGTACAAAGATATTACAACGTAAAAAAAAATCATAATAATCCCAAAACATTGAAATATCCAGTTGTAAAAAAAGGAACCTGAAGCTCCCTTCTGAGGTCAGTGTAACATAACTGCAGTCATCTTCACTCAGTGTGTACTGTTCAAGATTGATTTGATTTCTCATAGCAGAGGACTTTGGGGCAAATTGGAGTGACTACTCTGGTTAAACTAACTGGCACATTCAACTATCTGCTGGTGTAGAGCAATGGAGAGTGTTTCTGCATGCGAGTTCACTGCCATGGCTGAGAGTTAAAACAGCTGTCATCACACCACACAACTCAGTATTATGCAAGCTGATGTGGCTGTAAAATATGGTAAAACCATTTCTTGTTAATGAACAGAGGAAGTAACTCTGCCCTGAAGCAAGACGCTTGAAGAACTAAATATGTATTTGTAAGGCTGATTTATACACTTCCTATTCAACATGTACCATCTAACACAGTAATAACGAAAACTGAAGAAAAAAGGAACTTGCAAACCTCCTAATGCAGACACATCCAAAACAGAATATAATAAGACTTTTCTGCAACTAACTTGGTCCCGAAAGGGTTATACTCAAAAGGACAGCACACCCAGCAGCTCAGACTAAGATAAACCAAGAAATACATGGAAAAAAACAGGAACAATAAAATAGCTAAAATCATCAGACCCTAACCAATGAATTACTGTACTTACAAGAGCAAATGAAGTCTACTTCTAAATAAAGAGCCAGAGTGGGAGCAAGTTGTCATAGCAGTTGGCTCTGTGGAGCTGAAACCCACACAAGCCTTAAGGTTACAAACCATGCAATAGTTAACACTCCTCCATATATGTAAACATGCGCTGCAACATTTATTGCCGTCACCAGATCCAGTCGCAGTGGATCTTTTACACGCAACAAACACAATCAAAAGACAAATGAGGCCAAAAAAATACTTAATGTCAGACACGTGTCTGAACTGAATGGAAGAAGTTTCTGCCATTGGAACATTCTCACATAAATTGGCACTGAATACATTTACATTCTGATCACTAGAAACTTGCAAACTATGGAGTTAAAAGATAAAACTATACGGTGGTTTCGTGCTTTTATGTCTTTGATCTTAAATATAAAGCAACATTCATCTTCAACTAGGTTGTTAGATGACTGCATCTTTTTCTAGGTAAATAAACTCATGTTGAAAAAGCTACCAGCAAATAAAAAACTGAATTATTACCTTTTGTTTTTGTTTTTTTCTTAGACATTCTTTTCAAGAGGAAAGAGCACTCAGCATCGTGCATTGCTTTTTGCTTTACGGACACCAGCAGCCTTTGGGTGTGCTGGCACTGGAGGAATGAGAAGTGACGGAGAGCTAACTGTGTTCAAGGCACAGCAGTGCTGCTGCCACTTCTGCACACTCACTCATTCACTCAAAAATACTTATACAAACACACATACAGTCCACTGATGTCAGGGTGCACTGGCCAAAGCTAAAAAATAATAAAAAATTAAAGGAAAATGAGGAAAGAGGAGAGCAAAGAAGTACATCTAGGCCATGTGCAGCCTCCCAGAAACACTGCAGGCAGAACTGGCATATGGAGACACGGCACAATGGATCACTTTGCGTTCCTTAGCTGGCTCGAAAGCCAGTCCAGACCCTCGTACAGCCCATCTCCACTGGTAGCGCATGTGGCCTGGATATACCAGTTACGGTGACGGAGAGAGTGAAGACTCAGCTTGTCAGTAATCTCAGCTGCATTCATGGCATTCGGCAAATCCTACCAGATAAAAATCAATAAGATAACATTGAAAACAAAGGATTAGATTTTTACATGGAAATTTAAAGCAAGTTTTACATTGCCCGATATGAATAGACAGAATTGGATGCATGTGACCGGCCGAATGTTAAACCTAATTAGACTAGTGTTCCCGAATAAGCCATTTAAGACGAAACCCTGCGAACACAACTAAGCAACAAAGTCTGTATAATTAGTCTAATTGTTTTAGACCTTTTAATCAAAAGTGACCAACAAAATACCACATAAAGAACAATGTCTAACCTAAACTTAAATCTTTGCCAAGTACATTAAGTCCCTTTATGATTTGTAGTCAGGAAAGAAACCTCTGTGGAAGTCCATGTAGGAAACTCATAAACTAACCTGTTTATTAGCAAACACAAGCAGCACGGCATCCCTCAGTTCATCTTCTGCCAGCATTCGCATCAGCTCCTCCTTTGCTTCACCCACTCGCTCCCTGTCATTACTGTCCACTACGAAGATAAGGCCTGAAAAAAGAATTTATATGAGGAAGGAAAACAAAGAACTTAAAATGTAAAGGGAGAAAAATGCTAGTGCTGAGATGAATCTCTCACCTTGTGTGTTCTGGAAATAATGCCTCCAGAGGGGGCGGATCTTGTCCTGGCCACCAACATCCCAAACCGTAAAACTGATATTCTTGAATTCTACAGTCTCAACATTAAAACCTTAGAACAAGAAAAATATATACATATCTTTTCAGAGCCAATGTAAAGTGTAAGTGTCGAGCTATAAAGTAATAATGAGACAGATTGACGACTCACCGATGGTAGGAATGGTGGTAACAATTTCTCCCAGTTTGAGCTTGTACAGGATGGTGGTCTTACCGGCAGCATCTAGTCCGACCATGAGAATTCGCATCTCTTTCTTTCCAAACAGTCCTTTAAAGAGGCTGGAAAAGTTCCCCATCTTGGCGTACCTGCAAAGACGCACAAAACTTAAGTCTGACGTCTCTAAAAGGCTGGTGTTAAGCAGATCGCAGCAGCTCAAGTCAAACTTACAGATCATGTATGTAAGGCATGACCTGTAAATGTACATGATCTTAAATGTCACATTCACTGGCCCAAACTCATCTTTCACTTATTTAAAGACACTTTTTGAGACAGTTTCTGGTTGTTATTTCCTGTATTTTTTTTCTTGCACAATAGTGAAATTGCAAAACACACTTCTGTCCTTTGATTCATTTAAGCTGTTTTTGACAAAACAGCAAAAGAATTTGCCTTAAAAGCATTTACTTGAAAAGTATGCAGAAAAAAACCCTCAATTGCCTCTAGAAAACCCTTCAAAACTCAAGGACTATCTTATGAATGAATGGGCTTCATTTCATTCAAATATGATATTACACATTTTTTAAATAAATAAAATAACTTGAGAAATATTTTTCTCCCTTTTGCTTCACACAGAGAAGAATTGTACATCATATCCATTGGCATGACCATTGTCACTATAATTTTCCATAATTAGATCTATAACCACATCCATTCCTGTTGCAGCTTACTTCCCACTCATGTTCCATAGTGGTCTTTTTTATGCAGTTTATTACCATAGTAGTTACGCATTAGGTACTTTTTAAACCGAGCAATAACACATTGCAACACTGATGTATAATGTGTTTCTTTGGCATTAATATTGGCTAGTATCAGTGTTAATGTCAATATATTGTCCATCTCTAGACTCAACTGTTGTGAACAAAGGATTTGAGTACAGAAATGTATTTATTAACCTCAGTGGGGAGACAAAACTAAATTGGGTTAATCACAACTTCCTTAAAGTTTAATCTAATACAGTCACCTTATCTTTACAAACAGCATCCAGATAACTTCCTCAAATTTTTTAGCATTTCATTTAAACAGTGGAGAATTGCAAAATGACATAAACCACAGCAAAATAACGCATTTACATTCTCATTTCCCTTCCATAGTTTTGTTGCCATGTCTTGAAAGTTACATACATAAAGTTTGTGGATAAATCGGGGAAAGCGTGTCTAAGCTTGTTTTGTGCTGCTCTGTGCTGCAGGTGAAGACTGTAACAGAGATAAGGTCTGCAAAGCTGAAGGAAGCAAATTCCTTGAAAACATGCCACAGAGTTCCAAACAGACCAACTGGAGTGAGCGCCAAGCTTCTAGTTTTGTTAAAAAGAAACACACAAGATGCCATAAAAAATTTGATACGACATTCTGTCTCAGTTATATTATGCAATGGTCAGAATTGTCAGACTATTTTCTTATTTATGTTTATGATATTCATGACAGAAAAAATAGGGTTGTTTTTTAATTAAAAAAAAACTGTTTGCGTACAAAAGTGATCCTGCAGCAAAGCACATGTTAAATAAGCAAAGCACATTAATTATGCAAGACAAAAAAAGAATATACAACACAATATGAATGATTAAGTTATTTTGTCAGATGATCAAATAAATCAGTATAAACTTGTGTTCAGATGGCAAGTATTTATTGCAATTCAAATAGGTTTTTATTGGACCAAAATAAGTCTCACAGTCTCATTGCATAGCAACAAACCCCATTAAGATTCATAAACTGTTAAATGTTCAACTATTATTAACAGTATCAGTCAATGTTAGTCATTTTTAAACATATCTGCATCAGACCCTACGTAAAACTTAAGTTTTATTCCCATCTTGTTTCTGTATGTCATTTGGAGGGAAATAAACATCACACACGTTTGTTTCAACATGTCTAAATAAAGCGGATACGGATACTGGCCCAAATTTTCATGTCAATGTACTCCTAATAAATATCGAGGTTACATGCCAATGGCAACCAAGGACTTTGGATTAGCTAATGACATAAGGCAAATGAACGAGTAAAACGAGTTACACATCAAGTAAGCTCAAAGAAGCAACAGGCCCATCACAAAGTACCTGATTCATTTATGTTAAAAATATCGCTGTAATTAATGTGGAGTGCCCTGGGACGTGTGATAGGTGTCACAACATATAGTAATTTCTAGAAATCCTTGAAACAACAGTCACATTAATTGCTGAATTAACCAGTAGGACACACTAAAAAACTACTAATTCACCTTTAAAAAAAACGTTAAAAAAATATTATAACAAGTCTTTAAAATATGAGTTTTGAAAATAGGTTTCAAACTAGTTTGTAAATGTGAATAAAGTAATGTAATAGCTTGACTAATGAAAAATGTTTTTTTTTTTTTGCAAACATGTGTCCATTCAAAAATGATGCATCATCCAGAAATTCTTAAAATGAGGAAAAATCGGAAAATAATTGCTTTTACAGTTCAATAGAAATAGAACATCTTTCAGTTTCAGCAAAGGAATCTGCCTTTGAATCAGAAATGGGTAAAGTTGCATTTTATAAACTTGCCACTTCTGTCTGCATTTAGAAAAACTTATATCTTAGAAAGGAACACATATCTTCAATAGTTTCCCTTTTGTTTAAGTGATGATCATTTACGTATAAATGAGAGAAGGCTCAAACTGAAAGCTAGGAGGAACCGCACTTGTATCTTTATCATATCAGTAACTGTGAAAAGAAACATCAGCATTTTCTCTGCATATTCATAAGCTAAACCTCGACAGCTGATTACCACCCCCATCGAACCAAATGCTTAGCTAACAAATATATTGCTGCGGTTTGTACAGCAATATATGTACAGTACATGTACTGTACCAGTACATATGGTAGATGCAATGTGAGCAGTAAACCGTTTCACAAACCTGTATCTTGTGGTCACACTGATCAAAAAGAGAACAAATTGACTGTTAAAATGAAAGCTAACGAGTGTTAGCTTGTTAGCCGAGAAGGATCCGCAACTGGCAATAACTTACTGGTAACTGTGCAAAGCTTTATCTGTAAAAATATAACACAAGATGCTAGATCAACAAAAACCGTTAAAAAATAAGGACATGTTTAAGGATTAAATGTATGAATGAAAACACAACAAAGCACTCCCGTTGAAGTTAAAGAAGCAGCTTACAAACTCCAAATGTCTGGCTTCGGCGCCTAAAACCCAGCCGTAATCGAAAAACGTGTAAAACTAAAAAAATGTAACAATATGTTCTGAAAAGAATGTTTGAAAACCGCAATTGTTTAAATATTTGAATAACAAATTTACCTTTGTCGATGTTTCTCGATCTTTCTTCCGTTACTGCTCAACTGGAAAATGGCGATTTCCGGTTGTCGTCATCCTCCCCCTCTTCGACTTCCTCTTCTTTTTGATTTTTATTGGTGGCTGTCAAGAAACGCTGAGGTTGCATTACCGCCACCTACTGATATCGTCTCCTTTTCTTTATTTGACGGCAGGCAGACACAAGCATCAAAATATTACTTCAACGCCATCAAGAGGTGCGGAGAGAGACAAAATGATCATTTCTCCCTATATTCCACAACTCACAGCTTCACAGCTCAACTTCAGATTTGCAAAAAGTGGATCGATACATTTCCTTCGAGTGGATGTTGATATATTTATGTAAAAAAGCACATAGTTTCTATGGTAATGACAATAGAAACAGACCCAAAGAAATGTTTCTGATTAGAGTCATTCTGCTGTGGAAATGCATTTTAAAAATCTGTTAAATATGGCATTTTTTATTTAGAAAAATTTGGTGCCTTTTTATTATTTTTTGCTAGAGCCTTTAAGACTCCACGGTCACAGGCCCCAGCGTTGCCTTGATGAGGTTTTGTGACATAATCTGACATAAACCTCTTCACACTTCATTGATATTGAGTTCTAAAAAGTGAAAACTGAATCTTTTTTTTTTTTTGTAATTATAATAATGCCATGCTTTGTGCTTTTCAATCACCTTTCAGCATATTTTAAATCAAATCAAATCAAATTTTATTTGTATAGCACATTTCAGCAGCAAGGCATTTCAAAGTGCTTTACATCATAATCACAAGAACACAAAGTCATGCAACAGACAATACATTGTTACATATTACATTTTAAGGACTAATATGCTGCATTATCAGAAGTAGTTTGGCATGTCTCCATAAATAGTCTCAGAGTGACATTTCCAAGTCAGACAAAAACCCATTTTCAGTGCTCAAACAAAATACACTCTTCTCCCAATGTAAGAGCTAGGTTTGGCTCTTTGTTGTGTCTACTGACGACCAAAATAATCCCCTTTGTCTTGTTCATATTCAAGATAAAGTGATTTTCTTCCAGCACAACATTTCCTGCCAGTTCCTCCTATTCAATTAGAATGTGTCTCCTGCTTTAGTCGTGGTAACTGTCACACTTTACATTTCAATTTTAAAGGAACATACATTTCAAAAACAGTGGCATTTAAATATATATATTTTAAAATAATAATTTGCTTTGAAGGGCTTGGCAATATTTAAAACATCAACATCCATCCTTCTTGAACACTGAGTCCTCTGCAGTTTCCGAGAAAATGTAAATTATTTTTCTATTTGGTTGCTTCTGAGCAGAACTCTCTCTTCCTAGATTCCGCACACTAGATGGGGCTACATCCAAAACTGGAAAATCGAGTTAAATTGGAGGAACAAATCTTACGCAATTACATTCAATTACATTTTATGGATCCTTTCACGACCTGCAGTGTTTGGTCAATTTAAGCTTGAGAATCATTATGCTGGTATTTCCTTTCAATTTAAGCATAAGTTACATAATTGTTCTAAATAGATAATATATTTAAACAGTAATTGTGTCGTTTATTCCAGTGTTGCTGCCATTATTAAGGAAACTGAATCTGTGGAGATAATCCAGGAAGCTTTGTAATGTTCACATAAGGCCTATATCAGTTTATACAGAATAAAAGAGTTTGCACGACTTAAGGGTCTGCATCAGAAGATGCAAATAATAGAAAAATGGGAGATAGTTATTCCAAAAACTGTCTTGGCTCAAAAATGTGCGCATCTGGGTGGCGTCGCCGTGGGAGGAACGTTCAACAATGCAGAGACTTCATGGAGGGTGCGGCAGGATGATGCTTCCTCCTTCAAACAGCCCTGCCTCCCAGCGGACCCACTGTGCCATGCGCATCGCTCCGACACTCAGTGTTGAGCATGTGGGGCCCCTTAAAGAGAAGCGCCGAATAGAAGGCGCAGAGTTTCTCCGTTGAAGAGTCACCGCAATGAGGAACAGCGCCGAACCGGCACAATGCGCTCCAGGCTCCCAGGGACCGCCTGCCTATTGCGAACCATTGGACTCTGCATCCTCCTCTCGAACACTGCAGCTTACTTTGGGTCAGACGGTTAACTTTTTATGCAGGCATTTTACACATGTTGATTCACTATCATTTTCTAGCCACTGTATGGGAATAATTTATAAAATCTTCAGTAGCCTAATTAATTACGCACGTGTAAATGTCTATCATCTTCATATTCAGTTTGTTATTTCATTCGCTATTTAATTTATAATTGTGTTTAGTAGACATTTTGCAATTTTTTAAACGAAATTTGATACATAGGAAAAGTTTAAATAGTTTAAAATAACAGACAAAACCTTGGGAAATTGTTAATTTGTCAGTTAATTACCGTAAGAAATTATTTACTAAAAAGTTATTTTTTTTTTGTTTTGTTTTGTTTGTAATTATGCAGTGGGATGTATTTTTTTTTTTAACATAGACCCATATTTACAGTTATTATTGTTTTTTTCTGAATTACAGGCTGACAGGCCGAGAGCCACTGGTGCTTTTACCAGGTCCATTTTCCAATGAAGCTCCATCGGGGAAGGCCCACCTGAAGCAGTGCGAGCAGATGAGTCTGACCAGGCGGCAGAAGCGGATGTGCCGCAGAGAGCCCGGTTTAGCCGAGACGCTCCGGGAGTCGGTGCGCCTCGGCCAGTTGGAGTGTCGCTATCAATTCAGAAACGAGCGCTGGAACTGCACCTTGGATGGCCGAGGAAGCCTCCTAAAAAGAGGTGAGCGCGCATTCTGGTTCAGATTTCTGCTACCTCTACTTCCACTGATTTCATCACAGAGAGGAAAGTGTGCCTAGATATATATACATATATGTGTGTGTGTGTGTGTGTGTGTGTGTGTGTGTGTGGTGTGTGTGTGTGTGTGGGTGTGTGTGTGCGTGCATGTGCAATCGCAAATCTGTTTTTTCTAAACAGAAAGTAATCTGCAAGAATAAGTGTGCAAAAACACGGAGTAAACTCATTGGCTGCAGCATTGCAAAAGCATATAATCAAACTTGCATGTCTGCTTACTCTAATAAAATCTAAATTGATGGTTTTTATCAGTGCATGTAGTCACAAGCCTCACACAGTCTCCCTTACCAGAATTTACATAAAGTCTTGTGAAGTACAATGTTAAGCATAATTCTTCCTTCTCTGCTTTTAATTTTTTAGTAGAAAAAAAATGTGAAAGAAGAAACAATTCTCACTTGCAATTATATTGAATTTTTCTTCTTAAAATCTGTTCTGCATGACTTTTGAAACAATTAATAAGCTACACATTAAAACTGCACTGGATAACATTTTAAAACGAGTTGCAGATCTGCTGTGCACACAAAAAGTAGGACCATCCAGACTTTATGCATATGGATATCATTGTGTGGGAGAACATGAACAGGTCAGCACAGAGGTAATGAGGGAGTAGAGCGCCAAGAAATGTGGCAAACGATGTGGAGAGTGCTTGAGCCCTGCGGTTATTTTTATCTCGGGAAAATGCCCATTCCCAGAGGAAAAGGGTGGTGTGATTACCCACTTTCATCTGGGAAAATCCTTCCTAGTCAAAATAACAATTAATTAGATGAAAATACACGCTGGTGACGACTTTGGGGGAAACAAAATAACAGTGCAGAGCCGCAAGAAGAGGTCAGAGGAGAAGTTTTGACACAAAAAAGTGTACAGGATTCCTGAGGTTGTAAACCATGACAACGTAGTGAGATTTTTGTAAACAAGCTGGGTTAATTGCTTAATTATTGGAAAGAAAACACATTTTTTGGATTAAATCCACTGACAATTACTGCCACAGACATAAAACGGCTGTTGAAGATGTTTTTTTATGTATCACTGGCAGCAGAGTTATTTAACCATTTGGTGCCTTTTTTCTTTTAATCCAGCATTTAAGGAGACCGCCTTCCTTCTGGCTGTGTCCTCCGCTGCACTAACCCATGCACTCGCCAAAGCTTGCAGCTCAGGCCGGATGGAGAGGTGCACGTGTGACGATTCCCCCGGGATCCAGCACAGAGAAGCCTGGCAGTGGGGGGTCTGTGGAGACAACCTGAAATACAGCACCAAGTTCCTCAAAAAGTTCCTCGGCCAAAAGAGGGTCAGCAAAGACCTCAGGGCACAGGTCGATGCCCACAACATAAACGTTGGTATCCGGGTGAGTGCTTAAATAAAATGCGTTTGTGCAGCATGTCAGACCTCTCATTCCCTTATTTATTGTTTCCTTTAAGTTGGGCTGCAATTTCACCTGCCAACTGAACCTGATGCTGAAAATTTTAGGCTTTATCTGTTTGGTCTAAAAGCTTCCAGTCGAAAAACACACCCTCCACCAATTCCCCCTTGTATTTGCTTCCATGTTTTGACCTGGGTGGGTGAGGCAGTGCAGTAAGGAGACAACATGGCTGTGGGATCATTGGAGCCAGGTGTTCTTAGGCATGATAAAGCTTGCTGTGCGGGCCAACAGAAAATTAAAGGTCTCATGTCGGAGAGAGCGATTATAACCATGGCCTCTTTTTAATATACGAGCAAGCATTTTTTTCCACTTACTGGATCACTGTGCTCTTCATAAATCCACCTAATGTTCATAACCACCACTCTGAAAATAGGGAGCCTCAGGGCGCATCTCCTGTGGCTTGCTCCTAAAAAGACAAGTCTGTTGGAGGAACCAATAGGCAAAACAGGAAGAACTCTATCTTATCTCATCTCAAGTGAGCTAAAAGTTTTACACTATTGTCGTCAAAAAGAGTCCAGCAGCCGAGTTTAGAAAAAAGCACAAGAGGTTGTAGACCCCTCAGCTCACAGTAATGGTGTTTAGAAGCCCCTCGGGGGCATTCATACCTGTGCAGGGAGGGAGGACTTGATTAGAACTTTTCAACCCAGCAGAGCCCGCTGGCTTTTTTAGTTTGACCTATCTCTGGCCCCTCTTCACAACGGCAGCTCTCAGTCTGACTGATCATGCTCCATTCACTGACCATCAAGCTCAGTGAAGAAATTCCATACAGAGCCTTGCAGAAGTATGAGTAAACCGCCCCTTTTGTTACATCAGAACAACAAACTTTAGGGGTTTTTTTTATTCAGTTTTGATGTGAGCAATCAATACAAAGTGGTGCATGAAGGTGAAATGAAAAAAGATGTCAAATCTACAAATGAACATCTGAGATATGTGGCATTTATTTACCCCATTACCCTGATACTCCTAACTAAAATACAGAGCAACTAGTCATCTGGAGAAAATCTATTAATGTGAATAGATTCATAAGTAGGTGACTGTTCATTAACGTACTGTGGAATAATATTTCAAGCTTTACTGTAACAAATGCAAAATTACCAAGCAGTGGCCATTTTCCCAAGGAATCTCTGGAGGAGCAGCTAAAATCCACAGCTCAGCTAAAATCCACAGCTCAGGTGGTAAAATATGTCATTAACTGTGTTCATGACACAAATCTGGCATTTAGAAAGAAGAAAGCTATTGTTAGAAAAAGCCATCGGAAAGCTTAGTTAAATCTTGCCACCTCCAATGTAAGGATTGGATTGATATTGCTCCTTTTGGGTTTCATGCAAAAAACACAATGTGTCATGGAAAATTAACGCTGCATTTTCATTTCAGCACAGCAACCCAAACTGCCATGCAGTGGCTTCAATCAGAGCTTATTAATTCGTTAAAGTGGAACTACATTCAATTGGAACTTTTTGGCAAGACTTAAAACTTGATGCTTACCAGTGTTTTCTGACTGAGTTTAAGCTATTTTACAAAAAGAGATGAGAAAAAAAACTCAATCTCTAGATGTGCAAAGTTGTTTGAACTTGATTTGATCTTTATTGTTTTTTTTTTTTCCTGTATAGAAATTTCTCCTCTATTTTTTCCATGAGCATGCATGTACTGGAAACTGGGCGGAGAGATTCCCCAGTCTGTTCTTCTTGTCACCTCTGCCTCAGGCGACCGAGACAGAAGGGAGACAGACAGAGCTAGTTTAAACACATTGAGAAAAGAAATTTCAAGAGCTGTCCGAATGAGAAATGCAGAGCGAATGAAATACGACAAGCTAAACAGCTCCCCTCAATCCATTATGTCAAAATTTTTAAACCGAGGAAAGCGACTGGCTCATCTCCGCTAAACCTTAACCCACCCTGAAGGAAACTGTCTCTTCAGCCAGATAGATCCATCAGATAAGAAAGCAGGTAATGAATCAAACTGAAAGAGTTGACATTTCTCTCTTTTTGTCCCTCCTATCTCAGGCAGTGAAGAGTGGGCTGAAAACAACCTGTAAATGTCATGGAGTCTCCGGGTCTTGTGCCGTACGGACTTGTTGGAAGCAGCTGTCCCCTTTCCACGACACTGGGCGGCTGCTGAAGTATAGATACGACAATGCTGTGAGAGTGTTGAGCGTCACCAACGCGGCCACAGGAGAGACTGAGCTCGCTGGGCCCAGACGCCAAGGCCAGAGCCCCAGGAACACCGACCTGGTGTACCTGGAGGACTCCCCCAGCTTCTGCAGGCCCTCCCGCTACTCGCCGGGCACGGGGGGCCGGTCGTGCACCAAGGACACAAGCTGTCAGAGTATGTGCTGTGGACGCGGCTACAACACGGCCATGCGGCTCACCAGCCTGTCCTGCCACTGCCAAGTGCGCTGGTGCTGCCATGTGGAGTGCCAGACGTGTGTGAGGGAAGAGGAGGTGTACACCTGCAAGAATGCATAAACAAACATTTGGAGAAAGGAGATGATCAGATGAAGCAGTGGGGAGAAAACAAAAAGACAAAACTCTGATGTTCATGGGTACTTCATGGGTACTCCTTCTGCACAATATCACGTCAAAGCATGTGTTTGCAAATACCACTTAAGGCTTGCATGATATTTTGGGAGAAAAACACTAATGTGCCATTACAATACTGTTGGTTCTTTTCTAATCATCAGAGTACAATGGATGATGATGTTTCCAGACTACTCTACTTCTCCTTAGCTGGATGCACTGAAATCTCACTTTTTCTACAAAAGAGGGAATCAAGATCCTCAAAATGGGAACCAGACTGGATCTTACCAGCAGTATGAACTCTGACACTGACTGATTGATGTGGTATTTGGCTTCCCTTATTTTACTATTTATTGTGCCACTTTCTGTGCCTCGCATACTGCTGCTTTATGCATTAAATCTTGTAATCAAGTATTGCCAAAAAAGGCTGTAAAGGAGTTAAGATGACTCCGCCTGCCTGTCTCTGACTGCTGTGGAGAACTTTTAAAGTTCTATTCTGAGTAAAAGCACTTAAGTTGCTCTTGCTACATATTATACATAATGAATTATTGATGCTGGGGTCTAACATGCCTAGATAGAATCACTGGAAGCTTTATGGTGGCTTGCACCACTGACATACCTTATTATGTGCATTAACAGGGTTATCGTGTACAGAAAGAAGCTTTGTGTTTTCAGTTGCTCTTATGGAAATGTCTATGGAAATGTGCTGTTGAGAACAAAGGGAGATTAGCACACTGCTGGAAACACTGACCACTCTCTTTGAAATCCAATTTAATTTGGGGGCATGCCAGTTCTGTTTTTTTCTAATTGTAGGTATTTACAGAAGTATACATTTTTCTGTACTTTCAAGTGTAAAATTAAATTGCCAGAATATTTGCTCTTTGGAGTCCAAATTAGCCACATCTTTGTTCTGCATGCGTTTGAAGTGAATCAGTCACGCTCCCTATTTTCCCTAATTGCTAATCATAGAAAATGACCACGTTTACTCCACTACCACCCCCCTTGCATCCAGCTCAACGTCCATGTGTGCAGGTCAAAAGTGCACGCTGGACCCCAGAGTGTCTGTTTTTATTGGGCCGTTTCATGCTTCATTGGAGTGCCTCTGAACTGCAGATGAGCTATGAATATAACTCACATCGGGGCTCCAGGCGTCTGACAATGTGGAGTTGTAATTTTTCTACCTCACTTCAACTTTTGGCAAATATCAGTAAGATTTATGAGCTATGCAGAGTTTTCTTCTCTGTAGATACATGTCTTTCCCTTTGCATTTGGTTGAAATATATTTTAGATATCTGTGCAGGTTCTTTGAATGTGGAATCATGTGGAATTGTTTTTTTTTTTCAGTTTTTGTTTTTGAGACTTTGTTGCTTTACACTTTTTTTTATTTAAAACAATTAAGTTTAATAAAAAAGACATACATTTTTAAGGATCGAGTGTTTTGCTGTGTCTTGCTCGGTTGCATTCACCCTCACACAAACCTACAGTCCCCACGCAGGAAAGAAGTGAGTTGAATCCACCTGCCTGCTACTTGGTGCTCTGGGTCTTGTGAGCAAAACCATTTCCTGCTAATGACGCCCTGCCCTCCTTTTCATCTGAAAATGCTGTGGTTTCTCTGCATTGCCATCAACCACAAAGTAAAAGGCAAAAGAGTGAGTGGGTGAATGGGTGGGGGGAGTGGAAGACATGCATACAGGTGTTCTGCCTCTGGCCAACACACCAACTACGATGACAATCTCAATGACGATGATGACAAGGATGATGACTCAGTGGATTGCTTGACCCCCAGATCGCACACAATGGGCTGCCCCACAAATGCGACATGAACAGTTTACATCCTATTACCCGTGAATCATAACTTTCCAACCGTTTGCATGAGTGCATCTGCACACAGAGCCCCATTGTGTGGAGTATTTAAAGCATACTCTTGTGCTTTTGATGTTGCTCTCTAATTATGGTGATTACGCACATTATTCATTATTAAAACATCAGCTTGAGACCTCTTGTACTGCAGTGCAATAAGTTCAAACATTCCTTATGGATATACATAAAAGCAGAGGTAAGAGTTGCATGTCAACTTTATTTTTGCTCAAGTAAAAGTATGCGAGAAATTACTCAAGTAGGAGTAAAACAGCTGCATAAAGTACTTCATAAATGAACAGAACATCTGAATTAATATTTAAAATTGATGTTATCAGACAAAGTTATACAATTCTTTGCAAAAAATCCTTGTATTTTTATAACTAAGATGTAAAAAAGAACAAAATATCAAATTCAGGCAGAAGAAACTTTTCTAAATAAATTTTTTTCATCATAAAGCTTATAAAGCCAATATTTGCATAAGGTCATGTGCTGGGCCAGGGTAAAGTACTGCCAGTGACAATGTAAGGTGTTTATTGTAACTTGATGATCTTTAAATTGAACAGCAAAATAGCATTAGAACAACAAAGCTTGTGAACAAACCCAAGTCATCTTAAACTATAGTTGTGTGTCTGTGTCATGCATTTTTCTTCTTCATTCAATATAGTTTCTCACAATAGGTATTTATAATATTTTTTAAAGAGTAGTATCATTAAAGCATTAGTGAAATATAAGTACAATGTAGAGAAACTACTAAAAATAAATTATTTCTCCAAAATGTAACTCAAGTAAAAGTAAAGACTTCCTATCCACCTTTGCATACAAATGATGTTTCAAACTATACTTTTTATTGTTACTGTTGATATTTTTAATCCATTGATTTTATTGCAAAATATCAAAGAATTAGGTGTTGCTAAATTCCTCTGCTAAATTCATCGACCTATGATGTTCTAATGCACTTTGTTTGAACTTAAGTCTTTACGGTCCACAATAGTTTTCCCCGTATGTTAATCAGCTTTTGTTTTATTGTCAATATATGTTTATAAAAAATACAGCACTGGATAATATTATTGTTTGCACATTAAAATCAAGGCTTGAGCAGTTGATTAGTACTGATGCCTCACTAGAAAAACAACCAGGGTTTGAATCTTGATCTGCCTCTTTCTGTACAGACTTTTTGCAGTTTGCATCTTTGAAAGTTTTGTTGATAATAATCTCAGAAAAGAAACAACAGCTAAAAAAGTCTGAGGCTTTTCTTCCACAGCATTACTTTCATAAGGCTGCCGCATTTCTTATATTGCTCTGCATTGCACTAGACCTGGGTTTTGCAACCTGGGCTCATGAGCCACAAGTGGCTCATTGGACATTCAACAATTTCTCTTCATAACTTCATAGAAAGTTAGCTTTACATTGCTGGAATGAAGGCAGATATGTCTCTTTGGATTGTGAAGGTTGCAGATCCCCACAATAGACAATACTAAGCTAGATTCTTGCAAAAACATTCTTTGCAAGGGTAGATTGTATTCAACACAGACTTCATGAATGACTTGGATTATACAGCAACTCTGTATAATCCAATTTCTGCATGACCCTTTGGACTTTTTGTTCAAAAATGAATTTAATACGTCAGGTTAGTTATGAATTCACTGTTGGTCTGAGGTCAAACAAGTTCATACTACCACACAATTGACTCACCATATTAACTTTTCATACATAAATATTACAGATCAATATTTAACTTTATTCAATGAGAATGCATTGTCATTAAAAAGCTGCATTTCTCTAAGCATAGCTGCAGGTAAGAAAATGAAATGAGACAGAGGAGCGTGTCACAGACAGTACTCTGGACTGAGGTTTGATATATTGAAGGGCTTGAAAGAAGACGAGGATGGAGGGATGAGGAGGGATGTTTTGCAGCTCCAGGAGGCCTATCCCCTGCCGCTGCTCTTGCGGTTTTATAATAAACTCCTAAAGCCTTCATTTCCCTCACTGCCCCAAGTGGAGGGGGTGCTGAAACGAGTTTGACCAAATCCAGAGCTGAATTCGCATGCACACAATCTCCAAGATGGGGTTAGGCAGAGCAGGGATGCAGTCTGGATGTGGAGACAGGTGAGGACAGAGAGGCTTTTTGCATATGTGTACGAGTATACCTGCCCGGCGCACACCTGCGGTCACTTCAGCAGTAGTGATATCCGAGAGTGTGTTTGTAGTGAGGTTTGCCTCTGTGGGTGTGGGCTGCAGGGAGCCTGCCAGAGCCTCCGAAGACACCTTGAGACATTGTCATTTTTAAAACGTAGGACGACTCTGGGGGTTCGGTTCAAGTAAAGGTTACAAAGTTGACCAGCATAATCTGTTGAAAAGTTAGAATGAATTTTTAAACCAGGGTTTGGATGTTTATTCAGATATGCACAAAATTATGCATTGTTAAGCTGAAGCATTTTTTCCATTGCATCTCACGTAGCCTTCAGGTTTATACATCACTCATTTGTGTAAGAACAGTAGATGTTAAATGAGGCGTAGGAGGCTTGGACGACATTTTGCTCAAGGACACAAAGAGCAGCCCCGTCTTGTAATCAGAACCAGGAAGCCTCAGGTTAATCCACACCCTCCGAGTACTTTAAACCCCACGCCCTTACTCCGTATGAACAAATTAATGATGAAATAATTACGAAGAGAAGAAATACATTTGGTGAGGGTAAAAAAGAAAAGGAAAAGAGTCCAGGCCGGAGAGTTGTGAATACAGCATGGGGTAGGAATTTGGAATGTGAAATGAGTAATGCATTTGCTCAACCCACAACAAGAACATGCACTGCCTCGAGCTACAACAAGGCTGAGTGCATACCTATAAGAAGGAGGTGAAGGTGGAGGTATCTCTGAGGTTGGGGTGATTGAACCTTAAGTCCTCACTGTGGCTGATGACATGAAAGACTTAACTGATTAGACAACGCAGCTTTAAAGATGGATCTGTACCTGAAGTAGGGAAAAAAAGCAAATGTGATAATGGTAATAATGTAAGCAAGCATGTTTAATATAATAATTTCATGTCTGGCTTGCATAGCGAAAGCAAGATTTTTTTTAACAAGCCCCAAGCTTACTAGATCAAAAGATACTGAGTTTAACATGAAGCAATATCCTTGGGGTATGATTTGCTTTTATGTTTGGTTGGGTTTTTTACAGTTTACAGAATAATGTAATGATAATATTAGATATTTTTAGAATGGATTTTTGAGTACCTAAAATTTATAGAATCTGCTTTTTTAAATTTAGGTCCATAAGGGAAAGGATAAAACTTTCTGATAAATAGAAAACGTAATAATTTCATATTTTTCCACTCAGTTACAAAATGGTTTCTCAGTACCCAATGCTGTTAACTTTATTGATCATTAACAGGTTTGCTCTAAAATAAATGGTTTTTAAACATTCTGAATATGGTCAAATTTCCATAATTCAAATCAGATTTCTCCAACGTGTACATGTTCACCCACTGACAGCTACAGAAAGGCAACAACTCTAATCAGATGAAAACAAAATTAAAGCTTTTGGTCTATTTGCAAACAACAATTTGAGGAAGAAAATTAACCCTGGACATTTCCTCAAACTGTGGCAGCTGTAGGGTTTTCTTCAGCAGAAAGAAGAGTTGATCTTACCATCAACTCAGACTTGGGAAGCTAATCAAAGTAAGATGGATGAAGTTAAGTACAGGATAATCCTGGAGGAGGAGGCTATAAAACATTTTAGATTAATTCAGCTTCCAGCAGAGACATACGCCAAAACCTACAGACAGAGCTACAAGGGAATGGTGTAGATCAAGGAATTATAACATGGCAGCTTGGCCTAGTCAAAGTCCAGATGTAAATATAATCAAGAATTTTGAGACAGATGTCCAAATTTCTGTCCTTGTATGCTTTCCATCCAGACAGTATGTGCAAAGCTAGTAAAGATGTAATCCAAAATATCTGCAGCTGTTATTGCAGTGAAATGTGTTTTTCTTAGACATTCATAGACATATAGAAAACCTCATGCACACATAAAAAAATTTTAAATGTTAGAACATGCATTGTTATATGAGTGCATCAGAGGTAAAAAAATAAATAAATGAATAAATAAATAAAATAAAAAACAGAAGAAGGAAACAAAAAAAGAAGTTGGAGAAGTGAATGTTATCTTGGGTTGAATTCTTTGCAAGTCTTCCACTGGGGTGAAGATAAATTGCTAAAAGGACAGTACGTAAAGATAAAAACCTGCATAAAGATTAATATTTAATCCTTGACTGCAGAGAGTAAACCATTCTAAGCATAGTTTTAGAACAGAAATAAATCAAAAGAAGAATCTGTTTTGTATTTTCTGGCATAATATTTCTGCAAATGTTTGTTTCATCCCTACTGAAATGACCAGCGAGCGCCCCTCACTCCCTTTCCGACTGAGAAACTCCTGGAGGAGTCTGTTCCCATGCCATTCAATAGGAACACCTGCGTCCTTAACAGTAGAGTTTACCAGACCTCCACTGTGATAGGACATGTAAGACCTTGTGCATCTTCATAACTTACTCCCCTTCCTCGATGTATGGCACTCCACTTGGTTTTTCTCACACATGGCCACAAAAACGTTGACCTCCATCACAGGCAAAATAAAACTTTCCCAGATCAACAATGTGGGAGGAAAAACAATGATAAAGGCCAGAGCGATGTGTTCTCCTCAACCAACAACATCTTGGAAAAATAAGTCTGGGATTATACGTAATCTCCACAGCTACACAAGAGTGCCATCTTGGCGCTGTGCTGATGAGCAGTCGCAATTAAGCCATCACTGTCACTAAAGGATGCAACTATACAGTAATGTATTGTCGAAGTGTTAAGTCTTTTGAACTTCGTGAGCCACAGGCTAAGCAAACTGACACACAGGACTTAAAGATGGTTACGAGGAAGCTGTCAGGCAGGGAAGGCCCATGGATGTGCTGTTTATGTTCCCGGCCCTGCCAGCTGTCAGCAAGCTTTGAAGGTGGAGAGCGTCTCTTATCGTAGAAAATCTGCATGTCACAGGTGGGATAGCAACATTATTCTTTATCATATTGGAGGTCAAAACAAGACAAAAGGAAAGACGCCACTGGTTATCAGCTTAGAAAGTTATAAAGAATCTTATTATTTAATCCAGAGACAAGCAGATGAAGTTTAAGAACGCCATTAGGGTTAGCCGTTTTCCTTTAGACAATAAGTTCCTCATTTAAGGCAGTGGTATTTTTGAATACTTTTGTAGTTTCTCTCACGTACAGAAGAAAATGATTTTATATGTCTAAGGCTCAAACACTAAAAAATTACAAATGAAGAAAACTTTTGTATAAAATGGTATTTATCCATCAGGATGATTCCAATAAGGTATTACATAGAAAATATAGCATAAAGTAGAGTGGGAGAATGTTAAATTAAAGCAGAGGTCTCCTATACTCATCTGAATTAAGTGGCGAAATTACCTCATCAGACTCCAATTAATTACAATAGAGAAATGCTAATGATCTAGATATTTGAGTCAAGTGTGTTTAAGCAGAGATGCAGTACATCTAAGACATGCAAGACACTGGATTGTGACCCCTGGATTAAATGCTAATGCTGCTAGGGTTCTGTACTATTGCTGGCTTACTGGTCATTTTGCATCTCTATATAGCAGCGTTCCTAGCAGTATAAATCCACCTATCTTTGAACATCTGACCTGGTAGGGAAACAACGGGGGTGGTCAGTCAGATTCCTGGGTGGGCGGTTGGGGGGTGATGGCATCCCTTCTGACCCTGTTCCCAGCACAACAAACTAAGACATTGGGAGCTTATGAGTTTCTCCTGTCAAATCTGACAGGCTCTCATTTGCTTTCATTCAGCGTCTCATCACGGCTTCAAAGACGGGTGGCTCATCTCCCTCAGGGGCGGAGTGAGAAGATCAACGCTCCCTCAGAAAATGACTGGTATCCAAAAATTTTTGACCCAAGGCGATCTCGCTCCTCATAATTGGCTTCTTCATTCTGTCTGTCTTGGGCAATCACTGCAGAGTTATGACGCATTACTCTGCCTGGAAAACACCATTAAGTATATTGTGCAGAAGTGATTCAATAACATATCATTTTCTCTTGGTGAACAAAACAGCGTTATTGAAGGACGTACTCTTTGTAGTCTCCAGTGCACTGAGGGTTTTCTTCTTCTAGCTCCTGTTGTATAACCAGGATTGGTGGGAGAGCGGGGCTGATCCAGCACTAAATTGTGTTTGTTTGCTGAAAAATGCCCAAAGGCCAAAAGTCTGGCACTGAGAAACAGCATTCTTTGATGATCCAGATGCATTCAAGGGTTAGGGTTAGTTCATGCAAACCTTATTTTAAGATAAACAATATACTCAAGGTTTCATGGTAATATTCGTATATCAGATCTGTGGAAAAAAAGCGGGTCTCGGTCAGTCAGAAGAGTTGGATCCAGTTCCACACCTGGTGTCTGGAATCCAGTTTGCGCCTGTGGTGCTCAGGTGTGGAACAACACCAGTAAGCTCATCTCATCCTTTCCTCGGGGCTGAAGCATGAAGGACAGACAGAGAGAACCCTACGACCCAAATGCAACTGCATATATCTCAGGAAAAACTTTCACAAAGGGGACTTCTTCCTCCCTCTTTTTGGTACTCTGAGCAGCCGGTTAAAGCACTACACATCCAACCACTGCCCCGGGGAAATGTTATGACAATCCAAAACAGTGAACAGCAGGAGCAAGAAGTGGCATGAACAGATTTCAGGGTTTCAGACATAAGAAGTAGGCTGAGAGGGACCTCTTTCGAGAAGTGTGTCGCCCGAAGAAAAAACTCGTGTACGGTCAGGTCGCCACAGAAAAACTGTCTGGGCCCATTTCTGACTGCTGTGCTGAATGAGGAAAACAAATACAGCTGCCGGTAGTAAACAGGAGCTCATGTGACAACTTGTGAAGATAATTATGTCAAAAGATGCTTAAATTCATTTTACTTACTGCCAGTGCACTCACTTCCTCCCAGACACCAGAGTGACGGAGGTGTGGGGTAAAGTGATTGAGATGTGGTTTTGTTTAGGTGTCAGGCAGTGCCCCAGGACAATATTTCTCCTACTCAATCACCAAGGAGATATTGTGAAAATTTTACTGCTTATTCTGGGAAATCTAATCATGCATCTTTTCCCACAGTCAGTGGCTAGGAACGTCATAAACACCTTGTTTCTTTTCTCTGAATTCCTTGATGGAGATTATTTTAGAGAAAAGAAAATGTGATACCTGGTTGTCTTTATTTGCTTGCGAAAAAATTGGATGAACAAGCAGAAATATTCTGACAACTGTCTGTGGGGAAAAAAAATAGGATAGCCTAAGTAGACCCAATAAAGGAGAGCTGACAAAAACTAGCCTCAGGACACGCTTTCTCAGTCTTTCTGTCACATGTCTACATGTCAACAGATTATGCCTTCACTCTTGAAACTTGCAGGTGAAAAAGATTGCTGTCAGCTTCTACCTTTAAGAGAATGAGCAGTATAATGGAAACTGTATTTAAATACACACTATTAAAAACTATTAAATACTTATTTAAAGTGGTGAAGAGATAGTAAACTGAAAGACAGTAAAAGAGAAACTTGGTTTCACTGTTTACATTGTTTGTCCCCTATGCTATTTCTTTAGTTTTAGTATTTTTGAAAGACTTTTTAGTCATCAAGCTAATTTTTATTTGTGATTGACCTGAGTAAATACAAAAAGAATAATGATTTTGGTTATCAAGGGATATCAAATCAACTTGGCTATTAATGGCCATAAATCATTTGCAGTAACCTGAACCAAGTCTTTTACATTCACTCCCAAAGTTTTAAAATGATTTTGAAACCCTGCCCCGTCTTTTAGATATATGGCTCCTTTTCATCTGTTGAATTTCGGTGCTGAATGACGGTAATTTTTCAATTTGTCATCAGACAAGTTCTACTTATAGGACATTTTTTTTCTACAGTTCTGGCAGTCATCAAGCCAGATTAAACTTTTAAAAAATCTGGTTGATAATTGTTAATGTGTGATTTAACAATGAATGAAGTGTAATTTCATTTTCACATAGGCAAAGGCTACTTTAGTAGCTTTTGATTATATTTGGTTTCTCTATTTTTTTCCTCAAAATTTAAGTTTGGAAAAACTTTTTAAAACTTTGGAAACATTTTTTTCCAAATAGAGGGCAAATTCACAAATATTTGCCCTCTATTAGTAAAGAGAGCAAATACATATTTTTGCAGCTCTGCAACTGAAAATTTGAAGTAAGTTTTCTTATTTTTAGCTGACCATTGCTCAAAGATCACGGATTCACTGAGCTTCCTCATCATGATCTCTACAAAAAATATAATAATAATAATTTTGATGTCAGCATTATATTTTACCTAAGGTTATTAATGTGAAACTATGATAAGAACTGAAAAGTAAATTAAATGCTTAGTAGCATAAGAAAAACATTGTACATGTGGGCGGATAGAAAATAATTGTTTCAAAAAAACAATGTGGAAAACTTAATAGGTTCCCATAATTTTGTCATAGATAATTACTAACAAGACTTGATGACGAAGATGAGTAAAAAATGTAAAAGGAGTATTTTTTTTTCTAGCTGGAGTGAGACATCTTCGTTCTTGTTTAGATCTCTGTCAGTTTCCGCTTTCTCATTTCCGTACACAAAAGCTCTGCTGATGACGTGTACACACTGCTTCGTCGTTAGCTGGTTAGCTTAGCCACCTGTCAGAGTACAGAGGATAAAATAAAAAGGATTGAAAGAAAACGAGGGACACAAGGCGTTTCAGCGAACCCATAAAAATGGAGACGCTTTATCACCAGACCAACAAGTGAGTGCAGTGACAGCTTCTGTGAAAACTGCGCCGACTCTGTTAGTTGATTTAGCTTTGTAATGTAACTAACCTAGCAACCCAATTAACGGTCCAGAATCAAAGGAAGCTCATTGACAAAATACTTATAATAACTTTGAAAATGTATTTAGCATGTGTTGGTGTGGTAATGAAAACTACATCACTTACGCTGGTGTTTAAATATTTCAGTTTCTGTTCAATTAAACGCTGTATTTGTATTGGATTAGGCAAATCCAGGAGGTGCAGTCTCAAATGGGAAACCTGGAAAGGACAGACCGCGAATCAGTTCACCGTGAGTATGATCATGATGACGGTTAACTTCAGTTTCGCCTTTAAATTTTGTTCTGATTCAAATAACAGAGAAGTGTTGTTGCCACCTCCTTATCTAAAAGTAGTCCGTAGAAGTTCTTTGTGGTAGCTTCTCGTTGATGTTTTGGCTGGTCGAGGGAAGTGCCTCTCTGACGGGTTGTTTTCTGTGGATGGTGCCCGTTACATCAGCTCTGGGTCGGGACAGGAAGCAGTCGGGTGGGAGCCAGTCTATCCACCTCCTCAGTCCCTTCACAAACTGTGACATCAGCTTACATTTCTTTTAAAAGAGGATGTAAGAAAAAAAAAAAAAAAAAAAAGCAAAAGCACACACACAAAACACAAACATTAACTACAAAACCTGACCTGATTTCAAGAATATATTTTAAAAGTTTTTTTTTGTTGAAGTATGTCACAAGTTCAGTTTGAAGACATCTTTAAGCAGAATACGTTTGTCCAGGTTTGACCTGTCTATTTGCATGCCTGCTGTAGTATAAAGACAAGGAAGCACTGAAAATGCATTGATTTATTTGTCATAAATGGAAAAAAAAAAGATGAATCTCAATTTGCGTTTAAAAATATCTGATCACAGTTTAAATTGATGCAGTGGAGTTCTGAACAGTGTAAATATGATAGATTTGAAACTTGAGATAGTCAAACACAATCCACTTACAGAGTACAGCAATATATAGTTTTTACATAATGCAAACACAGATGGCACCCACTTTACTCACTGGGAATGAAAATAGGCTTCTTATTTATTTTATTTTATTTTTTTACCTGTCCCTGTTTTCCTCCTGGCTGGGTCAGAAAGCTATGTCTGCTATTTTACAAACTCAATGTGAGTTAAAACAATAAATAAAGAGTATAAATCCACTAATAACACCCATTACAATTTAAAACTTGACTGAAATTAGTGTATAGTGATCGTTAATATGTTTTTATCTATTTTCTTTCCTCTAATGCGAGTTCTTTTTTTCCTACATTTCAAGTGTTAGAGAATGAACTACAGGCTAGAATCGACCAGATTTTCACTCATCTGGAACGCCTTGAGATCCTGGCCAGTAAAGAACCACCAAACCGGCGCCAGAACGCCAAACTGTGAGTGTTGAGTGATTCAACTGCTGGTGGCCGTAAAAGGCCCAAATCTGACAGCGTGAGCTGTCTCTCATAAAGGCACAGGGTGGATGCAGAAGACTAAAACAGCTCTGTGCTGCCCTGTGGCGACGTGGCTCTATGAAAACATTTCCTCAGAAACCCTGTCATCGTCAGCGTTCCAGCTGCATTGGGCAGAGATTCATCTCTGGCTTGGGTAAGCAGGCCCTAGGGGACAGTGTTCACCATAAGCTTTCCTCTGATCCCAGCAGGTCTCTAGGAAGACCTAGGTGAAGGATAAGAATGGGCCTGGAAGAGACTCTTTACAGATTTGAGCTCCAAAAGAATTCTCCTTTATCCAGAAACTATGAATTTCAGGATGATATGAGGGAATAAATACAATATTTCATTCTAATGGATAGGCATGAATTTAATGTTTATCGTTTTGCCAAAGCCACTCACCATGAATGTTAGTGCCTTAAATCGTTATTGATATAGTTACAGATGCAGAAGATGGTTAAAAAAAGTAAGTTGCGATAGAAACCGAATTAAGTTCTTTGTATAATCTAGTGTGTTGTTTCTAGAAAAAGGATTTCTTCCGTTGCTTTTCCATCAGGCGAGTGGATCAGCTGAAGTACGATGTTCAGCACCTGCGGACCGCTCTCCAAAACTTCCAGCACAGACGCTACACCAGAGAGGCCCAGGAGAGAGAGAGGGAGGAACTCCTGAGCCGCACCTTCACCACAAATGTAAACTGCATGAGCCTGTATACAGCCTCACATTCAAAATAAAAATTGTAATATTTGGAAATTTAGTCAAGACTAGCAGTTCAGTTGGATTATCAATAATTTTAATTTTTTTTTCAATGAGGACATGTAGGGTTTTGCAAAGCCTTAAACTTTATTTACAAACCTTTATTTAAGGTTCATTTTTGTAATTGTGAAGTGGGAAATGAAATATATGTGAAGTGTCAGCTTTCATCAATCTGCACTGCTTCACATGTACACCAAAAAATATGTGGGTGTTTTCTGGTTAGAGCATAAAAATCAGTTCTGCACTTTTCAGATTTGAATTTCTAAAAAAACTTTCAATCCACACTTAATCTTTTCATTTCACAGCTATGTGCTATTTTGTGCTACTCTGTTAGACAAAATACCAATGAAGTATGAAAATTGAGGTTGTAACTACAGTAGTATAAATACAGCAGTTGAAAGTATTTTAATAGAGTGATATGATTTCTTAAGTATAGTGTAGTTTAAAAAATGCTGTATTTTGACAGGATGCGGATACCTCCATCCACATAGATGAGACCATACAGTTAAACACAAGCCTGCACAACGCACACAGAGGAATGGACGACCTCCTGGGCAGCGGCAGTAGCATCCTCAATGGCCTCAGAGATCAAAGGTCAACTCTCAAGGTGTGTGCTAATCAACAAAATAAATTCTGAGCTAGCTTCAATGTTTTCATATTTAACACCAGAAATCATATCTAAAGATATGATTTCTGCTGTGCATAGTAATTATGTCATTGTTAGCGAGGGTATTCTGAGTGGGTGGGTGAGTCCTCGTTTCCAGGGAGGAGATGGGCTTCCTGGCTTTGGCTTCAGCTTCTTCTTATCAGGGTGTGACTGCTGATCAGCACTCTCAGCCAGGCAGTCCAGACATGAGAAACTCATGACAGAGTGGTGGAGTCAGGGAGCCTCTCCCAAACTCAGACGAATTAGTGCTGATAATGAACAATGTGCTGCGGCTTTACAGCTGTTGAAGTCATTGCTTTTTTTTTTCCTTTTTGTTTTTGTTTTTTGGGGCTGCACAGGGGACGCACAAGAAGATGCTGGATGTAGCCAACATGTTGGGCCTCTCTAACACAGTAATGAGACTAATAGAAAGACGAGCCACCCAGGACAAGTTCATCATGATTGGAGGCATGTTGTTGACCTGCGTCTTCATGTTCCTCGTCATCAGATACCTGGGCTGACCACGACTAGGTAGTCAATCAGATGTGGACATTTCAGGAAAACATCGTCCCACAGGATATGAAATTTAAAGTGATTTTAATAAAATGTGCCATTGTTTTTTGTTGTTTACTTTCAATAAATTCACCACTTTGCTTTGGTTACATGTTAAACAGTTAGGCTGAAGAAGTTCTTATTCAGACAGTATTTTAGTGTAGAACTTTTCTGTTGATCAGTTTTCCAGTCTTACAGCCAAACGCGGACTCTTCTTCAAACTGCTCCTGTTTTTTTCTTTCATTTTCCAAAAATGTCCCATCAATGTATGATTGAAAGGAAGTCCAAATGTGTAAAAACACTTATTTCATTCTGTGAATGTTTAATTACCTGTAATCCGATATCCAGATTCTTGATATCCAGAGTCGAAGTCTGATTTCCCTGCCCAGCACAACTGTACTATTGAAAGGTGTTGGAATTTACACCTGAGGGCAACTCTAATGCTAAGCAGTTAACTTAAATCATGAAATACAATATCTGACAAGACGATAGCAAATTGTGACCATCTTAATGTCCCTTCATCTTAAGTTTAGAAATATCATGAATTATTGATGTACTATTTAAGCTTTGTAAAATGTCAATTTTTGTTAGATCAAGTACAGAAAAATTTATTCCATCTCTGAAATTAAATTTTGTTCGATATAAAATTATGAAAATACCTAAACTTTAACTTTGTCCACTTTTATATTACCTGTAGATACTCATTGCCGTCTTTCATAGTTGCCTTGAAGCATGTCTTTGACTGAACCATCAAATAGACTGACAAGTTATGCTGCAACTTGGACTTGTTGAAAAGATTCCTGATTTACAATTATTTACACTCGATGCTCAACTTAAACACATTTTTGTGCGTTGAAGGATCCAGTTTCATGTGGTTTTAAACAGATTTTAATGTGACTAGGGCGCCATCTACTGTTTGCTGCTGAATGATTTGGTAATCTTGTCCAGATGGGACTGGAATAATGCAATCAAAACTAAACCATGAAAGAAAAACAAAAACACATGGACTCAAAGTTTTATTTGTTGAAACAGTTATGTTTTTAAAAATACAAGAGTCACAACTTTTGTTTTTTGACAGATAACTTGTCTGGGATCCCAGCCATCCTCAGCGGGAACATTTTAAGATCCAACCTTGATAAAACACATATTCATGTTGTAACTAACTTGTAATTTGTCTGCTTTACCAACAGCAGTGTCAACCTTTTCAGAATGTTAATAGGTTAATCTACAGCATTTTTATTTACAAAATTACAGAAAAAAGCCAAACAAAGCTCTTCTTCTGAAGAGCATTTGGAAAATAATTTAAAAATAAAAATACAATTATTGCAGTATACTACAATCTTATTGTTACATGATGCCCAAGCACCACCCCAATGTACAGATTTCAGTGCAATTCATTCACACGTACCCTCCCATGGGAAAACAGGAGCTTTGCCTCAGAGTATTAGAGATGTTAAAACCTCTGCCACATTTCTGCAAATTTAGAGAGGACATCTTTTGTGACAGTGTCATACCAGTTTAGACACCAAAGCTATTTCATAGTAATGGATGGCTGGCTTCTTCACATTACACAATGATATATGTACAAACTACAGCAATACAAATTATTTTGAGACCAAGAATTCAATAAAGAACAGGTAGTTATATGGGGAAAAGTGTCACATCATTGAGTTCATCACAACAGAGGTGAAGTTGTTAAGTTTCTGTAACAAAATCTATGTCCTGTCTCATCATGATCCTCTATATAATCTCAACCATTATGGATCTCCTTGGATGCCAAACTTAGCAAAGATTATGACTGCATAAATGAGAAAAACTTAAAAAAAAAAAAAACTCCAGTGGTTAGTGAGGCTGGGAATGCCGACCCAATTGGTTTATAAGACAATCTCAACAGAACGTCTCATTACATCTATAAATCGGCCTTTAAAACAGGAAACATGAGTGACCAAGAAAATGTAAAAATCCAAACAATATAAAAACGCTAGTGTCACCTTTTTTAACCAAACAGGCTGCTCCACGTAATGACCACCTTCTGAGTGTAAAATTGTGATTTTACATGTCTGACTTCCTATACACTGATGCAAAGACTTCATCCCCATCCCTAAATCAAGATCGTCGCAGACCTCTATCAGTGTTCTGAATGTTTACATCCTGTTTTGCATCCATCGTCACTCAAGAGCCGTGGTTCGGCGGATGTTGGAGGTCCTGTCCTGAGAATATTGGGTGTAGAAGTGGGTGTAGCTGGAGAGCTGCTGCTGCAGCAGCCTGTGACGGCCGAGGTGCGAATAGTGTTGGGTAGAGGGCTGTGTGCGGGACATGGTGGAGCGCCAAGGGTGTGTGGTGAAGTGCAGAAGCAGGGATAATATGAATAGGCTGACCGGAGAGGAAGGCTGTTGGGTGGGCAGGAATCAGCCCTGCATGCCCCAGAGAATGTCCCAAAGAATGACCAAGAGAGTGGCCTAACGGGGACAGGGAGATGGGAGTAAGGTGGTGCTGGGGAATGTGATGCACCTGTGCCAGCTGGGCATGTGCAGGGTGAGGATGGTGGGCATGCGCGGGGTGGATTCCCATTGCAGCAGCGGTGGCTGCGTGGTGCTGCAGGATGGCATGTTGGACAGTGGTGATCGATGTCCCAGAGGCGACGGAGACGGTTGGCTGCTGAATGTGGATCTGCTGCAGGGCTGGTGGAGGGGGCGCCGGGGCTAAGTTAGCAGCTGCTGCAGCAGCGGCCGCAGCGGCAGCAGCAGAGGGGAAGGCCTTGACCTGCTTGGCCAGAAGCTGTTGCTGAATGTGTTGCTGCGCCGCCTGTTGCAGCTTGCTGTACTTCTCCATCTCCTCTGGAGTGAATGTGATTGGCTGACTCTCCAGTGGTGCCAGGCCATCCTCCTCCGTTTCGATGCCATCTTCCTCCAGACTGGACGGGTGGTAAGCGGGGTAACCATGCACTGGCTGCTGTTGCTGCATTTCAGGCATGATTGACTCCATCATGGAGTTCTGGGAGAGGTCTTGACCTGGCTCTGCTTGATACTGGGGCATAATCATGGAAGGATCTTGTTCAAACAGTGGCTGTGGTTCTTGGTGTACTTGCTCTTCTGTGGCCGACTGCTGCTGTGTCTCTTCCTGTGTCACTGTGTTCTGCTGCACTTCCTCGACCTTCTGCACTGGTGGCGCTGGGGGCGGTGGAGGAGGGGGAAACTCCCTTATGTGTTCTACTAGGATGACCTCTCCATCCGCTTCAGAACCCTTCCCCGTTCCTGATTTCTCTCCCTCATCGGGTCTCGTTAGGGGAATCAACGGTTTCTTCCCTGCTTGCAGCTTACCAAAGAGGGGCAACATGGCTTTGCTTCCCAGGGCTGGTGGTAATTTAGGACCAAAGTAACCCTGTGGTGGATCCTTAATCTTAATCCCAGATTTTGTTCCGGAGGCAGAATCCTCTGAACTTTTCTTGGACTGAACCCTCTCAAGCAACTGCCGCGCTGTAAGCATGTTCTTGTGTTCCCCTGCATCACGAGACCCGACCGGCCTCAAAGTCTGGGAAGTTGATGTGTGGCTGCTCCGGTTGAGGCTTCGCGATGACGTGCGAGGAGACTGCGAGCGATAAATCCGAGATCGGTTGAAGTCTCTGCGATGTGTGTCGCTGTCTGCCCGACCCCTGGCGCTCCGTCGGTGAGGCGAGCCTTTGTTGGAACTGGAGGAGCGACTCGCTGAGCTTCGACTCCGGCTATAGCTTCGTCTCCACGATCTTGTGCTGGTGCTGCGGCTCCAGCTGCTGGAGCTTCTCGAGCTGCTGTGGTGGTGCCGCCGGTGCCGCTTCCTCCTGCTGTAGCTGCGAGAACGAGAGCGGGAATCGTCTGAGGATGAAGAGGAGTATTGATGTCTTCTGGATCGCCTGCGACCTCGACTGCCCCGTCGCTCATACTCTGAGTCAGATGAACGTTTAGAGCGCCTCCGTCGGCGGCCTTCCGTGCTGTAGTCGCTGTAGCTGTCGGAATAACTGTGGCTGCGGTGACTGTAGGCGCTACTTCTTGCTGAGGAGCGCCCAGAACTGCTGGAGTAGGAGCGACTGCGGGAGGTTTGGCCACGATGGTGCCGCCGGCTGCTGCCACGTCGTTCTCCCCGCCTTGATGAGCGACTGTGGGACCGTCTGGACTCTTCGCTGTGGTGGCGCCGCTGCTCTCGTGGGCTGGACCTGTGATGACGTGAATGTTGGGTGTTGGAGCCGCCTTCCTCCTCGCTCTCACTGCTGGGTGGTCGACCGTGACCTGGACTCTTCTGAGCAGATGTAGAACATGATGCATTTTGCGATCCGCTCGAGTCTGTTTTTTGTCTTTTAGAGTTACAGGGATCTTCTGAGGAGTTGCTCTTGTCGTTATTTTTTCCACTTCCTCCTTGTTCTGCTCCAGATTTAGAAGGCACTTCCTTTGCAGCGCGTTTCCTTTTACCTGGCTCGGATCCTGTTGTTCTTCCAGCTGTGGACTGAACAGAGGAACCAGCAGCTTTATCTTCTAACTTTGGCTTGACTTTTTCTTTATCATCACCTGCCACCTGTTCTTGATCTTGAGCTTTGTTTTTGCTCTTTTTCCGTTTGTGTTTCTTCTTCTTTTTAGGCTTTTCTTGTGTTGCTTCCGTATTCTCTTCTGCATCACCAGCTGCATCTTTTTCTTTTCCTTTGCGTTTTGAATGTTTCCCCGATTTCTTATGCTTCTTCTTCTTCTTTTTCTTTTTTGTGCTACTACTGGCAGTCGTGGGTTTTTGCTCATCAGGTCCTGGCTGGCTGGGATCTTCCTTCATCTCAGGCGTCTCTTTATCAGTGCATGCTTCAGGTTCTGGTACAGTGGCTTCAGCTGTTGAAGTAGCTACAACCTGCCCTTTGTCATCAGCCTCTTCTCCAGGCTTGAGGGACTTTGCTGATTTCCCACCACGCAGTCCTTTATTTCTTGAAAGCTTAAAGTCAAAGTAGAGAGGATTACAGCTGTAAGACAGTGAAGGTTGAGCTTTTGTAAATTCAAGAAGCTCCGTTGGCCACTGTAAAGTGGTACTTTCATCTTTGCTCAGGACAGGGAAGAAGGGATCCGTTGGGACTTTTGGACCAGTGTTTGTATCGAGTATGCTCTGTGTGTTCTCTGCTTTCTGAGTAGGAGAAGTGGAAGCAGTTGAAACGGTCTCTTGCTCACAAGATGAGATATTGTCCTCTGTCTTCACTTTAGGTGATAAAGGAGGCGGTTCTGGTTCAGTTGCTGATATATCCTCACCTTGTTCTTGTTCAGGTTTACACTCAGTTTCTTTGGACTCTGTTTGATCAGAGCTTTCTTCAGCCTTTTGAACTTCATCTACTTCCTCTTCATCTTCATCGTCTTTGCTCTGGCACTGCTCAGAAGCCTTCATAAACAACAAAAACTGGAAGTTGGGCTTTACACGACAATGAGCTGGCGGGATGTAATGGTAGTACTGTGGTTCTTGTCCAGAAAATCCTTCATCCTTTTTCATCATCATCTTAAGTTTGTTTAAAGTCGAGGTCAAGGATCCTCCGTCATCAGGCTGCTGGATATCTTCTGCCCCAGCTACACCACCTTTTTCCCCTCCTTCATCTCCTTCAGGTGCTCTTCTGGGACTCTCTGTGCTGCATCCAGATGCCTCCTCTTGTCCTCCAGCCTTTTCCCCTTCCTGATTTTCCTCTTCCTCCACGGCCTCCTCGCCATGATCAGCAAACACAGCCGCTGCCGTCTCCAGCTTTACTGGGGCTTTCTTTGCAAACGAGAATGATACACTGACTTTTGATGTGCCAGTAGGGGTTGGGGATGAGGATGAGGATGTGTTCTTCCCCAGAGAAAAATTTAAAGTTGGGCTGGGCTTTGGGGAAGATTGGCCAGTTTTCTCTGACGGTGAACTCTCGAGGATGGAATCTGTAAAAATGGGGTTCTCAAGTGGCATGCCGTCCCCATCTCCTTCTTTCTCCCCGTCAACAGCAACTGTGGTTGTTTTGAACATTGGGCCACTTCCAGGCGTACTAAAAAGCAAGGTAAAAATAATCTTAAACACATATTCAATGACTGACGGCCAGCAGAGGGCGCTGAGGTGATATGATCATACCGGTCCTGTTTGTCCTTTTTCCTCTGCTCAGCCAACTCGTGCAGTCGACGCAGCATCTTCTCTTGCTTCTTTCCATCTTTCCGAGAGCGGGAGGACACGTTGCGAGCGAACTCTCTCTGCTTCAGCTCTTTTAACCTCTGCATCATATTAAAAAGGACATGTATTCATTCCTTTTCACATGTGTGGCAACTGAATGTGATCAGATTTTTTATTTCTTCACATCGTCTTTTCATGTTTGTGTCATGATCAGATGGGTAATAAAAGTTGAGCAAACTGTTACGTATACCTATTTCCAAGACATTGAAAGAGATGTCTTGAGTAACATCTGAAAACTGCTACTTTATCTTACTGATGAACCGTTTTGCTTCAAGAGAGAAAAAAAAAATTACCTGTTTGTGGGCATGGTCGTATGAGTTAATGTGGTTGTCAAATTCCTGGTGTTTAGTGTACTGCTTGTCACAAAGCTCGCAGTAGAAATTCGCCCTCAGGTCTTCCAGCGCTTTTGCGATAGCTTTCTCTTTTTCCACCTGGTCCTGAATTTGGTAAAAAAAAAAAAAATGTGTTACTTTCAAGAAGATTAGAAAACACACAAGCAATCATCTTCTTTGATGAATGTTAAGTCATTTAAAAAAACAAAATAAATAAAGGACTTTACCTTGTATTTTTGCCGCAACTCTTCTGTATCCTCTTTTTCCACTTCAAGCACTCTCCGCTTCTCTGTGGCATCCTCTGCATAGTCCAGCTAAAAGGACAAACACATCAATTCCAGCACCTCCAGCAAACAGTCTGAGAGTCAACAACAGCAGTCTGCCATTTTATACGTTTGACAGAGGGAGCTAATTTTTGCTGCTGTGTAGTCTCCAAAACATGCTGACTTCTCTGTATTTCTAATGTAGGGAAGACAATAATTTTTATTGTGTAAATGCAGATTAAATAAAGGCCAAACATAGCCCAGGGTTGGAAGTGACATTTAAAAAAATGCCAGTGATGCAGACAGAAGGATGCTACCGTCAACATTTTACTGAAGGAGCCAAAGAATGGGCTAAAATCACCATCAGTAGGTCAAAACCGAGCAAAACTGAAGATCGGAAATAGGCCACTAGAACAAGAAGGTTTTTTTTTTGCATAACTCTTATGTTTAAAGATAAATGTGATTATTTGTTTTTCTTTTCTTTGTCTCCCAATAGAATCTCTGAGGACAAATAACATGAGGTATGCAATACAGTAAGTAATTAGCACTGACAAATCTGGAATGATAATTTACAACGTGCTCCTCTTGCATCTCCTGGACTCTAAAAGACAACTTTAGCTCATGTGTGCATGGTGCTCCTTGGGACTTGTAGTTTTTTTTTTTTTGTCATATAAAAAGGATTTGATGCTTTAGATTTAGGTGTCAGAATGAGATTTCCAACTGAGGACAGAACAAAATAACAAGCGACCTAGTTTATTCAGATGGCTCACAGCAAAGCAGCTGATGTTGTTCCTCAGTTTTTTCAACACAGATTGGAATGAGAATCAACACCAGCATGTTTGTTTGGGATCAGCTACAACAGGACATGAGATTCTAATTAATTTTACACCAAGTAAATGTGCCTGACTTTGCCTCAACAGCTTATAAATATAAACATGAACATTACATGGGGTCAAATGGATAACTTCCAGCATCTTACCTCCATCTCCATTCGGCCCATCCCCATGACATCATATTTAAGAACAATGGGCACAGGGTCGGTGCGTCCTGAAGCAAAAGAGACAGAGAAGACTAGTTGAGTTTCTGAGATGGAGACCAAACACCAACTCGAAGACAGCCTGCTTTTAGAGCATAGGGTGCTGGGGTTAGAGAATTTTTGCCTTGAAAGTGCAAAGAGACCAGAAAGCTACAGTGAACCAAACACCAGCCATTCTCACAGCTTACTACAGCCAACTTCTGAACAAATGTGACTTAGAAAGTTTCAATGTGGCTGTTGGTTTGTATAGTAGGCACTGTCGGTGGATTAGAGTCTTTTTAGCTTTGATACATTTCTGGTGGATTAAATAAAGACAAGGCCTAATTCTATACTGAAATGGCACCCCCCCACTTCCCTGTGTTAAAGTCCTGTTCGACCAGAAAGACAAGTTTATAGGGAAGTGATGTACCCATATATGGTATTGGGCAAGATTGCAACAGATGTCTTCATTACTAAATCCTTCATGGAAGAGGAACTCCTAACAAGCATGTTAAGCCAATTGCTTCATCTATAACAGGACTGTCTGTAGCAAACAATTTTTACTGTCACGAGGTACAAAGCAGTTTGACTTTCCCAAGCTCCCTTTTTGTTCTCCATCATCAAAATATTAATTTCCTATCCACTTAGGTTATACTACGTAAGCTGTGAAAAGAGCTAGAACAGAAGGAAATTAACTTCAGAAAAATAAAACCAAGACAACCAAAACAGAATGAAACATTATAGATATGAAATATTTAGAAATCAAAACTACTTTAGAGATTGACACAAATTGCTTGATCCATTTATAATCAGCCAAACAAAGCAGAGAGAATGTAAAAAAATAAAATAAAAAAATAAAGACACAAGCACTGAACTACAGCAGAGTGACGTCACAGGCCAGGTGTCGCCATGTTGACAGTGCAAGGGAAGGGGATACTTACCTGGTAAAACATGAGGGGATGAGTATAAGAGGAGGAAAGGGGAGGACAGACAGATAGGTAGAAAGAAAGAAAGACACGGGAATCTCAAAAGAATAAGCAGAAAAAGAATTTGGACTAGTCTGCTGCTCCTGATGCCAGCCAGATACAAAAACCAATCTTACTGATGGCAACTTTAATTCAGTTTGGTTTCAGTTTTTTTTTCCCTCCAATATATTCACAATTGTTTCTTTCCCCTCCAGATCTCTAGGCATGCCATTGGGATTATTAAAAAATATGACCCTGGATGGATTTGTTCCAAATTGAAATGCATGCTTCCAAAATGAAAGGAAAGTAGATTCCTTGTTAAACTGAGGAAGGTAAGACAGACGGTTGATGTAATTATGCATCATTCCTGTACTCGCCTTAGGTAATTAAGTCAGAACAGCCCAATGACTTATTCGTTCTGAAATCGCTGATGCATGGACATTGTAACATGTCTCTGCCTGCCTGGACTTTCAGTCCCACTGCAGTGTCTCTTAAGTTGGATGGTTTTATACCAGTATCTTCCTCTCACCTCATGGTTCTCAGTGCCTTATTTAAATGGAGGAATTAATAGGGAACGGCTGTTTGTGTGACACTGAGAACACAAGTCTATTCAAAGATGTGTGGTTTCACAGTCTTTCACAAACAAAATCAAAGCAGTGAAGAAAAAAAAGTCTGATCTGTTAGCCAGCCACTGCAGTGGTCTGTCTGAACTGAGTCACAAGCAAGGCCCAGAACTGAAGATTCTTGACCAATTACAATCATCCCAAACTATCATCAGTCTTTCTACACAGTGACAATACCTCCAGCATTACCCCATTCCAGTGGAAAACAAAAAGGACCAGACAAAAAACAATGTACAGCTAAAATCACAAGGTGTGAATCACAAGGTTAAAAAAAACTGAAAACAAAATGACAATGTTCTAAGAGTAATACAGATGCATGGTAATATACAAGCAGCAGAATGAGGACTAGGACAGAGAGAATTGAAAGCCTATGTAGCATTTGTGCTCTGATGAGAGGAAAATGAAAATAATGGGAGGAATTAAAACAAAAAAAACAAAACAATTCAATTGGGGGATAAAATAACATTTACCACTAAGTTTACCATCAGCACAACATGGGCAGGATCAAATCGCTGTAAAAAAGAAACACCAATTGGTTAAGCAGGAAGATTGAGGCACACAGAGAAGGGCAGGTGGGGTTGGGTGTGTGGTAATGGGGCTTCAGGGCATTTATTACCAGAGGGTCTTCCGTGAGTCACCGCCCACCCCCACCCACCTAATCCCTTTACTCAGGGCTAGGTGCTTACAGGAATCTCCTCTCACCACTAATTCAAACCGCTTGTCCAAGTCCCCAGGCCCCTAAAGTGATGTTGTGCATTTTGACTGAAAATGTAACCCAAGAAACCAGACTACCATCCCCTAAACCTAAGCTTTTCCACTACTGAATGTTGTGACCAGTAACTTTCATTTATTCATTTTACAGATCAACAAGTTACCATTAAAATAAAATGTACCAATATTTTGAATTTTATGTTTTCCTACATGCAGAAGTGTAATGCATATCAAAAGCCAGGCAGCATAAAACACAGAAAAACACTAAAATCGCTACCTAGAATTGATCATAAATGGTACAGGTTATAAGAAGTTCTATATTACTGCTCATCAACAACCCGTAGGGAAAAAGCAGCTACAGTACGTCAAACGTTTGTATGCCTGTTAAGACATATTGACCCTTTTATAAAGAGATTACCGGATGACTCTCGCCAACTTAAAATACGCATTGAACACATTTAGGCACGGGCCAGCAGGGCATCCTCACAAGATGATAAGCTTAGAAAAAAATACAATTGTTCCACTGCAACACTTTGTTGACTTAAATATATAAAACAAATATGACCTGTTTAAAAAAAAAATCTGAAAAACAAAAATTTGGCAATGTGGTATTGGTTTGCTCATATGAGACTGTGTCAGTGATGCAGAGCAAGACTGTCGGGTGTTTAACTGAAGCAGAGAAGCAATGTCAGAGTGCCATAACAGCAATAGTCATATCAGATATTGACTCAAATTTTTATATCGCTGCATCCCTAAGTGAAACAGATCACAAAAAGCATGTACTAATTAACAAATTGGGCTACCAGCTCATAGTCAGTCTGCAGACATCTCAGCAGAGATGCTGCTTCTAACTTGCTACTGTGGGAAAAAAAATTATTTCCAAGCACTGTCAGGTGAAATCAGTCAAGTTTATTCTTATTTGAATTATTATTAAAACATAAGCAGGACAGTTTTGCATCATAACTGACTTTAGTCGATTAAAATATGTTCATACATCTTCATTTTTCTTTCTTGTAAGCAAGGGGGGAAAAGTGCAGAAGCCAGCTGCTCAGCAGTGTTTAGCAAAATGTGGGAGACAGAAGACAGCACTGGTTAGTCTCAATTAAGCATGTGCCAGTTCTGACAACATGAATCATGTTTTAACAAGGCTCCTTTTGAACAATAAGTGTCTCTGAAGGAAACATCTGCTATTGTGAGCCAACTCTTGCAGATGTAGTAGATTTACTATTTACAACTAACTACAGAGTTAATATAAAAGTGTTACAGAAGAATAAATACTGTTTATATTCATTTATGCAGGTGCTTAATCTTAAAGCTCTAATGGTTGAAGTCGCTCCTCTCTGTTATGACCCTGACTCGCTATGTGAGGTAGCCACAGCCCCCGCTGACTATTTTAGCTTGAGGGAATGATTCAGTGATAAAATATAGTTTGTGTAACAAGCTGGTAGTTTAATTTAAAAGTTTATATTCCAAGCATCTCCTCGGCTTGGATTTATAAACCTTGTTCCTCTACCATCATTGTTATAAAAAGTATATGGAGAAATTTTCAACAGATTTTATGCACAGGCGCTGTTGTCAATGTCTCAGCACACCTGTCGCGTTGCATTGACTTCATTTATAAAAGCTCAGATATGCAGGACATTGCTATTTTCACTTGTAATTTATAAATGACCAGATGCGTCTTTGTTTTATTTTGGCCATTTAGATCAATTTTTTCCTGATGCTTTCTCTATAAGAACTTTAAACAACAAAAACTGTCTGAAGGAAAAGTAATAACTTGCTTTTAAGAACATTGACCTTGATAACAATAACTGACCCGTGCCTAAATCAACTAAGCTGTCTTTTAAAATATGATGAATGCTTCTAGGGAAGACCACAATTTTCCCCCTCTAAGCTTTTTGCCTTGCCTATGCTTGTCAGCCCAGTAAGGATCTCTCCTCAAGATCCTTTGTCCTGGCTAGTCTACAGCCAGCAAGCTCAGTCTGGGATGTGCTTAACCCCACAACAAATAAAAACATGAAATATAGGAACGTACCTGAAAGAATAGCCAGCAATGCTTTGAGCAGTGTTTAGAGTCACTTCTGCAATGCTATTGGTGTTATGGAGGATTTAAACAACAATTATGGATGAGGTTGGGTTTTTTTTAGTTTCACATTGTTTTTATTTATTGAACATTGTAATTCTGCATCCTACCTCCAACACTGCTTAAAGCCTCTGGTAAGTAAGAGATTGAGGCAAGCAGGAGTACACCTCTGGACAAACATGCTGTGCAGGAGGAGCAAAGAAATGGGGGGAGGATGGAAGTCTGTACCATGGGGACAGAGACACTCGGAGTGTAAAAAGGTGGAGAGGTTTTCCCTGTAAGTCGACTCTATTGCCTGGTAAGTAGCAGACACACACACATCTCAGTCCCACATAATGACCACGCACATACAGACACAACTTTCACTGTTTTAGAGGTAGAAAAAGGTAAACAAGCAGAGGGGGAAACTTTTCTACACGGCAAGCCATTCAGAGTCTGAGCCGTGGTTACAGCCAATCAGATTACTTCAACAGCAGCCACGGAAACTCAAAGAGGGGAGGAAAAAAAATCTAAAATATGTGGAGATGATTATTCTAGGGGATGTGAATCATGAATCATGGGTTCCTAAATCTACCTTGATTTCACATGGATCTTGATTTTTGGTGCAAATCGAAGCATTTTCTCTTAAGCAGATTGAAATAAAGGTTTAGTGATTATGAAGCAAAGAGGAAGAAGCTGACCGAGGCCATTAGCCTATGATACACTGTAAAAGGAGTGTTACACTTAGGTCAACTGCAGAGTGGGAGAAAGAAAACACACCCACACATGCATACTGACATAGAGAAGGGATCCAACAAACCTTACCTAAAAGGGGCAAAAAAGGGACAAAAGAAGAACAAGAACAAAGTCAATACAGTGAAAAAACGTAAAGAGGGGACAATGCTTTAACTTCAAATGTCAACAACTGTCTCTTCTGGCAAGGAGGACAGGAAAGAGGAGGAAGATTACCATGATTATCCAGCATACTTCAATGAGATGTGATGCTGTGATTAGTATGGAAGCTTACTCACAAGTTGGAGAGGACAGCAGTCTCTAAGCAGGGCCACTAATTCCTACACAACAACTGGACACAATTTGCTGCAGTCTCGTCTGCCCACAATGTAGGATGCTTACATAACCATGTGAGTTCTGCCAGAGGCACAAACAAGAGCACAGTCATCCCCTGCGATGTGTTCTCTCCTCCACACAAAGCTCATCTTATCACTTCAAATATATTGCTACTCAGCTCTTCAAGGCTGGATGGAAATAAACATGGATGGATTTTTTTTTCTCTCTCTGCTATGTTGTTGACCTCAATGCACTTGTCAGCTTGCCCAGAAAGAAACAGCTTCCAGGTCTAATCCGTTCACTTGCCCCAGTCATGCTGAAAATACCTTTGAGATGACAAGAAACTAAGGCTATATATGTACATCAACAAAAAGTAGTTGGGCAGCAACAAGACACCAACCCCACTCAACCAGACAATAGGCTTCCCTGTAGTGTCTCAAGAAGATCTCAGTTACAATGTCAGTCTTCATTTGATTTAAATACACTCCTGCTTGTAAAAAAAAATTACTTTTATGGCCCAATACCAACTTTTTCTGAGCAAACCTCAAGCAGTTTTATCTGACAACAGAACCAATAAATAATGTCTCACAATAAACAGTTAATTTCAGCAGTAAGCTTCTCTGTGGAGGATATTCATCTGAACTGTTTTAATGTGGTAATATTTTGAGCTCATCTGGGATTTTTCCCTGATAGTTTGAGTTGCATTCATAATTGAAATGTTAACATTTAGAACAGATGTTGCTGGTGGACATTTTAGGGAGAATAAAATTTAAATTTTGCAACAAATTATGAAGGATGGCTGAGAAAAGACTAAAATGATTTGTAATAAATCAGATGTAGTGGAGAGGGTGGATTAGATAAAAACATAATAAACAGAGGCCCAATTAAGCATTAAGACGGAAGATTGGCATTTGGGTACGATGCCAAGCGGCATCCTTTTGAGGTAAATTTCTAAGATTAGTGATTATTTCTTAAAAAAAAAAAACAGAACAAAATCAAAAATCTGTTGCACTGTGGAAAAATGGAAGATACTTAGAAATGGAAGTTAAACAACAAAACAAGGAAGGGCTTTGTGAAACATGCCAGGGGTTTGAATCACTGCTACTTATCCTTTAAACCCTTGAACACAACAGTTTTGAGCTAATAATGTAGTAAATAGCCAAAACCAACCCACACACTCAAACACCCTAATCTTCAGGCTTTACTCTCAGAATGAGCATCAAAATTACCTGGGGAAAGTTATCTTTTTCCTGAACAATTTTATGAAAACTGAATTTCATAATTTATTTAGTATACAAATCCCAAAATTTATCTTATGTGTCAGAAACACTGCCAATGAAATATGTTGGTTTAATATACAAGATTGAAATGCTGTTTTCATCTTTCATCACTGTATGATTGTCTTGTGCAGTGTCTCACAAAAACAACAGACTGCATGACAGAGAATAAATGTGACAAACTGCTTTGCATGTTGAGTTAAAATGGTTAACTACATGCATATTTAAGCAAGAATACTTTTACTTTGGTTAAAACCACCACCAATGGTACAAAAACAGGCTATGAGAAACCTACAAAATGTCCTATGCTACAGAGCTATAGGTTTCTGAATATGTGTTAGAAGCAAGAAAGTTCTTACTTTTTTGGTCTGTTTTTGGAATAAATGGATTCTAATGGTTTCACCTGTGTGCAGGAGATTTAATACCTCAAAATATAAGGCATTACTCAAGTTGAAGTTGTTTAACAGTGAACTTGGACTTGCAGCTCAGTGCAGATGAAACAACTAAAAAAGGTCCTAATGTGCTACGTCATATTAATACTAAAAACATAAATTATTATTGGTTTTAGTTTTGTGCATATTAGCAACCAGTTGGATTGCACACATTTGAGCATCAGTGTGATGCAACCTTACTTTTGAGCATTTTAAATCTAATCTTCACTTAAATTGCATTTATGGTTTATGTTGGACAAAGCAACATAAACATAAAGCAACAAGTCCAAGTTCACTATATTATGCAATCCAAAATGCCACTAAAGCTAAAGTTTACATGGCAACAACATTAAATGTCTGTTAAAAATACCAATTCTAACATCTAACATGATATCGTATTTGGAGTTTCAGCAAAATATATGAAAAATATTTAAAAAATAAAAATGATATCAGAAAATATGAGAGAACTCTGAACTTTTATTCTTGTTAAACTAGATGTCAACATACCAGTTTACAATAAAATAAAATAAAAATCACCAAGGATTACACTTAATCCACTACAAGACTCCATGAATCTTTTCTTCCATCTCCAAGTTCACTTGAGAGCGACAAAAACAACTGGAATCATGTTTGCGTTAGCCACAATTTTTCCAATCCAGAATCAGGCAAAAGGAAGAGGTCAAAGAAAGGATGTGAAGAGCAAAATAAATCAGGGAGGATGTTGTTTAAAACAAAAGAATGAAAATATGAGAAGAAAGAAAACAAAAGTAGATAGTGGCTCAGTGCCACCAGCAAACTGAGAACATGAGTGTGCTTCAGAGTGAACCCTTACCCTGCATGGCCTTGCCAAGTCCTTGCCCCAACTTCCATCCATGTTTCTGAAGCAGCCGGTGCCCGATGTTATCCTGGCAGAGAGAAGAGAGGAGAAAAAAACCAAAAATATTCCAATAATAAGAGGAGCTATACCCTGTGGGCATGAATGAAAACATCAAGACAAACGAAACACTCAAATCACACTATCATCATAAGCACAACCACCACCACCATCACCATTATCATTCTTGTCATCACCTACAGCGTGTAATAATCAGTGTCCTCCAGCACAAGGAGTGTTAGGGCAGTTGGGGAGAGGGATAAAAAGGCTGGGAGACTTGAGTTGAAGGATAAGATTGCCTCTATGTTAAGTAAATGCATGAATCTCTGTGTGGTCTGCAACCTGCAGGGTTTACTCCTATGTCATGAGTGTATTTTGAAAAAATAAATAAATAACGTTTTCAGGCAAAAAGAAAAACAACTATCATTTATTATCAAGATAAACACATCAAATAACATCCACTATGTAAGAAGTTAGAAGGAGGAGGAGGAAGGAGAGGGCAATATATGTATCGCACGCATACATATATGAGACACTACAGCGCAGAATCTTCGTACACAAAGAAAAGCGACACGGAACAGGTATGGAAATCTAGCAATAACAAAATGTAGATCAGAAACCCAAGCTTGCTGTAATTCCGTAACCATGACAAGGGGAGCACCATGAGACATTCAGGTGTCACAAAAATAGAGCAAAAGAAACAGACAGAAGTGGAGCTTTTGGGCCTTGGATTACCATTACAAGGCCCAGAGTGGACTGATTATGCATGTGTGAAGGGCTCTGTGGGTGTGCAGATGAAAAGGACGACAGTGTACTTCGAACCCCATTAGATATACCAAAATGACTGTTGGGCATGTTTTTGGACACTTCCTGCGTTTAGATTGTCAGATTCCAACCATTTTCACACCAACAATGAGCAACAATTTGGTAATCTGCTGTAACCTATACACATTTTCACATTTCTGCTCAAGATTCCCATAATGTGCATCAACAATCTTGGTTGGATCTGACAACTGATAATGAGCAAAAGAAGATTGTTCAAAAACATTCACAAGAGCATTTTCTAGTACACTGTGGGGCCATTGAGCAAGTCATGTTATTTCACTAGTATTGGTAAGCGAGGTAACAAAAACAAAGTGAAATGCAAGACAATCCCACCACTACACACTACAGTACATCCTCAAGCACATATAAACAAGAAAATGACATTTCTTTATAAGCAGTGATTTTTGTTGTGATTATAACTATTCCAAGCTTGTCTAACATTCACCAGAGTGCTGCATTCTATCAAAAAAAAAAAAAACATACAAACCAAACAGAAAGGATATTTATAATCACAAAGAGACTGACGTCGACTTTCACAAACAAAGTGAGGGGAAGGAATAAAACTAAAACAAAAAAAGCATGCAGCTTTTTGTTAAATTGTTTTAACAAAAAGGGTCGTCGGTGTTAGTAAGCGCACTGTGAGTGGTACACATACAGTCGGGAGGTTGGGGAGGGGGAGTAGAGGACAGGTGAACAAAACTCCAGCTGAGTTAGTATCGGATGGATCAGGCACAGTGAGGGAGGATGGCTCAACAATGCTTGATTAGGCCTCTTAGACAAGAGGTCAGGAAAATTGGCAGAATAGAGCAGGCTGAGCCATGGTGAAGGTGGATTTTCAGGTGATGGAAGTGAACTGGGTTTGTAAGAGGTTAGAGCATGTGAAGGGAGTAGTGGCCTCAAACACACGGCACACATCGCATCTCTGTCCACAATGGTGCAAGTGGAGGGAATTCGACTTAATCCTTCGTTTTAAATCACATATTGTCACCAGCTTTTGCTCTCAATGTATTTCAAGGAGAAATCTAGAGTTAGCTGTATCATAAAATGCCATATCATGATGACTAGAATAAACAAATCCATGTGACTGATTTGTGCCTCCTGCTATCTAAAGAAAAGAGGGTGTCACTTCCTGTTGTCCTGTTATTTCATCCTCCATTCATGCTTATCCAAACCCTGTGTACTTTGTTTGTCATAGGTCTTTTCCTCCACAGGAAGAGATAAAAAAAAATAAAAAATTAGTCACATCACATGGCAGAGAGGAAACAACACATCTAACTTGGTATGACTTGTTGAAGTTTAGCAGGTTTCTATTCTTTCCCGGTACTGAAAAGCTAAGTGTAACTTCTAGGAAATATTACTCTTGTCATTCGCTCTGTGTCTCCTAATTATTTGCTACAGTTTTAACGTGCAGCAATGTTAAGGATGCCAATATTTAATTGTTTGCAGAGTTGCATATGCTGCTTGAAAAGAAAAAAAAAATTAATCCACTCAGAACTATGAACTGGGAAATACCAGACAAAAACAGTCCAGCTAAATAATCTGAAATCTTGTGAATATCAAATCAAGCCATATTTCAAATCATTTTTGGAGAATTTAGAAACAAACCAGGTAGAGCAGGCTGGAGGCAGCAACAGTGTGCGCCTATTGACTGTAAACAGATTAGGTCAAAATGAATTCTGTGGAGGTTGGTGGCCAGAGATGACGTGTACGCTGGGTGTTGGGACAGCAGATGAGTGCACCAAAAGAATTGACAGATGGATGAAAGCAACGACGGCGAGTCCAACAGCAGTGCAAGTGGAGTGAAGGCATTTCCATACGAACCTGGCTTTAAAATACTGGGCTGTCAAAAAAACAGTCACACGTGACACAACGTAAGAAACCGACCAAACGCTTTCAACTGCAATTCTGCTAGCTTCTCTAGGTTTTAAAAATACAAATCTCTCTCTGCCTTGAAACAATCATTATACTGAATACAAACAGAAAAGGCAGACATTTCAATAAATCCACCAACTGACTGTTAAAACAGGAGAAAAGGAAAAAATAAACAAAAGGTTAAAGCAAAATAAAATCTACAAGGATTGTTTTTATATATATATAAAAGTGTGCAATGTGCTGTCATTGGCACAATGCATGGCAAAAAATATGGATAAAGGAAGTGATATGCAGGGGACCCCACCTAGAGACCTCAGAGAATGCAGTAATTTAGTGGCTGGTGTTTTTTAATGGGAAAATATGTGCAATCATCCACCTTCAGGATCGAGAATCTTGGTTACATGTATTCATGCCTAAATCTATATAAATGTTTTACTTTAGAAACAGATCAAACATTTGTCATTTCCTAAAGGCACAGGCCAAAGAGCAGCTGCTTTTGGACAAGCTCTGCTCCTCTTAACTCCTTACAGTCTCTTTAATTCAGACATCTGAACACACTGGTCAGTGTCAGATGTGACAGGTGAGACGAAGCAGAAACTGCTTTGGAGTAACAAGCTAAGCAAGTAAAACAGAAGGCCTGGGTGCCTTCTATTTTACCAAGAAAAATAAAGTTTAAGATTCTACAATCAGATATACTGAAAAAAAAACAACAAATGTCTTATTAAAAGAACTAATTTACATATAACAATTCAAAAGCATACTTACCTTATAATTCTGAAGCCCCAATTTCAAAGATGGGACATACTTCAGACTATCGCAAATACTGTGATCAATCATCTGCTTTGTTAATTTCTTAATTTTTCCCCCACTTATTTTATTTAAGATTTAAGCATTTGAGGTTAGAACTGGGTTTTTAGTCAACACAATTCAACAATCATAACTTCTATTCACATGATTAAAGCCTGCGCAAAAAGTAAATCAAGTGGTGCTAAAATTAATGACTGAATATTAAAATGATGCCTTTTCCTGTGAGTGGTTTCATATTTAAGAAGTATTTTAAAAAGAGAAAGTATTTGGTTCAATACTTTCAATAATATCAAGTTGTACAAACTTAAAATGACTCATTCAACTGTGGTTTAAATAGCATATCGAGCCACAGTAACTACATGTATCCATTTAAAACATGTACAGTAACTTCTTGACCTGAATTTAGTTTCTCTGTGGGATTCACAGATGTTTCCTTCCTGTGAGTGTTCATGTTCTGTGGCTCTGAGGCTGCCCACTGCATATCGCTGTGGTACCAGGTCAAATAGGAGGGAGGAAGGTGGATGGTAGAATTTAAGGGACTGGGGGAGATAAGAGACAATAAGGAATGAGTCCGAGTAAAAAAAAAAAAAACAACAACAACACAGAGTGTTGAGACCACATAGTGCTTAATGCTACCAAGTTAACACATGCAATGCAAAACAGTGTTAGGAGAAAAATAGCAAAGACCAAAAAGAGTAAGACAGGAATTTAAAAAGATCCCAATAAAATACCACAGACCTCTAGCTGCCTATAATTCACACACAAATAATGGCAAAGGAGGGGTTCTGAAAAGCTGAGTTGAAACACTTATGAACAGCTCTAAATGTATGCATTATTGGACTAAGAGCTTAAATGTAAAAAGCTAAACATTTCTATTCCTCTCTTTCTTTAAGCTAACTTAAAATAATATTTATCATTTACTATACCAATTCAAGCATCTCAGATTTTTTTAGAATCCATATGATAGTCTAAAAAGTGTCTTGTTTTAGAGCACCACAAAATTATAATAGGAAACTTGATAGTGGTGATAAGGTGACACTTCACAGCTTGTTTTTTCCACAGATGTGTGGAGCTGAGTGGTGCTGCAGCATGCTCCTCAGCCCCCCTCCACAAATAATAGCGCAGGAGCAAAACAGCTAGGTAAAGCCAGGTGAGCAGGCCACCCCTCTCTCTTACTTGTCCTCTTACTTCTCCACCATACACATGGACAAAATACTGGTATTGTTTGGTTGGGAGAGTGTTTCATTCTGAAGCTCAGAGTTATGACCAAAGTGTGAAACTAAAAACAGATACAAGATCATGTGTAAATGAGATGGAAGTAGAATTTCATATTTGTACTACAGTCCCAACTGATTATTAAATAAAAACTCAAGACTAAAGTTTGCAGAATACCTGCTCATCTTGGCCAGCTTCATTCAGCTATTCCAAGTTAGCTTTTTAATCTGTCTTCAACAATAAGAGTATTATCATTCAAAAAAACAATGTAAGCTTGACATCCAGGATTGCTGACCCTATCTGACTGGTTGACAAAGTGCATTAATAATCTTGAGATAAAGTTTCCTGGTACTTCTGAGGACTTCTGAGATTGGCCTGCTCACCAATATGCTTAAGACAGAAGGGTGAAGAAAGTGAGGAAGACAGAAAAAGAGAGCTCCCTGCGCTATTATCAATATGCCTCTTCAGCGTAAAATGCAGTCCCAGTTGCACAAGCACCATGCCAGCACAGAATGACAGAGGGTACTGTACACCGAATCACTGTGTAGAAGGGAGGGAGCAATAAAGAGAGCGAGAGAGAGAGAGGGAGAAGGAGAGAGAGAATAAGATATCAGGTGCGACAGTCGTGAAACAGAGAGAAAAGTAGAGAAAGAAAGATAAAGAAGCGTTACAAAGGACCCTAAAGATAAGGAGTAAGGAAGCAGAGCGTGCAAATACAAACCAGGTCATTGCTGCTTAGCTAATAGGGGGCCAATTCGCTGCAGGAGAGAAATGTCGAACACCCCAAGTTGTGTACAATAAGATAACTGTCCTATAAATACAAATACTATACACTAACACGTACATTCTAAAAGCTACATAAACACTCAGTCAAACACAAATGTACCCATTCACACCATCTAATGTGCAACCTCTTTTCTACAAAGAACATGGAATAAGCACTGCCTTGTTTTGCTAAATAATAATTTCTATTTAATGCAAAAAATATTAAATATGCAACTTTTCTTAAACTGAAATCTAATGTGGCTTCATTTCTGATAGCAGAATTTCCACATGAAAGTGCTGTGAAATATTAAAAAAAAAATGTATACCCCAAATTACTTTGTTGTAAATTGATGAGCAGCTACAATATTCAGATATCAGCCAATATGACAGTGCTTCATCCACTTCATGCTTATAGGTTCATCTCAACATTATCTCTGCTAATATGACTAACAATGACTAATGTGAGACTTATGAAGAAAAAAAACGTATGGTTATCTGTGGGCTGCACATATAACAGGAAGATCTAGGATCTAAATCATCTTTTTATATGTCACAGAAGAAATGAAGTAGGTTGGGGTCATGAGAAGTGGGAGTGAATTAAAGGGTATTAATGGACACTGACAAGTGATTCTACAGGTTAGGTGGCAAATATGTTCAAGAAAACACTAGATGCATCTACACAGCATGGAGTAAAGGTGTGGTTCTTATTCCTCCCTGGACCAATCATATCCACTTTCACAGCTGGTCCAATGGTGAGGGACGATGGATGCAACCTTACCGATTCGATAGGCTTGTCCAGGGACGCCTGCTCCAGCTCCAACTGGCCTTCTTCATACTGGTCAAAGTGATTCCCACCCTGAGAAATTGAAACACATTTAACCTGAATGAAAAAAAAACAAATGCAGTCATCAAGTTTACTAATGATAATTTGTTGTTTGATGTACAACAAACTTTATAGTATTTCATAAATATCTGTCTTGTGATGCAATTTTAAAAAATCCAATTAGTCACTGATTTCTGAGAACTGAAATGATCTGAGGTTTTGGTTCTTGGCTGCTTTGTGTACAGTCATAGTGTCAAATGTTTTTATATAATGAGTTTGTGTCAGGGATGTGATTTTGGGGTCTCGTCGCTCATTAGTATATATGTGGTCTGCTTAATTATCAGAGGGATGAAGGCAACTGCAGCTTTCTTTTGATACTGAACTGGTTAAACGTCACATCAACTGCTGCTTTACAAAAAAGGTCAGCTATAAAGTGTGTTTCTACCATTTTAAAATCTCCCAGGGATTGTAAATAGAAAGCGTCTGGAAAGGGCATCAAAAATACAAATTATGTGACATTCTGTTTTTATTTCTCTCTTTCCGATACCGGTACTATATATTATCTTGCAGTTTCATCATTGACAGCTTTTTGCAGTGAAATATGCTTGGTAGCACTTCAATCATTTTGGGAAACTATTCATTAAAGTTTTTCTGAAAAGAGAAGATTGTCAATTGGTGGGACTACAGTGGCTATTTGCTAATACATTTTCACGCAAATCTGCAGTTTCAGAAATCTATATTGACATAATTTCTTGCCATTAAATCAAACACCACATGTACACAAGTATAAATTGGGATTTTGAAAGGTGAAATGCAAAGGAGAAAACATAAAATGATGCATGAATAGATCAATAACTTGCTTCCCCTTTCCTTCTACATTTTACTCAGACCATATAATGTGCTCTATGTAATGTCACATGGTCTCCACTAAAACCTCATACTTGTTTCATAATCAATATGACTATGCACGACATCTACTGCAACGTTACAAACAGTGTTCACTTTCCTCTACTGATCAGTACAAGAATAAATAAAATTTTAAAAATTTGGTAAACATGTACTGCTAGAATCTTGGGCTTCAATACCAACTAACAATATCGGTACCTCAACCGCCATGAGAAAAAAAAAAAAACTATCCTCAACATCTGCAAGAATTATACATAGCTTAGCATTTTCTGCAGTAGATGCTAAAACTGCAACACCCAATGGAAAAGCATAAAGTGGAAAAGCTCTTAGCTGGGCAGTGCAGCAGAGATTAGTTAAACCATCTGTGGGTATTTTCCAGATTGCGTTGCTTGGCACCAAGCATCTATCCATGAAGAAACTTTCTGAATGCTGAGCATATGAATGCATTCACTGCAGACCTCACACACAAAGATACTCTGTGCTGGCCCTGAGTGATCCTCAACAGAGTCATTCAGACCACACAGCAATTAGGTTCTTACTGACAACATAGCTGAAAACACAGTTCTATGGCAAATGCAGTTAGGTGGACAAACATCACCACAAAGTCATTTAAAAAGCAGGCAACTAAGAATTATAAGCAAGACAAATACACATTTTATAAGACAATTTTAATTACAAAAAATTATATAAATTAAGCAAGACCTGAATCTAGCAGTATAACAAATAGATTCAATTATAAAAGTTGTTTTGTATGGAATGACTTCATAGCTATAAAATAAATCAATAAAAATATGCAAGAAAGGACTTTATGTTTTGCTTTGTGTATTGCAGACTGTCTGATAACAATTAAACAAGTAGCAAATAATTCCTACCTACATAAGAATAATTGAAGTCTTTGTACACTTCAATTACATCATTTGCTTAAAATGAATGCAAATGATAGATGAGAAAGCACCAACTCACAAGAAACACATGACAGTTTTACTGGCCAGAAATGTGTCTAGCTTTGGCTGGGTGTGGCCACAGATCCCAGATAAGACAGAAAAAGACAAACGGCTGAAACATAAGCCATGGTGGAACTAAGTTATTCGGCTGTTCTTGCATTTGTATTTATTTATTTTATTTAAAAAAAGTTTGCATTGCAAAAAGATGTCCAACGAAATGTTACAAAAACTCGGTTATTGAGTTTTCGGAGGTATTGGTATACATTGAAATAACATTAATAAAAAGGAACACCACATATCTGGGTTAAGCCTATTTTGTTTTCAGTGAAATTATAATTTCTGCCTTAAAAAAGTGAAACTAATCGAGTTTACTCAAACATATAGGTAATCTGCGGATTGGTTGTAGTTTTATTTATATCAGCAAAAACAGAAGACATTGCTCTATATGTATTGTTATGCAGGTGTAGAACTTGCTGTTTAAAACCCTCAAAATACAAACTTGTGGTAATTTAAAACAACTATACCAAAAGATTACAAGTATGAGATCAATATAACTTAACTAAACAAGCACTGTTTACTTTTTGGTTGTCAAAAGGGAACAGCAAGCTCAAGTACAGCTTCGTGTTAGCAAAGCTCGCATCGTTAGCATTTTTCGATAAACAACCTGCATACCCAAGGTCACTAATAAGCAGGTACATGCTCTATATTCATTTTTGCTGGTGAGTGGTTTAAATTGTTCAGATAATAGGAAAGTGTCGAGAATAAAACTGGACCTTGGTGACAGGGATAAAGCTCGGAGACGTTAGGAAAACTGATGTCAAAAGAGCCGCAGTGGACTAGCGTTGGCTAAACTAGCTTGCAGTGCTAGCAAGCACCGAATACGCCGAAATGCGCGCAGCTGGCTGCAAAATACTGATTGTTTTATATCATTTAAGACATATCCCATGTTCTAAAATACTTCAACGTGCAAAATCCGTTAAAAGTCTCTGGACTTCTGATGTGCATTACCTGGAAATCACGCTCTTCGTTAAACCTAGAAAATCTGTCGGCCATTTTCTGAACGCAGCTGCAGTTTCTCCTGGTGGTGAGCAAAGGGTTCACACTGCGGAGGATTTATGTCTCACTTTTGCTCACTACATTTCCCTGCCACACAGAGAAAACACGGTCACTAATATCTGTACTGAATGGATTATGGTCGGTTTTAGGTGCTGTAAACAAATCCTGAACAACATGGTTGACTCATGAGTAGACATGATAATATAAAAACAGAAAAGGGTTAGGTTTGAACAAAAAACAACTGCCCCGAAAGACGTCCAACATGGGCTGGTTGCATCCGCTTTTATTGCTTGTATCTAAAATATTGAGTACGATCAGAATTGAAGAGTACCCCAAAATTGTACTCAAGTATAGTAACACTACTTCAATATATTTTTACTCAAGTAAAAGTAAAAAGCCATCCAGAAATAACAAAATTAATAAAGAATAAAAAATGTATTTCTTCAGACTACTTGAGTGCTGTGCAGAACTTCAGATGTAAATTTCAAAATCATCATATCTGTAATTTACTTAAATTCCAGGTGCTATAAATGTGCTGAACATATAAATCTTAACTAGGTCTCAAATCAAATAAATATAAATCATCTGTAATTGGTACTTGACATATTTCATAACAAAGTAGATATGTAGGCTCAACTCCCAGTAACAAGCATGAGAGAATTATTGTCAATAGAAAATATCACACTTTACGTATTGCAATAACAATAAGATAGTTGTGTAGACTACATTTCAAAAGACAATTGTGGTATGTTTGCCCACATAGCTCACGAACATGATTGTCAACACTTGACCATCCCTCAGTTTAGTCTTCTGTAAATGAGAAAACCAAGCAAACATGAGATGGAGGCAGTTTGAAATCTACAGATGTCATGGTTTAATGTCGGTCCCAGAGACGTCTGAAAATTTACTGATTATTTATTTATTTATTTATTTAAGTTTATGGGGACAGATATATAAACACAAATCGTTCTTAACACAGTTCTTTCAGATTCCTGAAGAAGCTTAACAAAATCAATTATAATCATGAGTCCATACATTTGTGTACATAATGCCTCCATCTTGTGTCAAATCAGTGCTATTACATATAATAGTTTTCTTTTTTGATTTTCTCTATATTTATGTATTGTCACTGCAGCACCGATGCAGTCATTGATTGCAAAAATATTGTTAAAACAATCAACTCTAAATACAAGAAGTATTATATTAATACTTTGAGACAAGATGTTTGTTCAAAAAAAGGATAAACCCGAGCCCCTCTTTTACCTGGTAATGCATTTACATTGGGAGTAAAAGGTACAGGAATCATTAAGGATGCTTGCAGGTTTTGAAAAACTTCCCAAGATGTTCGAATCTTATTAAAATATCTTTTGACTGTAGAAATTTCACTGGAACATGAAATGACCATCTATCTCATGGCGTCACAAGCTCGACTTTAGCTTGAAACTGCCAAAATGTATGGTCCCTAAAACAGGTAAAGAGGCTTTACTTTCAAATTAAAAGGTTAAAAGTTAATTAGAAAAACATGTACCTGTATTATCAATCCACAAGCCAAAAAGAAAAACACTTAACTAATGCATTTCTCTAATTTTAGAGAAATTAGTTTGGTAACGATGAATTTAAAGCTATTAAATACAAATGAGGATATATAGACACTTTTACTTTGAAAATTCAAGAGGAAGCTTTTTTTTCAAAGCGGGAGCTCTATGCGGAGGGTTCCTTAAGGCCGACGCCTTTAACGTTGGTAACGGTGAGTTAATTAACCTTTTTTTCTCTACAGTTCAGTAACTTATCCGTGTTATCATCTCTCCGACTTTTGTTTTTATTGTTGTCCTATGTTGGCACTATGTTCTTTTCTAATATATGACTTTACGACAAATATCTAAAACTACAGTGGCTAAAGATGTTTTGTAAAATGGCGGAGAGACGGCAAGAAGGAAGTTATGGTTTTCAATATACGTACACGGCATGCATATAAGATATTGCCTAAATAAAGGTATCATTTTCGTTAATTGCTCAAGCTTTTAAAGTTATACTATTATGTGGAAAAATATCGCTGTGTAAGCTCCATAACGTTTGATAGCCTCACGCCCATCAAGCGGATGTTTCTGATTAAACAGCTGCTGTCCTCCTCCCTGAGCTGCGCGCAGTTTGTTGAAGCTTTCAATTCTGACGAGAATAATACAGATGGAAAACGTTAGAAGTGCTATAGGAAATGATGAATTTATAAATGTTGATATTAATATGAGTACATGAAGGTTATTTTGAAATATTTGAAACTCTTTATGTCTTGTTTTTTCACGAATGCTGTATTTGCTACATAGCTCACGTAAAACTAAATATGTGCACGTCTTTTCTTTAAATGATAATGACATATGCCTAACTCCTAACGTCAAATTTTTTCTTTTGAGGTATTCTATTTTATTTTTGCTGTTTTCTAATTTTTTATGTATTTCCAAGAATTTTTAAATATAAGTAATTATTCTTAAACCTGCATTCTTCCAGAGTTCATGAGACCCATTAACTTTACTGTGATTCTAAATAGGACAACTCAATCTTATTTATAGAACTGTGGATTATTGCTGTATTGTTTTAGTTTGTTAAGTTAAAATAAAAAAGTAGTCTGCAAATACAAACTTGTAATTACATAGCTTCAGACTATGTAATTACAAGTGACTAGAAGTGTTATAATAGAACAAGATGATTTCTTGAAGATTGCAGATACAGGTACCTGTAATTAATACATTTTATGAGAAAATGAAATGTTTTATATTTGACACTGTAATGACAGTATGGTATAAAAAAATGGAGATCCTTTGCCTTCTCTTAGTGCTAATTGGAAAGAACCAATCAGAGCCAGGAGGAGGGCCTGAGTGCTGTCAATCACCTCCTATCCCTTGCTTTCTGTTATGCTCAGGCAAGTTAGCACAGCTACCACTAATGGTGGATAAATGGTTTTCCTGTCATGTATTTTTTTTTCTCAGCCATAAGCACATTGAGCAACATGTACGTGAGGTTGATTGACAGTGCTAAATCTTCATAAGAAGCACTTATGTTACTTTAGATACAAATGCATTCGAAAGAAAAGGAAACAGAAATACTTTCAAGGACTTCCAATTGTGATAAAATAGGGAAAAAAAGCCATAGTGAAATAGAAAAACAGTAAAGACAAAACAAAGAGAGAAGTGATTTACAGAGTATTAGCTGGTTGGTGGCTTATAGCATGCATTTTGACTCTTTATGTTTTCACTTTGCAATCCCTAAAATCCTTACAGATATACCAGAAACAGATCATAATTTTATGAAAAGGCAATGTCAAGAAACTTTAGAAGTTTTCTATATTGCGGGATTGTTTCTTATCAGTGCATCATGCAACTCAAAATAATTTTTTTTTGGTACGTGGCGTGCAGCCGAGCCTAGCGGTATTGTGAATTTCCTGTGTGCTGTAGTGGTTTTGAAGTGAGTAAGTTGTTTTGCTGCTTAAAAGGAAAGAAAGTGAGATTGTGTCAGATCGATAAAAGCAGACAGCTCATATCCTCACTCCAAATTGCCTGAAAAGGATACATAGAATTAAAGTCAAATATCTCAATGTCATGTTTTTTTTTCCAGAATAGAGACTTTATTGTTGTTTACACATAACGCAAAATGTTAGTGGTGAGGCATGACAAGTCGCATATTCAGTAGCTGCAACTTCAGGTTACGTGAAAGGTCAAAAATCTCTTCACATTTCAGGATGTCAATGATGAGTCAGAAACTCATCCCAACTAATGAGTCAGATGCAGATGTGACATTTATACAGTGCTCTGTATTTACTTAGCAAACAACTTGTTTGTCCTAACTCTGCTTTTTGTTAAAACTTAGTATTTTACTTTGTAATTGTAATGTATGCTTATTTTCTGTGTGATTTTAAAATCTTAAATAATGACCACTATGAATAGACGAAAGCTGGCATTTGGCTTATGGCACAGTTCATTCTTCACCAGAGCTGTTATCAAACATGTTGACCTGTAATCCTTTGTCATTGGAGGATAGATGGAGCTGTATCGGAGTAACGAGGAGAAGGAGGGGGGAATATGAGGAACTGTAGAGCATTTCCCATAAGTCATGTTACCCAGCTCCTCCCATTATTGGCTGGCTGCCAGCATCAAACAGTGCTGGGCAGGAGACGCAGCAAAGGCTGAGCTTTGAGAAAACCATGAAGGATAAGAAAGGCAAACAAAGCAGTTAGTTAACGCCATTGAAGTTTTGCTGACCAGAGAGAGGTTAGTACATGTATGTAGCACTCTGCTTCGTGGATACTGAGAGGAGTTGTTTTTGTAGTTGTGTTCATTACTTCTTTTTTTTTTTTTTCAATTTCCTTTCTGTGTCATCGGGGTGTGGTGGTGCAGCGATGGTATACGGAAGTAGCATTTTAACCGCATTGTTCTAAAAGATCTTGCAGTGCATGAAGTGGCAGCAAAGGTAATACTCAAAATGTAGTCACTGAATTGAAGTTGGGCTTCAGAGTTTTGTTGGAATGTTGGGTAGTTTAGTTGTAGCCATGTGTTTGTGCTGTTTCATGTGTCCTGATGAAATTCTAAAAATATCAAATATGTAGGTGGTTCTGTTTGTTTGAATCAAGATTTTAGTGTTAATCCTTTTGATCAGAAAATGCTATGATGCAACAAGCTGCAACTGTGCCTCCTCAGCTCATTTTCAGCAGGGCTCTGATGAACATCCTTGGTTCAAATGTATGTTTTACATTCCTACACATTCAGCTTAAGTCTTTGTTAGTAATTTATCTTTGCTGTATCTTACCTAATGTGCTTCATTTGACTGAAAATGAGCGCTTGATTTTAATGAAACTGTTGCAACTGTCAAAACAAGGTCAGGGTTTAGTTTCCTGTATCGTCTACCCACTGCAGAGTTTCAGTTCAACTTGATTTTCAAGTTAAACATTTGAGCTTGGACTGCACAGTCCAATATGTTGACCTTTAGATGAGCTATAAAAGATGTTTGCCCAGTTGCTGACGTGAGACACCTTTGCTCTTTTGTCTCAACAGTTTTATGAGATTTTATGCTTCATTGCAGCTGCTGGCTCATTTAAGAAGTTGTTTTTGTTCTTAAACTAAATAGTAGGAGCTGATTAAAAACAGTTAAATGGTCAAATTAAAAATATATTGATTTGATTGTTCCTTTCTTTTTATAAAATTTTTATGAAACTGACCTAATTAAATGTTCTACAACATTTTAAAGACATTGGTATTTGTATTGGAATTACATATTTATGGTGGCAGAAAGCATGTAAAAGTATAGAAATACTGCAAGTCAATTTTGTGGCCCTGAGATCAGAAGTCACTTTTTGTATGAAAAATTATTTCCAGTCCAATTTACAATAATTAAAGCATTAAATTTGTCAAACTGGAAACTACATTTGTTTTTAGAAGAGTTCTCTCCACAAAATAAACCTTAGGTTATCAAAAAGGTCTAGACAATATAATGAGTGTATTAATCTATCTTTACATTTTAAGAAGTTTATTTATGTCCAAAACTAACTTGACTTATTGCTCTTTCTTTCCAGATCTATCAGATGAAATGGCGGTGAGGCAGAGGCTTTTCAATTCAACCGCTCCATTCTCTGGTTCCCCCAAAACCGAGCTGAAGGGGTCATATCCGCCCAGCTCCTGCAAAGAGCAGGAGGCGGAAGAGGAGGAAGATGATGGGAAGGACAGCAAACTGAGCTACATGCAAGAAACAGGATGGATTCCAAGTCCACAGATGAAAAAAGTCCTGACACATGGAACTGCCGAGCAAGTGGGGGAAATGCCAATCAAGACCTCTACCATCATTGCTCAAGCTGAATGTAAATATTTTGGCTTATTTACTAGGAAATAATGTTTCTACTGACTCAGCACTATTTAACACCAACATTTTCTTTAGGTGAAACTCAGGATTCCCAGGAATTTAGTCCCTCTTGTTCTGAAAGATATGTCCCCTTCCCAAATTGTTTGACCAGGTATCTCATTAAGTTTCACTGCTCTCCTTAAAGTTATCCTCTTGCATTTATGTATTGAAATTAATGAAAATATCCCGAATTTGCTCAGCCTTTTCTCAGAACACAACCATGTAGCATGCCCAACTTCAGCCTTGTTCCAAAAGCCACATGCCACACAGGGAAAGAGTCAAAGAAGGCAAAAAAGCAAAGGAAAGAGAAAAAAGCAGGGGAAGGGGAAGGAGAAGCAGCGTCGGAGACATCGAACGCTCTCCGGAGTCCCTGAACAAGAGAGTGGCCTGATCCAGGTGGGATGTTTCTCTGTTTTTAACCAGACACTTATTTATTAGCATAGCACTTCTGATATTAACTGGATGTAGACTGTATAAGACAAAATAAGACGCTCTTGTGCCATCAGTGTTAACTGATCACTGTAACCTTTAATTAGGTCTTATTTAAAGAAAGCAAGAATTCATTATAATTGCATAATATAGATTTCATAATGTAGATATATGCAAGCACTTTGCACGTTTTATGTTACTAAATAGGTTCAATAGGTTTACACTTCCTGCTTTCAGTAGGATAGTTATCAAGCTTGTAAAAAATTTTAATTCTTGGTTGTTTGTATGGTGTATTTTCCACACTGGAAGGGATTTGAAAGGATGAATTGTCAAATTTTCTGGAAGTCATAATTCCAGCCTTTTAATATCCTCAATCCTGAACATTGACTTGCTTGTCCTTGAATTTTCAACCTCTAAGCATGTAAACATTATTATTTGGCATGTAAACATGATTATTTGACCAAGTGTTGGTTATCTTCTGTAGGAGGAATTCTCTGGAGGACTAAGCAGCTTTAGTACATCTCGCTGCAGCAGCGTTGAAAGCCTTGTGGAGCAAGAGTGTGGCAATCCTTTCTACAACAGACAGATCTACCTGACTGGCTCAAGTTGTGCTCCTCTGAACTGGCCGCACCCAGACTTTAACCTCTCCAGCTTCCCGCCAAATGAGCAGGACAACAGCTCAGATTCCTTCAGCAGTGTGGGAGACTGCTCTCTCGCCCTTGCGGGTCTCAGATACGTAGTCAGCCAGGCAGACCCTTGCTACGCGCGGCCATTTTTCAAAGATGTGGAGAGCGAAGCTAGGGAGAATGAAGATGAGCTTTCAACAGCTGATTCAGAGTGCAATGAGGGACTCATCTTCAACAGTGATGTATGTTAGGTTCTTTCTTTTACATTTTTCAGAAGTTGTTCATGTAAAATTAACGTGTGTCCTTTTCTTTAAAGAAAATCCAACCTGTGGACTTTGAATATAAGGAGGGGAGGGAGTACATCCTCTCACATTTTATCAAAGAAGGTTCCTACGGTGAGGTTCACAGTGCTCAGGATGTCAACACAGGACACAGATTTGCAGCCAAAAAGGTGAACTACCTTTTTTTGCCAACATTTTTGTCCTCACTGTCTGATTTTAAACACTGACATGGAGGATTTCATTCTGTATCTCCATATTGTTTTAACACAGATTGCCCTGAAGAAATTCAGCAGTGAGGAGGTGGGTGCGTGGAGTACCCTCCGATCTCCTCGTATCACTGAGCTCTTTGGAGTAGTCAGAGAGGGACCAAATGTTGTCCTTTTAATGGAGGAAAAATCAGGTAAACAAGCTTTGCTTTTTTTTTTCTTTTTACAAAAGACATTTTCTTGAGAGTAAAGTAGAGATAGTTGGAGTTCAACTGTACTCAACTAGAATATAATTTGTATCAGGTTGTATGGTCATTTAATGCATTGCATTAAATGACTATACAACTATACAATGCTCCTTCAGCTCCTGCTTTTCAAACTCAACAAATCTTTATTAGAAAACTTTAAACTTTATAATCTAGCTTTGACTCAAGATTTTATCTGTTGTCCAGGCTCCCTGGGTCAGCTGATAATGAAGCGTGGCCGACTGCCAGAGGATTTAAGTCTTCACTACCAGTCTCAGGTTTTAGCAGCCCTGGAATACCTAATAAAGAAGAAAGTGGCACATTTGGATATTAAAGGTGTGTATTTGAACAAGTCTCATCTGAATTATGCTAAAACTAAAATGTTAATAACTCTTAATGAACTTAAATACTATCTTTACTTCTTGCACTCTTTAAATCAGATGATTGATATTGGTATGTTGACAATTTAATTTGAACACTCTCTTTATAGTATGTAGTGGAAAATGTATAGAGAAAGTAAGAAACATTTTGACTTAGTTTTCCTCTGAAGAATTTGTATCTTTGTTTAGTTGTTTGTGTGGAACATGAGTGTCATAGTTACAGTCTAGATTTGATCTTGAGGCACCTGTGTGCTGCTGACGGGCTGGGAATTTCCCACAGTGTGAGTCACAGCCACTTCAGTAACAGCGCATGTGCAGACAAGAAAGAAAAGAACTAAGCAGAACAGGCATGGGGGGATGGGCGGAGGAGCAGGAAGCAGTCAGCGAGACAAGTTGGGTAAAAAAAAAAAGTACAAGTATAGAAAGCGAGACAAGTAGCGAGTGCAAGTATAGAAAGAAGGTAGAATAAAAGGAGGAAACAGAAAAACAGAAGGAGAACTCTAAAGGAGGAAGTGCAACAACCGAAGTACAGCAGAAAAAAAAAACATGTTTTATTTTGAAGCTTAGGCGCCACCTGGTGTTCAGGATACTTTAAAAGAAATAACAGTAATTGCAGTTATTGCAATTTTGATTCCACATTCAAGAGCTGATTTTAGATTTTGCACTGCCAACTGTTTCCTTCAGAGGCTGTAAGTTTGGACTATTTTATCCAAAACAAAGATTAATGTCTCTGCTTGGTTCTCACAGCTGACAATGTGTTGCTGTCAGAAGATGGGAGAGACACTTTCCTGTGTGACTTTGGACATGCAGAGAAACTCGACAACCAGGGCCAGAGCCTCAGTACTTCCAGAGGTGAGCATGGTGAAGCTTTAGCTAACCAGCTTTGTAATATGTAACTGAACTAATCATGTGTGTATTTACCGTTTTTCTTCTTTAAATCAGATCTGAAGGGAACAGAGACCCACATGGCACCTGAAATTGTAAAAGGAGAACACCGTGGAGCTAAAGCAGATGTGTGGAGCAGCTGCTGCATGTTGCTCCACATGCTGAACGGGTGTCAGCCATGGACAAGATACTACACCTGCAGACTGTACCTGAAGGTGCTGCTCACAGTCACACAGACAATAATGCTATTTATCTGGTTATTCATATCAAAGTTTAACGAAATTTTTCTTTTCTAATGTACACAGATTGCAAATGAGCCTCCACCGGTAAGCGAGATCCCATCTGACTGCAGCCCTCTCACGGCTGAAGTTTTAAAGGCTGGACTCCAGAAGGATCCAGTCAAGAGATCATCAGCATCTCAGCTCAAAGAAAAAACCGATAGAGCACTAAAAGAAGGTGAAGTAATTATTTATTTAGTGTACTTTATTTCCTGCTAGCTGTGTTTAAGCCATTTAGGTGACACTAGTTTCCTCCTGTGGTCAAAAATCCTACTGATAGAAATCCAATAACCTTATAGTTTATGAGATCCCTTTGATTGGAAATAAACATAACTGACATAGCTCTTAAATGCCCAACTTAAGTACTTGAGCCATATGATTCAGGTGTTGGAGAAGGAACATCTCCAACATTGGAATAAAAGCTTTCATCTAATAAAAGATTAGTCTGCACAATGCCATTCTTAGCCACTTCAACAGTGTTTTCCACAATGTTTGGAACTTAGGAGAATGAAACCTAACTAAATTTGTTTATTACTCCTATGTTGTACATGTGTCATAATTTAAGCTTATATCTAATCTCCAAGTAGGTAATTGGAGAGTTTACTAAGTGATGTGATATTTTTTTTCACTGCAGTTGGCGGATTAACCAGTTCAGTCCAGGGACCCTACACAGAACCTCTATATGTTCCAAACAAACCACCTGATGACCTGCGCCCCGTTTATACCAGTGGTGAGTTTGAGGATGAGGAGGACAAGAAGTCTGCAGATAAAATAATTAAGGACCTAAGAACAAAAATCAAAGCTCCTGAGAAAGACTTGGAGACCAGCCTCAATGAGCCAAAACGGGAGTCATGGAACGCTCCACAGATGCTCATCCCTGAGCCAAACTTCAAGAGAAACAAGATCACCACTGTTCCTGAACTTGAGCTTCGCAAACTGGAGCGAGGTGAATTTTTATCCTGTGATATGGTTGTTGTCATGTGTCTTATTCCATTATCTAATCTCTGTTCCTGCTCCTCTGCTCTCTTGTTTTCAGACTTCTACCTGAGCAGTCTGTCGCAGCTTCCTTCTGCCGAGATGCAGGAGCAGCTTCTGTCTTGTATTAATAGTGACCATTATTGCACCTGGGAACTATGGGACAAAAAGGTAATTGAAATTAGAGAAATCCACATTGTCCAAATTTAACATCAGTTAATAAAATAATAAACACCTTTTCTGCTAACTAAAATAGTGTTAGTAATGTCTTGTGTGCACTTTTAAAACCTCTAAGCAGCCATGAAAATGTGACTTACTCTCAGTTCAACTTTAATAAATAGTAACTTCTGACAGAAAAGGTTTAATGTAGCCTTTCCAGACACTTAGAAATGAATAGTGTTACATTTTGTAGGTTTCAACTATCTATTTAACTGAATGACGTTTATTCCTTCCAGGACTCTGGTCGCTGGTCTCTGAGCCCCGGAGATGAATACAGCTCTGGTTTCTTCTCCTACAACAGCCAACCAGATGGTCAGGTCTTCAGTTTAGATTTGCTTGGTCAAACACCACCTTGCTGCTTTGAAGGTGAGATAAAACCCAGAAGCATCTCTTTCCTCCAAGTCATCCTATTGTACAAAAGGAAACATGTCGGCATTTTGTTTTTGGTTCAGGGGTGGATGTCTGCATCAGAGACTTCAGCCTGAAAAAAATTCAGATCAGAGAGAAACGTCGGGTGAAAGTTGGCCACATCGCCACTGGCATCAGTGATCAGGTTAGATTGGGCAGCTCTCACACATTTCAGTGTGTCAAAAAAGTGAAAGAGAGTGCTAAATATTTGTTTCTGTTCTAGATTTCAGAGCGGGTGTTCACCCTGGAGATGCAGAACGGCCAGCAGATCAGTCACGACGAGGAGGTGCTGGAGTCTGGTCTGGAACTCCGCTGTGTTCCTGCTCCAGACTTCAGCTCCACTTGGAGGTGGAGGATCAAGGACGGAGTGTTGGAGACAAGCAAGAATCCTCACCTCTGTTCTACCACTGAAATGCAGCTGATTCACTCTGTCTTGAAATAATATGATCTTCACCATTCATTGCGGTTTTAATCAATGTTTTCAAAATAGTAAATGTTTTAACAAAAATGTCTCATATTTCAATTGGTTTTATTGGTGCGTTGTTTTGTAGCATTGTCTCTTATGATGTTTGTATTTTGCTTTTTGTTACATGTACTTGGAGGCAACAAAAACGCCTAATTATGTGCAATGTGTCAACATTTGTTTTCATTTTTAAAGCCATCTTCTGGCTCCATCCCTTTGGGTATTACGTCAGTTCAATATTATTGTTTACAATGAAAAAAAGGTTCAACATCATGTGAAAGTTTAGGTGCACTTAGTGTAAAAAGACAAACATGTTCTTAAATATCTTTTTTGTTTGTTTGTTTTCCTGAAAAATTGGTACTGTCAGAGCTGTTTTATCTTCTTAATTGTCAATTATAACCTTGACATGTATGGCTACATCTCAGAAAATGGTTAAAAATTTAAATGTTTTAGTTGGTCATTCCAGAAAGTGATACTCATTAATTTCACACTGAAATATTCCAAGCCTTCATTTCTTATTTTGCTAATTATGGATTACCGATAATAAAAATTCAAAATTCTATGTTGGAATATTTAAGTATTACATAAGGTAAAAAAAAATATCTTAAAAATAAATGTTTTTAAATATTTGGACTCCTTTTTTTCATGAATTACCTCATCAATGTAGCGTGGCATGGAGGGGATCAGACTGTAGTTCTGCTGAGGTTTAATGGAAGCTCAGGTTGGTTTGCATCTCTAATTCCTATTGAAAATGTTGACCATGTGTTTTTGTACTCACTTGCCATGGTGACATGACAAGAAAAATGTCAGACTTGGCTTATCTTGAATAAGAGTAATCAAGTGTGAATAAAATATTAATCAAAAATAATGCCAGCTTCCCCTAAAGCGGCAAATAAAAAATATATTTAAATTCAGCTGAACATAAGCCATTGCAATACTTTTAGCTGAGGTTTCATTTTGGGCTCAAAATAAATTTTAATCTGTACCACCAGATGGCAGCACTTCACCATTTGAAGAATGCAGCTAAATTCAAACTCGCTTCAGACCGCATCGCGATTGAAGACCGTTTCCGCCTTTCTGATGAAAAAAAATTATAATGAGACACTATTGAGATATTATCTTATTTGATTTTTTTTAAATCAGCGGTGCATTGCTGCTGGTAGAGTACCATTTTTGACTGGAAAAAAAAGGTTGCCATATTTGGTTAAATCACAAAATATGATTATATTTGATATCAACGTTTCAGGTAGAAGTAATTGTAACATACCGACATGTTTAAAAATGAACAAATGTTTTTCAGAAAGTTTAGGACATTGTTTGTGACTGTGCTAAATTTATAAAGGACATCTTAACAATAAAAGGTGAAGTTTCCAGTAGTGAACATATCCCCAACAAATTAATTCATGCCTTCACTGCTGGTATGAATGAAAATACCAGCAGTGAAGGCACTTGTATGTGCTTCCTTGTATGTGCATACAGAAAATAGGACCTGCCTTGAACCCTTTGTAGTGCTGCAGGTTTCGCTGCAAATGCTTTTTCCGCTAATTGTAATAAAGCAGTTTCTGAGGACATGCAAGTAGAAATATTAAGAATATTCACCAGCATTATATCACCAAACTTCTCTAAAAATGTCAACATTCTACGTGATGTAGCTATTTCATAACTCTTTATCTAAACAACATACACAAGTAGCCACAGGAAGAGTTTAAAAGATTTATTTTCCTTATCACAACATAACAAGTCACTGCAAAAAAGTTTTCAGAGGACCTGGAGACAATTTCCGCCCATACAAAAATGATAGTAAAGGTGAAAACTTATATCAAAGTGATTTCATCGTAAAAAAGCAAACATCAAGGCACTGATGAACAAGGAAAATGTATAAAAAGCCTTGAGCTGCATGATGTTGCAGCAGTTTGAATAACTGTCGCAAAAATACAGTACTCTGAACGTATCAAAAGTGAGGTAAGCAGCCCACTGCTTTCTGTGTATGCAGCACAACTTCTTTCATAGGTCAAAGCAACAGCTGACTCACGACACATGGCTCTTTTATAAAACAGATTGTTTTTTGTTTTTTTTGTATTAAAGGAGTCACAGTTGCAGTGGTATTCCACACACCCAAAACAGCAATGATTTAAGTTTATCCAAGAATTTTCAGTAATAATTCGGTAAGATTGTGTTTCTTTTAAAGAATAAGATGAATATTTTCTAAATGTAAACAAACTGAACACAACCAACTGATTAGACAACCCTTCGTTAGTCCCTGAAATAGTTAGACATTTTGAATTTCTGGTTTTACCAGGAGAAAAAAATAACTGGGCTTGTTTGAATCTAATGCTTAAACTCCGTGGCAGACTTGCAATTTTTAGTTAATCCATTACTTGTTTAAAAAATGTCATTATCTTGACTCAACGTGACCATCTAATATGTCCATAGCCGCCAGTTTCTTTGAAGATTTCCGTCAGGGGACTACTACTCACAATAACATATGAATGGGGATTGGCTAGCATACAGACATGATGATGATGATGACAAAAAAAGAAAGTTAAGAAAGAAAGAGCACTACAACTAAAATAACAGAGAACCCACTCCATCCAGCTGACTTTTAGTTTTAGGGTAATAAACAGAGTGCAGTGACTTTGTACCAAGTAAAAAATAAATTATTTAAAGTTCCTTCTTTGTTCAAGTCTGAATCCTCCCTATCTTTCTGATTTTGTGCATCAGGCACATCTCTCCTCCTCAGCATCTTAACGATCATGGGTACAACAACGCTGCCAGTCCAGCTCTCAGTTACATAGGAATTGTGGTTGTCCATGTACAAGTTCCTCTAGATCAACTTTTTTTTTTTTTAACTCTGCCGTGACTTGTTTCCGTTGGCCCTTTGATCATCTTGTTTCTGCTTCTGTTCCTTCAGTTGTAGATCTTCCCATCTTTCTCCTCCCTGCTCCTAGAGTGGCTTTCACATCTTGCGCATGACTAAAACAGTGGTAAGAACACCAGCCAGGAAAACGCCCAACGTCTGCCAAGTGGGCGTGCCGAAGTAGGAACGAATTCCCTCCTAAAAAAAAAAAAAACAGTTTAAACCACAAAAATTATTTACACTATATTTTGGTCACTGTAACACACTATCAATATTTTGTCAAGTTAGGAGCTCCCTTAGGGCCTGCAAACTTTTATTGCATGTAGGTAAAACACTAAGAACAATCTTAGAATTGCACAAATTCTACACCTTTTCCTAAAATGACATCACGAGAAGCTACTTTTACTCTTAGGATTCTTGGTGAGTTTTACACAGTATTGTTCGTAATCATGATCAGAAGAAGTACTTAATGATTCCTTACCCAGCCACCTTGCTCTCTTATCCAGTTGATCACATGATCCCGGAGGTAGTCTATTGTCCAGTTAATTATTGTTCTGATGATATCAGGAATTTTGGTTACAAGAGCCTAGAAAATGGATGGAGGAAAAGAAAAAAATAATTGTATCATTCAGTAATAATCCCATAATGTGCAGAGGAACAATAGAGGAGTTTCACATACTTTTATGACGAGTCGACAAGCGAAGTAAAAGAGCGCAACCACTCGGCCCCAGTTGAATCTACCATCAGAAAAGATCTGATAGGCAACTTTCATGAAGACGTCTTTTGATGGGCTCAGGGCGGAGTCGTCTATCATCCTAGAGAAAACATTATTTTCTGAGTTGATTTATGAGTGACGGGACCTACAGACAGAATAAACATTTACAAGTTTTGAATTTAGAGCGTTAATCTACTTTTGCAGCTCCATGTTTCCATCCAGCTCATCTCCAATCTGCTGAAGGCACAGAGCGAGCTTCTTGTGGTTTTCACACAGCTCCTGTGCGCCAAGCTGCTCTCTGGTCACTACAGCATCACCGCCTACGTGCCGCTGAATCCGCTCGTAAATGAAGCTACTCGGGCAAAACAGAAAAATGTTTGATCTGCAGTCCCAGACCCGTTGACAGAATTTATAACACAATAATATATTATAAAGCCACTAAAATAAAATAAAAAGCAGTTTGATCAGCAGTGGCTCTAAGGCAACAGGCTATGTACAAGACAGGTAGAATGACTTTAAAATGATCTCCCACCCAAATAAACCACTATAGACCTTGAAAAACAATGCTTCAGGTCCAGATGTCAAAAGAAGCTAAAAAGTTGGTCTAAAACTGAAAGAGTACAGTGTCAAGAATCTACAAGTGTTTGTTAATTTACACCGACTTCAGTCCTAAATAAAATCCAGCATTAAAAGGTCAATCATATTGGGCGTCTGCTAGCACCCAATGTCTGGTGGCACATTTTACACTATTTTGAAGAATAAAAAGAACTTGCCACATATTGACTTCCTATTAGAGAATAATATAAAAGTATACATCAGAACTCAGTGCAAATTAATCACACTTATGAATATAATTACAGCAGTTTTATTAAAGTACGATGAAACTGTAATTAGACTAATGTTTAAAATTTTTGTTATTGTTATTTATTAATTATGCTAAGAGACTAATTAGATTCACCTGTCTGAACACTCTGTACCCAGCATTCATGTTATTGTTTGTTTTTTTTCTTGAGAAGCTGTTACCAGTTTCATGAACCTTAGGGTGTGTTTTAAGCAGTGTTCTACACATAACTCAGGCGTGAATTGAAATGTTTGCGTCTGTTCTGCCAGTAAAACGAATGTCCATGTGAGGGATTTATCCCCTCCCTAACAGGTGATGGTTTTTGTACTTCCTATATTCCAATTTATCTCGTAAATGTATTACTTTTGTTTGGAGGAAGCAACTTGCTTTATTTAATATTTTGTTTGAATAATTTTCCTCTTCTCTTTGAGGTCACCTGGTCATGTGTTGCGCTTCTATCACCTGAAGAACATCTCCAGGATTAGAGGACTAATGTCTCAGTCAGATCTAGAGAAACTCATTCACGCGTTTATCTTTAGTCGCATTGATTATTGTAACAGCGTCTTCACAGGCCTGACCAACAAATCAATCAAAGAGCTGCAGCTGATCCAGAACGCTGCTGCTCGCGTTCTCACTAAAACCAGGAAGATAGAGACATTACAGCAGTTTTAAAGTCCTTCCACTGGCTCCCTGTAGCTCAAAGAATAGATTTTAAAATACTGTTGTTAGTGTACAAATCACTGAACGGTGTAGCACCACAATACATCAAAGATCTGCTGTTGTTGTATCAACCTTCCAGACCTCTCAGGTCTTCCGGTTCTGGTCTGCTCTGCATCTCCAGAACCAGAACCAGAACCTGAGAGGAGAAGCAGCTTTCAGCATCTATGCACCAAAAATTTGGAACAAACTTCCAGAAAACTGTAAAACAGCAGAAACCCTGACTTCTTTTAAATCGCAATTAAAAACACACCTGTTTAGAATTGTTTTTGAAATGTAATATGTAACAATGTATTGTCTATTATGTGTTGCATGACTTTGTGTTCTTGTGCTTATGATGTAAAGCACTTTGAAATGCCTTGCTGAAATGTGCTATACAAATACAATTTGATTGATTGATTGATTTGTTGCCATGGAAGCACGCCCATGAGCAGTGCTGACAAGGACCTGGTGTTTTCAATCAACCTCACTGTTTCAGAGGGCAGAAAGATGGTTTTGGATTTTGTTTGGGCCCAGGTTGTTTTCGTTTTGAAGTTAGTTGTAATGCAAATATTTTTTTTTCGGAATATAGTTTAGTAGAATTTTTTTTTTTTTTTTTTTTGTAAATGTAAATGTTGACTCCACCCCTTAATTAGTGTTGGTGGGAGCCAATGCTTTAAAGATTGAATACATGTCATGAAATGTTTGAAATATCGCATAACGAAAAACAAATTTAGAGCTCTACAATTTTTGGATCCTATTTGATTTTTTTCATACAGTCCATATATGATGCCGTCTTAAAAACATTTTTGTCCTTAAGACACTCAGTAACACCAGTTGTGAGACCCGTGTTGAAGTATGCTGTGGAAATGTATCAGGTATGTCTGGAGAGACATAGAAAATAGCTTAGCGTCTCCTAATAAAATAATCTTTAATACTTCTGTGTATATTCTTCTGCTGTATTTGACTAAAGTAGAAAGAGTTTCAGACAAAAAGCCTCATTATTTTGGGTGACCAATGTTCATAGTAAAAAAAAAACAAACCCCGAGAAGTTAATATCACCCAGATTTGTCAAGCAAACGGACCGAAAAATAAATATTTGAGTTGCTTCATGATAAGAAACACTGAATACCATCAAGTCAGTATGGTTGAGTTGAGGACCGTAGCATCTCTACATGGTGGACCTGCTCTACCAACTGAGCCATCCAGGACCCGGATTAATGGTATTATCAACTTGAAGACAGTAATACAAGCCACCATAATTTGCAACAGGACAAATGATTAAACTGAAGAAAAAAAAATACAATTCGTAATAATCACATCTACTTCCAGTGTCATAGGAGAAAACGAAAAGTCAGAAGCAACGTAAACTTACTCCTTCAACAACACAGCTCCAACTTCCACAATATGATCAGATGAATTTCCTGAGAAACAAAGATCAGGATGAGTCACATCATTCAAATGTTGATACACCAGCGCCAAAGCGAAACTCATTATATCAATCCCAAATAAACCACCCGCGTCAGCCCTCTCAACGGCTTGTTTACTCCTACTATTAATTATTGTTTTTTAATCTATGCTTCTAAATAAATATTTCAGATGAGACTTCCAGAGCACCATAGCATCACGTTAAACCCCAGGAGTCAGGCTTAGCTAAACAATTTCAACATTTTCTTTTTAAATTCAAAATATTCTAGCTTCCTGTTGAATATTACTGGGTTTTAGGCGTGAATAGAGGAATACAAAGGAATATCCATGTACCAATGTTTTGACGTTAGTCTCTAAAAAACACATAAAGCCCTACAGCATCAGTGCTAAGACGTAGCGATTTTGCTAAGCTAATATCAGTTCAGGCAACGGTATTTTTTTGTTTTTTTTGTTTTGTTTTTTTGCGACAGTCCGATAAACTTGGAACAAAAAAATCCTAAGTAAACTGCTAATCTGGAAGGTCTTCTACACCTACAAAACATTTAGAAACACTGTCACAGCGTACATAAATAAAAAAACATTGTAGATGCCAGCCAATACCTTGATCACCTCCACCTCCTTCTGCCATTTTGCTCGTCTGCCTCCCCGGCTCTGACTTCCGCACAGTCATGTGACCACATCTTTCTTTCCATTTTTTTTCTTTTTTTCTCCTCCGCTTCTCCTTGATGCTGATGTGAACATGTTGCACAGAGCTGAAGGTTTATGAGGTTAGTCACTCTGTCGCGATCATCTAAACAATAGCTGCTACAAACACAAACACAATGTTTTCGTGCGAAATGACTCATCTGTATCACAACTAACAATGTTTATGGCCAAACAAGTACAACTTTTATTCTGAAACGTATTTATCACAAGTTTTAACCATATGAAATATAATCTACAACAACAACAACAGTTGCAGTGTCCACACCCTTGCTGTTGAACCACAATTTGACTCAACATTTAATTTCTTTGTTTGGTACCAACATGCTGCCAACCATAGAAAACCAGATTAACCAGACATAAACTGTACTGGTATGATTTATTTTGTGGTTATTGTCTTCTCTCTCTTTTTTAAATTTTTTTTATATTTATATCATTCAGTTGCAGCCAAGGATTGCTAAGAGGTTCAAAATTGATGTTATGCATGGTGAGAAAGGTTTTCTGTTTTACTTCAATATGCCATGAATTATTGAGATTAGTCAGAGGTCATACTTAGGGGAACATGTAGCATTATGAGTTTAAAGTGTACTGTATAGAAGATTATCTAAATGTGACAGTCTGATTGGATCTTATTAGAAATTGAACTGAATTTGTACTGAGCTGAATGCTTATTTGACCAATTCATAGTGTCATAATTCAGCTCTATCGAAAGAAAACTGAGTCGATCTGAAGACATGTGTTGAATATAATCATGAAAGGAATATTTAATAAAGTCTTTTTTTTTAATTGAGGTGAAAGGTTATTTTTAAGCCATTTCGTCATTTTTACCAAATCATTCAATGCGTAAATACATTTAAATGAATAAGGATATGAGATATTTTAATTGTATTTGATAATTGTCCTGTTTTTTTTATTTGTTAAAGTATTATGCTTTATTTTCTTGTAGAAGGTTGCCCACATTTATTTTCCTTTATTTGACAGCATTCTCAACATTGTGAGGCCACTTTTAAAAGCAGATGTTATCTTATAGTTAAAATAATTCCAGAAGGCTGGTGTCAAAACAGTAACTTGAGATGGTTAATTGTGTTTTCATTTCTTCCCGTCCGTGCCTAAAAACTTGATAAGATCGCTCTTTCCAGTCTGTCGCACCTGAAGCAAACTTCTTTTCTTCTTAGGTTGTATGAAAGTCTGGAGTAACTTGAGAAGCTAAAGGTATTATTAAAACATTTTCCTTACAATCCAGCAAAATTAAGAAAACTACACTTCCTTCAATTTAAGCCCAATGTAAAATCAGGTGATTTTTCCATATAGAAAAGGTGAAATTTACCACAAAATGCTGGCTTCCATTTTACAAAAACAGCACATTGGAGTCAAGAGTAAACCTTAGCTGAAACACTTGATTAAGATTTGAAATCTTGAAAAAGATAAGAAGTTCAGTGATAGATTCAGTTCAATGTATACATGTAATAATAATAAAAACAGTTTGAGTCTTTAAAAGAAGCTTTCACATTCTTTTGCCCAATTTATAGAATCTTTTTCCCCTTAAAATTGAGTATTTGAAATAATCAAATGAGCACTTGAATAATCTGGAATTAATGTTGAATCAATGCAAAAAGTTAAAGCAACCTTAAAAAGGTTTAGGAATTACAGAATCAAAGTGATGGATGCACATGACAAAAGGAGTATTTAAAAAGGAGGCATTTATTTCTTGCATTTCAACTTATGATGTGAATTTGAGGCATTTTTTAGCCTTACAAACAGAAATTGTTGAAACCTTGGAAAATAACTGTTCTTATAAAAAAACAGAAGGCACTGGCTATATAACATTACAACAGTTGTATTAGTCAAATATAAAGTGCTCAGAACTTGTCAAAAATAAAGTTGAACATATACCAGAAGTTTAACACAACTTCTTTCAATGGCCACATTAAATATCAGTCCATGACACTCAAAAATACAAGATGAACAAACCCCAATATCCCAAAAATCTAATGAATACATGTACACAACAATGCATGAAAACTCAAGGTGATGATTGCAGGTCATTTAATTAAAGCAGATGCTTTAAAAATATGTTTTAAATTTTGAAATACAGCTCATCAAAGTTCATACTGAGAGCACTTTAGCTGAGCGCATGATGTATAATATGGCACATTCGAACATTAATCTAGGTTCTACAAATTGGTTTTCAGACATTTTTTATTTCAACAAACAGTGCTTCACATGGTCCTAACTAAATTTTAGTATTGTAGATGTGTTGTCAGAAACTGTCCTTCATACAACCTATTAAAATGGACAAATAAATAAGGGTGTTAGAAGATAACATCTTTCAAGAGTAATATATTTATATAATGAGCCAAATGCTTAACTCACAGACTCACAAGGTGTAATTGACAACACATTTCAAATAAAGTGTCCACAAACTTTGAAGTGGATAGCACTGCCTGTTCCATAAAATATGAACTGACAATATGTTGGGTAGGGATAGTTTCTGAAACAAAAATATTCTAGCTACTAGAAAAATTTAGTAAGTACCAAAAGTCCAATTAAATGTAAATACATTTTCAACATGTTATGCCATCTACTGAAACTCTGCTTTTTCAACTAAAAATTATTAAGTTCACTTTCATCGCCCTTTAACTCTAAAATCCTCTCCATCCCTCTGATTTTGTGCATGTAAACAGGAACACTTCTAGTCCAACTCACAATCGAATGGGCGATAAGGAATCCTTCCCTGCATACAAGTTCCTCTTGTTTGACTTGACTTGCAGACGCCCATTATCTTCTCATTCAACTGTTGGGCAACACTTTATTTGATGGGTTGTGAATAAGACTGTCTCGACACCGTCATAAACATGACATAACACTTGTGATGAACATAAGTAAGTCTTCATAAATATTTAGGACCATCATAACGCGTCATTCAGTAAATCATGACACTTTTAGTACAAAGTTGACATCAATCAAAATGTCTTTGTCATGACAACTTGACATTAACCAAGAAATCGAGATCTGACATAAATTTGTTGTAAAAGTATTTCTGATTAAACTTTTAAAAATTATGTAGCTTTATGTTATTAAAGCTAGAGTTTAATCAGTAATTATTTTATAACAAATTTATGTCAGATCATGATTTCTTAGTTAACGTCAAGTTGTTATAATGAAGACAAAGTTGAATAAAGTCAACTTTGTATCAGAAGTGTCATGATTTACCAAATTATACTTTATGACAAGTCATAAATATTCATGAAGACTTACTCATGTTCATGACAGGCGTTATGTCATGTTTATGACGGTGTCATGACAGTCTTATTCACGACCCGTCAAATAAGGTGTTGCCAACTGTTGAATAGTTCTTCTGTTTGCGCCTCACGCACGTCTTGCATTGTGGATGATGAAAATGGTGGTGAGAACACCAGCCAGAAAAATTGCCACCGTTTGCCATGTGGGAGCGCCGATGTAGGAATAAATCCCCTCCTGAAAATATACATATGAATATTACTAACTTTCTTTTTATTAACAACCAGTTAGCAATGCTCTCAAACATGATTTGTTAGTGAGTTTCTTACCCAGCCACCTTGATTTCTTATCCAATTGACAACCTTATTCTGGAAATAATCTATGGTCCAGTTGATTATGTTTTTTATCACGTCATAAACTTTGTCTTCATATGCCTAGTACGGATGTGTGGAAAGTGTTTAATTGAATTTATTTATTTCATTTTAATTGAATAAACTTGTTACCTATTAGAACACAAGTTAAACTTGGTTTCTAAAATAAGAATGATCAAATACTTCAAAAATTAAAAAACTCAAAGTTGACCAAATATAAATACTTTTAACACTAATGTGTAAGACTGCAATAATTCCCTAAAAAGAACAAGTGCTTCACTTACTTTCAAAACGTATAGGCAGGTAAAGGAAAACACTATAACCACCCTGCCCCAGTTGATTTCACCATCTGAAAAGATCCCGATGACAACTTTTATGTAGTTGTCCATTGAGGGACGTATTGTTTGATCTCCCACTGCGCTATGGGAGGAAAAATCCATATTTGGTTAAGAAAAAGACAAGTCATTCTACAACTTATGGTTTTCAAAATCCACTTTTGAGCTTAAATTAGAGCTACCACCCTACCAGAAAGGCAAGCTCACCGTTGTACTTCTCCATCCACTTGATCTCCAATAGCCTGGAGACCCTCAGAGATTTTTTGCATCTGTGGGGTACATGGCTGTTGTGCATTCAGTACTTTCCGAATCCTTTCAGCATCACCCAGTGAACGTCTTTCGATCCGCTTCCAGATGAAACTAAGAAGAGGATGAGATGAGTGTAGAACAGGCAAACAGAATGAGACTTATTGCAGAGAAAGCAGCTTGTTTGTGAAGCTGTTCTAAATAATTAAAGTAGCTGTGTACAATCATTTCATATATTTATAGCACCAGGATAACAATATTGTTGATCTGGGCTTATGGTTTATTAGAATCTGTTCAATAATCACATTTTAAAAAAAATGTTAACAGCATCAAGCCCACTGCCTTCCTCATTACAAATTCCAATGCAGTTTTTCTTTGCTTGGATCTTCATACATTTGTGTAACAAGTTTTGCTCCCCTAAACTTGTTACACTATTCATTTTCAAAAGTACTGATACAAAGAGCGGTTTAAAGAAAAAAAGCTAATTAGACTTTTTATACCATTTCTTGATGTCAAACAAAACAGAAAAAATGTATCTAATAATTTTCATTTACTGAGGCTATGGACCCACAGCAACACCTACAGTACAGTGTAAAGAAAAGTCCCAGCTTAATGAGGGAAAAAAATGTCCTCCTAGTAGTCTCCTTCATCAGCCGAAGGTGCCAATCTGTCTGCCTCGCAATGACAGACATTTCTGGAATTGGAAACTGAAAGTCTAAACTGATCTGACGAGAGAGAAGGTACCATCTGACTGTAAATGGCACTAAATGAAAAATGATAACATCAAACTTAAGGGAACACAACCGACAGAGAAATGATTTAATAACTGTAATATTTTTTGGTAAGACGTAATTTGAAACACTAGCACTTCGATTCTGCATATCTATTTCTTTTTTATGTAATCATGCAAAGGTCTGTCGTGGTACTTACTCCTTTAACAACACAATCAGCTGTTTCACTATGGCATCTTTAAAAGATCCTAAAAGACAAGAATCAGACAAGAGTTACAACATCAAAATGACGATATGGCTGAATCAAACTCATAATTAAGTTGAAAATTAAATTATTAATTAATTTCATAAATGTGTCTTGATTTGTTTAGACCCCCTTAGCGTGAAGCGGAACACCCGCGTGCGGTTTTTCCATTGTATTGTGAGGGTTAAGAGGTTTTAATTTTAGTATCATACTCATTTCAAAAGTTGCCCGCAACTCCCGTAGGCTACATAAACCGCTAAACATAATAAGGTTATCGGAAATATATCACACCGCTAAGAATGTTTGTTACAAGTTGTATTTTCGAATAACCTGTACCTTCAGTGTCTCCTTCTCCTCCCGAAGCCATGGTGTTTTTTTCTGACATTCCGCATACAAGTTTGACCTTTTCATTTACTTGCCAAGTATCGTCGATTTATGACATTATGTAGTAAAAACTCGCGAGATCTAAAACCGGGAAAAGGTGTGGCTTCCTAATGTGATACTCGACATATTCTGCGAAGTTATGTTTACTAGTGCTCTAAATTTCATCAACAACTTAGTTCAAAAAGGCTTATGTGATAAAAATACAGTGCAATTAACAAATAAAACAAAAACAATCAAACAAAAAAACCCTTACAGAATAAAGATAAATAATTAAAATGTTGTAATCCAGACCATAATTAAGCTGTTAAAAGCATATGTAACAGCTATATATATGCACATGCATGTGTATTTTATGCATGACAGACATTCACTGAATAAATCCCCAGATTTTAAGTTGTCTGCTTAGAATGGAACTTTCTGGACAATAAGAAAGCACTGACTTTATTAATATTAATACAAAAGTGAATATTTATTTTAGGATTTATTTAAAATGTCTAATGAAGGTATTCTTTTATTCATTATTTATTTACCCTCTTGTACTATATTTTACAAAACTCTAACTGTGACTTTGTTATTCTTTGGAACACGTTGTACCATTGACATTTTCCAAATTCATTGTAATGTACATCTTTCCAACAAAGTAAAAAAAAAAAAAAAGACTAAAAGAAACACCCAAAAGTAAATGATCTTGTGCTGATTGCAATTTCTTTCTTCTGCACACTCTTTACGTGCAAAGAGGTAAGTCAGTGTGGAGAAATCTTGTGGTATGGGCAGTCTTTTAAGATTGATTGCAAAGGCATCTTTATATTAAATGAATGAAATAAGAAATAATAAAATAAATTAGTCTAAAAATTACACATCAAACTAATTACATTGTTTAAAAAGGTCTGGAAACTAGAAACAATATGCTGAACCATGGGCTGTAGGGTAGGACATGTAATCCGGTTTGAAAATAATTATTTACAACCAGTACAATCACAACTTCAAATCTCATATAAGGCCGCATTACGCTTCTTTTAAGCCTTCTTTTTTACAGAACTGTTTTCATTTGAGTGATTATTGTAAAGTGTAATGGTGTAATGATCTAATGCATACATGTATACATGTAACATTCATACATATATGTATGTTACATGTATGATAACATACATGCACGTTATCATTTCAACTCATCTTATTGTCATATCTTACCTATGAACTTAAACTATTTTTTCTTTGTAGTTAAGTATTTTAGTGAATTATGACGATACATATTTGAAATTGCTTACATTTCATGTATAATTTAATTGCTGTGAAATAATTTAAAAGCTGTGAAAATCTTTAATAATAAAAAATAGATTCACTCACAAATTCAATCATAGGAGTTTTAAATACAGGCTTTTCACAACTTTTAATTGTTTTATGTACTTAATGTAAGTCATATATACCAAATTCTGTTTTACATTACTTCACTTGAACGTAACTTCCTGCGTTCCTTCGTCTTCCGTCCGTCACGCGCATGCTCAGGCCTCTTCGCGACTCGGCTGGCAAAGATGGCGGATGCTCAAGTATGTAGTTGAAGACGGCGTGGCGAATTCAAATTGATTTATAGGCATTTTATTAAAGTTATTTGTCACCTAAAATGACATGAACATTATAATATTGACATAAGTTATGGAGTAAACCAATTCCAACTCAAATCTAGTCGTTTGGAGTCGGTATTTGTTGTCGGTCTGCACACCCTCGTGTAATGCTGAACTAGCCGGAATGCTAACGTTGTTAGCCTAATGATGAGGTTATAGTAAAGAATGTAAAGCTATCTTAAGTATTCTAGAATATCGTGCCAGTTGTATTGCTTACACTGTTAAATGTGATCTATTTGGCACTAAAGCGATTAGCTGCGGTAATATTTTCTGAAACAGGAAGTCGAGTTGAGCTAATTTAGTTACCATTGGTGGTGGTGTAAAAGAAACGTGGATGGCGATTATCACTGAAATTTAAATCTTTTAAATGCACTTTTTTTTTGCAGACCGAGAGGGCTTATCAGAAACAGCCCACAATCTTCCAGAACAAGAAGCGTGTTCTGGCTGTTGACGGTGGGAAAGAGGCTAAAGAGAAGATCCCCCGCTACCACAAGAGTGTCGGCCTTGGCTTCAAAACCCCACGAGAGGTAACAAACCTTCTCCGAGGCTGGTAAAATCGGACGTATTTGTTTATAATCTTGCAAGTGATGCTTTTTCTCACGATGGTCTTCCAAACCGTTCGGGTTCTGACGACAATGCCTTTTGGCAACACTGATGCAATATCTGTTACTTTTTTTTATTGTTGTGGGTTAACTGAGTGATTACCCCAATAACAATTTACTTGTTTCTTCTTTCCAGGCTATTGACGGCACTTACATTGACAAGAAATGCCCCTTCACTGGGAATGTCTCTATCCGTGGCCGTATCCTCTCAGGTAAAAATATTATTTCCAGCAAACCTGCACTCTTGCCTTTTTGCTGTTGTAACTTATTTTTTTCACTAGGATAGCCACATTTTTTACAACTAAAGAAAAAATATTTCTGGAAAGAGTGGTGGAGAAATTTCTGGATTTCCTAATGTATGTAGATTCAAAATCAAGCCAGTTTCTATGTTTGGAAGGAGTTCTGAGATATTGTTTTTCCTTCAGTTTGATTTGAAAGCTGTGAAACGTGAATCAAATTAACACAAGTTATAAAAATCTTAAATTATTACAGTCTAGGAATATTCTAACTTTCTATGAGTAATGTCTGAAACGTCGCTTAAGCCGGTAGAAAATTTTGAGTATTTAAAAACGGAGGCAAAATATTCTGGCATTAGCTCACCTTTCTTTTTTAAATAAACATCAAGTCCAGAGTCATAATGTTTATGGGATTCATTCTACCTTAAAAGCTACAGTTTTAGGATGGCGTTTATACCTGACTTCACGTTTGTCATTAGTCTACAAATGATGCTTTTCTCACGATGGTCTTCCAAGCCCCTATGGGTTCTGACGACAATGCCTAATGGCAAAACTGATGTAGACAAAAGTGAAAGTGGTATCGTCCTCTGAAGTGGGGTCTTGACTTAGGTCTACAGCGTTGACATAAACCTAAAGCTCTGTGTTTGTTCCAAAGGCGTGGTGACCAAAATGAAGATGCAGAGGACCATTGTTATCAGACGTGACTACCTGCATTACATCCGCAAGTACAACCGTTTTGAGAAAAGGCACAAGAACCTCTCTGTCCATCTGTCACCGTGCTTCAGGTAATGCAAGTTTTACACTCTCACTTCAACATTATTGATTATGTCACTATATTGGTTTTTAACCTTGTATTATTTACTTCTTGATTTGAACTGTTTTAATATTGGTGCTTATTATAAAACTGATGTCTTAGGTATTTTTAAAGGCAACAATAACAATAAGTCTGCCATGTTTGTTGAAATGCTTGTTTAAATACTAATCCTGTGCAAAGAATCCATATTAGCTGCAAATGATGCTTTTTCTCACGATGGTCTTCCAAGCTCAGGAAGCTTTGACGACATTGCCTTTGGCAAACGCTGATGCAGTTTTACTTTATGCCCTTTAAGTTGGAACAGTTGATTACTTGTGTTTAAAGTTTAAATTAATCATTTTTTCAACTTTTTGCTTACAGAGATGTCACAGTTGGAGACATTGTGACTGTTGGAGAGTGCCGACCCCTCAGTAAGACGGTGAGATTCAATGTCCTCAAGGTGACTAAGGCTGCTGGAGCCAAGAAACAGTTCCAGAAGTTTTAGGCAAGACTATGAACATGGCAGCCCATAGACCAGCTTGTCTCACTGTCTAATAAAGAAAATCTTGTTTAAAAGCTTTCTTTGTTTTTCTTGTTTGACTTTCTTGTTGTTGCTTTTTTTTAGTCCTAGACTTTCTGTTAATAAATTATGTTTTTTGTGTCACTGCCAAAAAGATTAGAATAAATGGATTAACATGTTCTGTCAATACATTCATTCTAATGAAGTGTGCTCAAAATCTAAAACAAGCTGGACGGTGTACTGTAGACATTAAATACGAGATGGCTTATAAATACCTACTATTTTCACTTATCTAGCTTTAGCTAAGGACTTCAAACTAAACCTGCTAATTGAAGTATTGTGAACAGTCAAGTATTTAAGGTGGCAGTGGGGCCTCATATTTACATTTGCTTGGATTTACATTTTAGATTTTGGGTTACATGGATAAAAAATCTGAAGTTCTTTGTTGGATTAAATACAGAACACAAAAATCCTGTAGATGACATACCTTGAATGGTATAATGAAAATAAAAACATTGAATCAATCCTGTAGTTCATTAAACAATTATTAGATGCAACCTTTTGTGTATATTAAAATTGATAGTTGATTAGTTGAGTTTTTGTAGCTGAGATTCATTACTGGGGTCTTGCCAAACAGTGGAAAACCAGTGTTCCCAAGGAGGTTTTCTGTGTTTCACAAGATTTGCTTGAAGCTGCTACAGAATCTATTACTGCTAAAATGCACATTAATACACCCAACTTATTTATATTGCAGGTCTAGTTAAAATGTAGAAAAAATATTTTGTTTTTGTAACAATCTACCCATTCATGTTCATTTTTATATGGAGGACCAGTTATCCTACTGTAACTAAACCACAAAACAATTTTGGTTCAAAAGGGATTTTGTGTGAGTACATAAAAAAATTACATATAGATAATATAATTTCCTCATAAAATTATGCTCAAAATAATAAAGAAAAAAAATCCAATTAGATTTAGTGTAGCCTAAAACAAAATGTTTAACAAACTGCAAACAGGGTAAAATAATTAGTTAAACGCTCCAAGACTTAAGGTGGATGAAAATCATAACCTCAATATGAACGTCATGCACTTAATTTCACTGCAGCGCCTCTTAGTGGTTGAATTTTTTTTATTGCTATATCTGCAAAAGATTTCCAGCAGAGGGCGTCATTGTTAAAGCAAAGTTTCAATCTTTTCCTTTTAAGCTCAAGGGTTTTCACGATGTCAAACTTGATTTATTGTTTTAAGCTAAACATTTTTTTTTAAACTTTGAGTCTTACCAATATATGTATTTTGGTTGTAAATATATATTATTTAATCTCAAATACAGGAAGGACAGCTCACTTTCTATGAGATTCGCAATTCAGACTTGCTTGTTCTAGTGTATTTGAAACATGGCCGTCCACCTTTTATGTATGCAGCAAAAATGTAATGTAAATGTAATCTGTAATCTGTTATATATATTTACCTGAACCTATTTAATGATTATCTCATGAATCTGACAATGCTATGACTATGATATGACCTGCTTCCTTTGTGGAGTTTTATGCTTGCAACTCTCGGAAGCATCTGAGATACAGCTAAACATACAAATGAATAGCGAGCACAGATCAGAGTTCTTTCACGGCTGTCTGCGTCAACTGATTCATTTGCATTTGTCCTTATTTTTTGCTTGAGGAGATCTTTTATCTGTGTGGGAATCAGTCAGACCCCCACCTCCACCCACCACCGTCTGTATGTAGCGCACCATAACATCTATTAATATATTGATGCAGTGCATCTTTCATCCTAATCTTACAGTGAATGCAGACCAAATGGAGATTATGTGAGCAGGAGAAAGTGACTAATGTGAGCTCAGTAGTCTGAGTAGGTCCATAACTTAATGATTAGCAGAGTGAACAGCTGCTCTCTGATACTTACAGCAAATATTTCTTCTTAACTACAACTTTTACTTGTTTTTGTTTAGCTTATGTGACCCTCCACACATGTTGCAGTGTTTACCCAAACAGCGGAGTCTCAGTGTTAAACCACAAATGTCCTTTCTTGTACTGGGGGCTTTCCCATCTCCGTCTCCTTACATTGAAGACACGGCAGGAGGGTGGGAGGGCTTCTTCATTATGTTTTCTGAATAACAGCACTTCTCAGAATCAGACACCCCGCGGGGCATGACGACCCAGTAGGCCCACCGCATGAGTCTAGCTATGCTTCAATTTACTGTTTGTTAAATGCCAGAGCTTTGATCCTTTGAAAAAGCATGAACAACAAAAATAAATAAATAAAATATCTGTCAAAATTGATGGATAATTGCTTTTGGTGATGCCAGATTGTATCACTGGTTATGTCAGCTGACCCATGTATGCCTTCATGACAATTAGAAACCCAATAAGTTCTTCCTTGCTTCTAATGGACCAAATTGAGAGACCATTTTTGAAGTTATGAATGATGCATTCTTCTTTGAATATTCTAATGTGGTGAAGCTGATTGAAATGTCATGGGTTTCCATGGATTGAACTGAACTGTGGACAGATTGTGAGCCACTTTTGTAACCTATTTGGTGGTATAATTAGGGTCATTGTCCATTTGGACGACCCATTTGTGAGCTTTAACCTCCTTGTTTAAAGGAGGTTAAAGTTTTTAGATGTTGCCTCTAAAAAGAACATTACCATAATGTTCTTTCCTTGTGATTTGTTCCCTGTCCTTCTTTAATCAAAACACCACCAACTGCCTATGCCACCTCTGTCTTTTACAGTTTCCCCCAGATGGATAGGATATGTAAACAAGTGACAAAAGTAATAAAATGTTTTTCATTATTTTGGGATTTCTCATGTATAAATAATCTTGGCAAAACCAGCTAGCCTAAAAAAAATGAAATAGTTGTCCATTTTATTTAATGTAAGAGTGCATAGAAATATTTGATTTCAATTGTGTCTTTGCTATTTTGGAAAAAGATAACCAAATCTAACTCAATCAGACAAAAATGCTCAAAATATTATTATATTAGCCATGTTATGGCCTGACAATCTGTCCAGGATGTACTCCGCCTCTCGCCCAGTGACTGCTGAATGGAATATTATTTTATCGTCGTGTCCCCAATGGTTGTGGAATGTTGTGTATTCAACTGCTGATTTGTCTTTATGTAGGAATAGCTCTCAATGTATTGATGCTTCATTATACAACTTAGTTTTAATACTAAACTAAACTAAAGTGTGCTGTTCCAAGCAGATGTTTATCTCAGTTGTCCATTTGGAAGCATCAACAAAAGGGGAGCGTCAACGTTAGAGATTCAGACTTGTTGCACTGTCCATCTGAAACCTGAATCAGGTTCTCTTTAATGAAAAGAAAAGATGGGGGAAAAAAAAAAAACAATCCCTGGATTTCATTCCATACACTGCTGTGGATGAAAACATTCCCAAAAGGTTTTCAAATGAAATACTCTACTGTTGCTTTGATCAGTAATAAAATACATTTATTTTATTTTTACTTCTTCAATGAACATCATTGCTGCATCCCTATATAATTTCTCAACCCCTTTTCAGCTGAACATCCCATCCATCTGTCTCCCCTCTCTTTTAAAACGTTTCTCTTAACATTCCTTCAGTTTGCCAAGATGTTTTTCCAATGTCACAAAGAACACTTGGAGTCGTACTTACTTGTGTATCCAGTGGCACTAGTGTCAGTTCAGAGGCTCAAGCCAGTGAAGCCAATGGTCACTATCAAAACAGGGACCTTCTGGTTTCCCTGCGGGAGGTTTGGGCTGGAGGGATGTTGTTTGGCCCCCACTGATGAACCCTTGTTTTTGTTTATTTGGAGGATGTCAGCAGTATTCAGACTGATTTTTCCAGCAGAAGTCCAAGACTGAACAAATGGAGCATGAGTTTGCTAGCATGTGTTTGAGTTGTATCTGATGCAGCTCTTCACCCCATGCTCTTGTCCTCAAACAGAAAATCAGCCCTCAAATACATCTGCATGAAGATACACAGACAAATATGTTGGTCATCACATTAACAAGATTTACCACAGAACCTCCAAAAGTGGAATTTGACCAGACTAATACTAGAATTGTGTAGCACTTGTTTTTGCATTTATAAATAATTTCAACTTTCTTTGCAAGTTGAAATTAGATGATTTGCTCAATTTTTGCAGAATGTCATACTTTTTTTGGCTTTAATAACTTTTTTCTCCTCCAATATCCAATATCTCTATCTTTTCTTTTCCATTTTCCATAACTGAATCCCATTTTTCAGCCTATTGTGTAAATTACTGGAAATTAAAATATTTCTTCTAATGTTCCGTGACATGTTAAAAACATGACTTCCATGTTTTTTTCCTGTTGCCTCAGGAAATGTAAGTTCAATCCCTCTGCTGTCCCACTCACACAGTTACAGTTCTTTTCCTCTACAGTATAATATGAAACTATTAACCTCTTCACAATCCAGCAGCTTATTGCTGAGGCGCACAACAGAAACACTGTTGGCTCTACCAAAGGTCAGCCCAGAGTTACCAGGCACATCTGCACATGTCATCATCCTTTTAGTTCTGCACAAAGACCGGCAATGTTCTTGAGCCAGACATAGACAAGTGTCCAGAAACATCATTCATAAAAAAAACTTGGAGCAGCACAATGTTATGTTGCACAAATATGATCCTAATTATGTGTAACAAACTATCCTTAGCTTGATAAAATACGTCTCAGGAATGGCTCCCTGTCATTTGAAGTGAGTGAAAGTAGAAAAAATTAATAATGAGCATGTCAAGATCTATTACTTTAAGGTTAGAGGTTATGGTCACAGTCATTAGTGTCTCATGTGTTCAACAAAACCGTGAGCTTCTTAACTGATTTGAAGTGTTTGAACAGATGTGGCGATTTGCAGGCTTATCGAGACTGCAAACATGCCTTTATCTCTTTAAATTCTTCTACAGTTGTACAACTGTGATAATGAAACTGCTGTCTGTTTATTTACATTCGTGTGAACATTTATCAAAGGGTCAAACATTATCACTCCATGTTCATGAACATCTATCAATCAACAAAACCTTGATTGATAGATGTTCATCTGGTTTGCATGGTAAGATGAGAGCCATGCAACCACGTCCCAAGTTTGCACCATAATTCCTAATTCAATATGCTCGTGTTCAGCCACGTTCATGCCTGTCTGTCAGGCAGACCGCATGTCTGGCATGTGTGAGTGCAGCAGGCATCTCCAATTTTACAGCACTCTGTCAGATCAAAGCGGAGGCCAGTGCTGGCGGATCACAGGACATGGTATTGTGCACAGCAGCACTCTTGGGTCATGTGTGAACGATCCACAACGGCTGTCATTAAGGAATCCCTGCAGTGTGCTCCTGCTGAGTGATGGACCACATGAGAGTGTTGAACTGTAGACAAAAGGAGAATCTGGACTCCATAGTTAATCAGTAATATTTTCAGATGATGCCAGGTGACTTACAGTGCTGGACAGAATTGAACATGCACACAGCACGGCCATTTTAATTTAAATCTTTTGGGTTTTAGTGATGCATTTTAATTAACTTTACAAAAACAACAATTGGCCAAACATGTTTAAATTTAATGCATATTATTTTCCAATGCACACAAGCTCAGTATTATACTATATACAACTTCCTAATATTTGTAGCCTATTAGTGTTTGTTTGCACGTGGCAATAGAATCACCCACTTTCTGTTACTATCGATGAGGTGCTCATATAAATCTGGCAACTTAACATAAACTTTAGGTCTATTTTAAACTGGCTTGACCCCAGATTTTAAGCATAGTGAATACATTTTAAAATGTTTTTAGGTCATTGTTTGCCAATATTTTAAGCTCAATTCTATTAAGTAGAATGTCTGACCATAAAACCTTTTCTCTGGAGATATTTCATTGATCTTCATTTGAGATTTATGAAGCCAATTTTCTCAGGTTGTCACCCTCTTATTTATCTTTGATGTTAAACCCACTTCACTTTGGTCAGTGAACTTTGTGCTCCAGAATCTTCCAGTTAAAAGACTTGAATCTCGGCCATTCCTTGGCTGTTTCCAGTCAGCCTGACCATTTTCCTCCTATTTGAAGTGAACTTTGTGAGGCTTTAGAACTGGACATTTTCAACACAAATCAAAACTAGTTTTGGAATAGATAGGGCAAGCTAACTAGTATCTACATGCCCAAAGATGAAATGTTTGTTTGTTCGCATTAGAATTTAGGTTTACCAAAAACAGCTAAGGTGTTGCAAATCAAATTATTCCTCTAGCAGTAACTGTAATTTTATTTTTGTTTCTCCTGTTCCTTTTATCCGTGTAGAAAAAGAGCTTTAAAGTGTAACACTTGTCTGCATAAAAGGTAACAGGAGCAATTCAAAGCTACGCCCCACAGCAATAGTTTGTGCTGCTTCTGAGTGCTTTTTTCTCTGCAGCAAGAGGAATTCACCCTGGCAGATGGTGAGGCCTGGGCCCCAGAGGCCCTCAGGCAACGCTACACCCTGGGACCCAGACACCTAATCGTGCCCCGTCGAGCCTCTCACCTGCTGCTTCACTGCTCACAATGTTATCTCATCTCTATGACCTATTGTGGCTCCCATCGGTGATAATGACGGTTGAGAGACCCACGCAGCGTCATAGCAGTGGTTTGGTCTCCCTGGAGAGAATTGGAATCATGGGAAACCTTGGAGTAATTGATCTCTCCGTCCTGCCTCCTCTTGTGAATCTTGTTTCTTATCTCAAACCAACAGTGAGACATCTGACTTTAAAGCACAGATTGAAGTGATTTTTCTGTCACAAATCAAACAGAGATTCTCACTTTGCTTCATTCATGTGGTTGTTTGTAGCAACTTTATGAGAATTATTTTTTCTAGCGCCAACTCTGTTTATACATTTGAATTACTTGTTTGAGTTGCTCCTATTTTATCACAATTTTTCCACTGTAGAAAGTTGTGATAGTTTTCCACAATGGAAAATACATACATTGTTCATGGATCATAAATCTACTAGCTTGGAGAACCACAGTAAGTAGTATTCTGACAAGCAACTACTTAACTGCACCACATTGTTGTCGAGATCCTTCTTGTTGTTGTTTCTTTGTCTGCTGTTTTAATTTTCTTTGTCTTTTTGTCCATGAGAATACAGCATCCAGTTTGACTTTGGTTTCCACTATATTCAGATATTGTGATAGTGGCCCTGTTTCCACACAGCTCCTCTCAGATTAATTAAAACTTTATAGCTTCATCTTCATTGTGTAACTTTTTATTATAAAGACAATGTGTATGAGAAAGGTCAGAGGCAGCAATTAGGATTTTGGTAACTTGATGCTTCTCTGATTTTTGGCAAAAGCTGTTCCACTTACAAACAAAATATTTAAACAATTTTTCTTTTTTGGGAAGACCGTCGGGAGTTCAGTCTGCAGTGATTATAGACAATTCAGCAGACATATATTAAATAGTAATTGGTAAATTTACTAACTCAGCTCTTTTGACAGGAACATAATGTTTTACCCCCCACTGGGTCTTGCAAAAAAAAAAAGAAAAGAAAAGAAAACTGATTAGGAATTGCTAAAAACATGTGACAGAGTCTGAGGTGCTCACCCAGTTTCCATCTCCCCAGATACCAATATAATAGGATCTAGTGTCATTGTGGGAAGCAAACCCTGTCCATAATGACCCCACCCCACAAACCACAAGGTATTTCAGCAACACTGTGCTGTCATGAATAGAAAAGCATTGCCAGTTTTCCACCCTGAACAAAACCCAGAGCCCACAAGTACCTCCTGAGAAGGAACATTTCTAAAAACAATGCCTGAAATAATAATAATAATAATAACTATAATTATTATTGTTATAAAACAACAGCAGCTGTTTTGTGCAAAATGAGTGAAATAGTGACTGGCAAAAATGTGTAGGTTTAGACTTATAAAAAAAACCCAGTGATGATTATTGTGTTTCTGTGAGAGGAAGATCTAAAAATCATGATTGCAAAACTGAAAAGCAAAGTGCACATTAAAATCTTTCTATTAAATATAGTAAATACTGATCAAATAAAGCAATCAAAAGAGCAATGAATAATAAGGATAGATAGATTACATTTTATAGTCATGTAGCTTTGTTACACAAAGATGTCTTCAAGTGTTTTTAGATTTTTAAAGGACAAAGAGAAGAAAGTTCATGGAGATTTACAACCATTTATATCTATGCTCGTTTTCTGTATAAATAAAGAATTACAGTACAGGAAAAGGCACCTGAAAGATAACTTGATAGTTGTCAGATTTTATTTTATTTTATTTTTTTGTAACCAGACAAAACAAAATGGGACATTTTTAGTAAGATATTTCTACTGGTAGAAATATCCACCAGTATAAATCAACATTTCTCTCCAAAAAGAGAAATATAAATTTTTTTTCTTCAATAAATGGCAAATTTCACATGCAGCATATATGAATATATTCCTTTAAACTGTAATTGTGAAGGGTAAGATACGCTTCAGTTACATTTTTTAATTAGTATAGTCAAATTAGCCATTAAGGTTGGCTACTGCAATTATATTATTTCCTTTTGTAGATTTTTGTTGTGTGTGAAATTTCAGTGTATGATGCACAGCATTAAACAGATGTGTTTAAACATATAACAACATTTCCACTCAAAACCATGTGAGAGCACTTTCATATTGTCACAACTCTGACCCTGATTTACTTCTTTAAAGTTAACAGGACCCCCTCCCAGTGAATCTGAAGGGAAAGGGTGATACAATTGATAACCTTGTGCCATTGTGTACAGGCATTCCTGCCAGAGTATCTCTGCTTCACTTTGTAAAACATTTTCAAGATAACAACCAATTCCAAGCAATCCACAAAAGGAGAAAAAAAAACAACAACCAAAAAACAAACGTCACATTTTCTTTCCACTTAAGCAAACAGCAAACTTCCTTATCCTAAGACAGAATGTGGCTTTAAGACCACCAAAACTCAAAGAAAGGAAGCTGTTGTTTTGTTAAGTCCCTAAGGACAAAATGGCACTTTGTAACTTGTAAAAATATTTTGGAAAGTGTGCTGATGAATGTATGGATGTGTTTTCAGATGTAATGGACAAAATTACATATCAGAACATTACATTTGCACATTTCTGCTGCTCTTTATTGATTTATAACGGCTCAGTTTGTAAAATGGAGCCCTCTGCTTTATAACTGCATATAAAACAAAACTGTTTCAAGGGAAAATTTTTGTGCTACACCTAACCAACAGATAATTTACGGAAAATATGTCTATAATTTTTTCAAAAGGGAGATCATTAGAGAGATAATATTCTTCTCACTCATTTGTCTTCTCGTTTGCACAAATAGGCTCACCATTTCAATCTTTTATAATTTCTATTGAAACCTCTTACTTTTCAAATCTAAACCTCTCACATAGCTAGCCATGCTCATGGTATTCCCCTTAAGTCAGTCACTGAAAAACAGCATGCCAAGGAAAAATAGAGGGACCAGTTATGGTAAAATAGGCTAAACAATTAGCATCACAAGCTAATGATAGAGTTTTGCTGATATAACATTCAGGACTAAAGAAGTATTATATTACATCCACTAGAACAGGTGTGTAAAACTCTAGTCTTCAAGGGCTACTGTCCTGCAACTTTCAGATGTTCCACTTGTCTATAAAACGCCTGACATGTCTGAATTAACTTCTCAGAGCAGTCAAGTTCTCCAGAGTCCTGCTAATGATCTCCTTATTTCATTCAGCTGTGTAGAATCAGAGACACATCTAAAAGTGACAAGACAGCGGTCAAATTTTACTGCTCTAGTGGAATATATGTTGGCATAATAGTGGCCTTTGCAGTGTCTAAGAGAGTCTTATCATTTTGCCCCAGTAATTATTACAAAATGTAAAAATTTTGCCCTTTAATTTATAAAAGATGAAGAATGATCAAATCTTGTCATACTATGGATCAAAACAATAGATTTTCACTTTCAAGTTTAAGTTCCAGCTTAATAAACAGGAAGGAGATTGTTTTTCTCTACTCAGTTTGAAGTCATTGTTTCAGGTCTTTCAGGATTTTCTTCATTATCAAATGTATCTTTGTATACTATTGATAGAGAAAATATCTTATAGTCATAGTGCAATGCAGATGTTTTTGATTTGTGCTGCTGTAAATGTAACGGGAATGTATACAATGGTTGCTGAAGTATGACCAGTCATGGTCAAGTTGAACAGTCCAGACAATGATTACATTGCTGCAATGGCCCCAACAAAAACAGTGATCTTTTGAGCAGAAGAGTAAACTTCCTCTGCTTGCACTGATGCACATACTTCCTAAGGGAATTGAGTGATCCAACAGGCTCAACCCAATTTTTCCATTCAAGATGGAAGCATTTGACTTTATTTGACTTTACTATATTTCAGTCTGAACCAGCTTTAGGCTTTAGCTGATGAAATATATTTGGTATTGTGTTGGAGGAGAGCAACTATCACTTTCAGACAGTAAATATTGCCATATTTATCCATGTGAAGAAGGAACTAAGAAGATTTCTCCAAATGTTATATAAGGAACTGTAAGTTTTCAGCTGTAAAAATATCAAGATTTTAACAACTACGATGGATGAAGATAATCTATGAGTTATGAGTGAAATAAATCTCTCCACACTACAGGAATGTACTTTCTCAGAATCTGTGTATTTAACAGGAGAAAAAAATTCAGCCAGTCTGCTAATCACCTGAAGGCTTTTCAGCTCCAAACATCTCAGAGGCTTGAGTCTGTGCACTCTTGTGACTGACCACATGTTTTTGTTATTACACAGCAGACAGTTAAACTGAAATAGTGACTATGACATCTAGTATTCTCAGCTATCATGTTAGAATTATTTGAACGTTATTATACTATCAACAGCATGAAAAGTAAAGCACTTCTTTTTGAACACAATGAATTTTGAATTCTCAGAGGCATGTACTGATATGATAAGGAACTTTTTTTGTTCTTTCCGTTTCTCCAACAATAGCTCTTCACAACGATGAAAGGTGACATTATGGGGTTCTTTCAAATGTTTTGGCCAGGCATCGACTGAAGATGCATATCTGAGGACTCTCTGACCTGTGCTTTCTTCATGCCGACCGAAGGTCAGGAGTTGTCCGTAGGTTTGACTCACTTTCTTTCATCCATTTGACTGTGGGCTGCGACCCCAGTAATGTTATACAAATGTCATGCGTCATGGGACTGACAGGTCTTGCATGAGGGCAAGGCAGTTTGCCAACAGGGATTGTAGCAGAAAAGGACCCTTTGTGGAACCACAGAGACCTCTGGCACTATTGCATATTACTGCCCAGATCATGCAGAAAAGTAGATTTTGTTTTCAAGAAGAAATAATACCTCCAAAAAGGCTTCTATTTATAGATCTTTGTGAAGACTACTAAATCTGAAGCCAGTTACCCAGACTGACAGTACACTTTCTGAATCATTTCAAGCATCTGGTTTATTGCCTGCTTTGTGGAGTGTCTGATAAGTTTGATTATCAGCAGAAAGTCACATTCTTCACTTGCCTGCAGCTCAAAGGAAATAACTCACAGTAAACAAAACAACAAGCTGTGCCTTTATTTGGAGGTCCTTTTTTCTCTTGCACCCCATGGCTTTGAAGCTTAGCAGCTGACACATTTTCAGACAATAAGGTTTCTCATTGTAGTTAATGTTTGTTGGTTAGGGTTTATCATTATGTCTGTCTGGTCTGCAGACCGCTTTAAATGCAAAAAAGCTAATCATGCCAACTTGGTGGTATGTGGAATAAAAATTGCTCTTTAAATTAAATAGCTGGTTGTGTTCCCCTTGGCAGCAACAATTGACATTGTCTGTTTTCAATAACTGGCTCACTTTTCTATATATAATTGCATTAATTCATCCTCTAGGAACACAATGAATATATTTAAGTTCACATCACAGCATCTCAGTTGGATTTAAGTTTGGACTTTGACCAGCCCTCTTCATGACCCCTTTAATGGTTTTGTTGTTAACATTAAGAGGATGACCATCACCTTGGTTCATCATATGTGTGATATTCTTTTTCTAAAATGCTGTGTTAGTTTTGTGCCATGAAAGTATGCACAATTTCCAATTAACAGTCCATAAAAGATTTTTCGCAATGTATTCTGGATCAATATAGGATTGGATATTTATTTTTTTACTTTAATGAATGAAATCATCATATGAAAGCTACTTTTAGTATTTCTTATGTAAATGTTCAAAAATATAATACAAATAGTATTGCGTTTTAGTTAGTTAATGCTAACCCTGCTATTTGATCAACTCCTTTCATTCTTTGTTTTGTCAATGAAAAGTCGGATACTAAAACAAAAATCCTCAAATCCTATTTGAGATAAAACTTGAGAATTCTTACTGATTTAAACGCTAAGAAAATGTGGTTTTGTTCTTGATGAATGATCTTTCAGTGAAGAAGAATACTGCCATGGCTACCACATAGATAAATGTTTTCTTGGATGACATGGCCTTCTGCCCTGAACCCTTCTCTCAGTGGTGGCACACTTTCCCCTGGAGGATTACTCGTACAACATCTGCCTCGCCCCCCCCTTCCTCTCCAAAGTGACAGCCCCTTTTCTGCACTAACTCCAAAATCCAGAACATTTCTTCTGCTCTGACTTTTCTCAATTACACCCTTCATACCCACCTGCTGAGAAGGTTAGAGGTCATCACCTCTGCCCTTGGGATAAGCTCCCTCTAGTTGGCATTCTTTTGCAAAAATAGCAAAGAAGAAAACAATTATTCATGAGTTCTTCTGTTAATTTGCAAAAAGATCTCATTAAAATGAATGAAACAGATTTTTGATTGCATGAAATTGGCTTCGAAGAACTTATGTGACATTTATTTTTCTGAAATTCTCTCGTGACCGCTAAATGTGCAGAGAGAAGGAGAGGGCTTTTCCTGCAGTTTCTTTTCGAGCTTGGTTCCCCGCCGTGGCCTGAAGGAATCACCCAGCTCTCTTCTATCTGCTTCAACATTCCACAATAGCTGACAAAGAGACTCCACTCTCTCTGTGGCAGATGGCTACGCCTCGGGCCGTCCAAGCCAAGCTTCTATTGTCCAGGCTCAGGGATCTGATGCAGGGTTCTTAACTCCTCCTCCCTCAGTGTCACAAGGGAATACCAGGGTGCAGAAGTAGATTTTAACCACTCCGGATGCAGTCACATTCAGAAAATGTCCGATATTTTTAGGGTTTTCAAAAAAATAACATGCGCTGTTGCTAAAAAGTGAGCTTACCAGATTTAAAATACAGCAGATAAATAAACTGACAGACTGAAAGCATAATCTCCCAGGATTATCTTGATTCCCACAGGAATACAGGAGGGAAGCATGGCCCAGTGGGGAAACAAGCAGGCTCTCAGAGCCGGCTATCATGCTATCATTGTTTTCTCCTGTCATCTATGATTTAGAGGCTTCGTGAGATACTTTAAAACCACAAAAAACAGACCGACAAGAAATGTGTAACTAGTTTTCTATTGTTAGTCGTTTGAGGTGAAATTACCTTAACCTGTCTTAAATGAGTTTTTTTCAACTTATACAATGAAAAGAACTAAAGATTCACTTCATTCACATGGAAATTGAAACAAATTTTAAATGGTTAAAAAATGTGTTTGTATTATTGTGTCTGTATTGCCATTGTGTAATAAATGATTTCTGCTCTTTTTAAGTGCGTCATCAACTACAAATTAGTTAATCAGATTTATTCTGTCAAAATAGCAAAAAGATCAATATCACTGCCATAACATAGACTTTATTTATGCCAATATATTTATAAACATATCATGAAGAGTACAATGCACTTTGATTTAACAGCATCAATGTGTCCTTCTTCATGTAAGTTAAACCTTTAGGAAAAAAAACAAACTTATTTTTGTCACTTTAAAATCAGGTGTCAAATTCTCCCGCAGAACCAATTCAGAACTGGCTTCAGTACCAGCCCTCAGTCGGTGCTGGAGCCACTTTGGTACCACCTTTATGTTGGCTTTTTTAAAATTAGATCTAACATCTTGGTTTACTTGTGTATCTCACAACAATTTTACAATCTTGTCTTTGCTTCATTTTCCAAACTAACAAGGATATGAGGAGCTTTTATTGATGTCTTGAACATATTTTTTGAAGCCTCTCGCCAGGTTGACTTACTCCATTCAGTAATTGAAATAACGCTGCATCTCCACCAGGGAGCATGCAGCCCAGTCTCCTCAGGCTTTTGTGCAGAGAGCCTGTATGTTTAACACATCTGTTGTCTCCAATGTTAGAGTGACCCACAGACAGGTTCCGCCATGCAGATCTTTTATTGGGCAATGAAAGAGACTTTTGGGGATCCTGATAGATGCCCATCGTTCCAATGAATACAAAAAGCAGCGTAATGGGGGTAGTAGTGCTAACCCCCTGAAAAAAGAAAAAAATTCTTTCTGTTGCTAATGTAGTAAGGAGACAAGACATGTCTAGGCAAGTTTTCTTCAGATTATGTTTTTTAAAAATTTCTAATAGAAGGGTTTTATTAAATATATAATAATAAATCAATCATCTTAATATAAGTAAACTTTGCTAAACGTGAAGTTTGAATTCAATTTAGTTCAAAATGAAGCAACATGTCAGATAACACTCAAATAGGGCTTGTAGAAATGTGGATACTGAAAAGCCAAATGTAGTTAGGAAGACGTTTTATAAGGTTTTGGCCAAACACTTTTATCTGAGTCTCACTATCTGATAAATGCTCCAACGTTCTGTATATTTGGTTTTGTTTGTGGTCTCTAAGGACGTGATGTCCTACATCCGGATCCTTTACTTTGTTCCTCACTCCTCACTCTGTTGCCGAAAACACTGACACACAGCCATGAAACATCATTAACATTTTATTTCAGTGAGAAAATAATGTTTTTTTTTCTGTTTTCTGTCTTTTCTTAACATAACCAACAGAAAGCATTGAGAACATTGAGTTTAGTTGGATGCTTTGGGGGCTTTGTGCAGAGGATGTTTACCGCAGTGGTTTTACCTCAGTGACACAACAGAAATAGATAGACAATGGACAGAACAACAGCCTATTTAAAGATGGTTCACTGCTATTTATAAGCCACTGATGAGACCTAATGAGGTGGAGCAAAGTTGAAAGCACTTCCCTTTTGTCTTGGCTCAATATTTTTTCTTCATTGTCAACTAAAACAAAACAAAATGAAAAAGGTATTTCATTTCTTTTAAGATTAAAACAAGACAAGCTTAACCTGTCAAGAGACTATTTCACATGAGATAAGATCTTTTGAAAGAGCAAATGTGTTTTAGTACAGTTGTATTTTTTAAATTGCAGTGAAAGAAGAGTTAATTTTCTGGTGGTGTACAGTCCTGAAAGAATCCTGACCGTTGTCCCTGTTGGTCCTTCATCATTATTTATCTGCTGGTGAGACCTCTTTTTAAATCAGAATAGACACTTGTGGCTGAACACAATGGGCAGCATTGTTTCGCTGTGAAAGGGGTGCATGTGCTTTGCTAATGCCGCTCTTGCAGCAGCCAACCTCCGGGACAACTTCTGCATTCAGCTTTTGATTAAGGAGCACCGTTCTGCATGGATGGCTTCCTCCAAGGTGCCTGGAGGTTGTGGGAAAGGGCCAGGGAGAAAGTGTGGCCTCAATCCGCGGCTGAGCCGGCCTCAGTGAATGGGCCACAAAGACTTCAATGATTCTGGGCCCTGCTTTGTCCGGTGGAAGTGGGGGTGGCTGTAGCTGTGGAGTGTCTGACCAGTTCTGACAGTCATATAGCGAGGCAGATGTGTGTCTGTGTAACTCCTTCTGTTACTAAAACCTTCATGAAGGTGTTCAAGGGACAACAGGTCTCTGAGTCTGGAATTAGGTTTCTTTCAGATGTGATAAGCATGTTTTTACGCTGACCTAAATATTTTTGAGAAGGTAACAAATCTGTCCTGAAGGTGGGCCAATTATTTTTACGAATTAGGTTTAGTACACTCTTTTTAACAATAGAACCACATGCTGCAACAAGTGTTGCTTGGGATAGTTTGATAATGTTTTGCAAAACTTAGAGATTGGTTTTGCTCCACACCCTGCAGCACTAGCAAAGAACACAACACAATGATTTAATTTAAAAAGTGATCGATGTTGAAGAGAAGTGTGGATGTCGCAAGATAATAAGAGAAATGGTTTTAATATTGATGTAATCAGCAGGTGAGACTCGACCTAGTAGAAGAGAGATGAAGGAGGGAAGGGGGATAATTGAAGGATAAGAATTAAGTAAGCGGAAGAATGGAAGATGAAAGAGGTAGGTATGAGGGATAAGTGAGACAGGAAGAAGGAATGAGGGCGGAAATAGGCAGGGATGAGGGAGAAGGTGGAGATGAGGGATGAAAAGTGAAGGAAGTGGGGTAAAGTCATGTTGAGACCCTGTCTTGTTTTTAATTGCTACTAGCTGTGTCAATTATTTTTACGAATTAATGAAGTTATGCTCCACGTTCAAGGACTAAGCAGTTTTTTGAACAGGTGAAATCTCCTCTGATCCTTACCTTTTACAGACTCTGCTTTTGGGTAGTTCTCTTTTATAGACTTAAATCATTTATTTACCTGCTGGGTAATTATTCTAATGTGTTGCATATGTTTCCTTTTCTAAACTGGAACCAGGTTCTTTTTGAAGTGTGAAACAAGAGTACACACACACTGAGCAAAATGCTTGCTTAGCAAAATGCTCTCAGAATCCTTACAGAGTGGAAATCTTGATCAGGTTTTGGTCGCAATGAAATTTCAGTGATATTTATTATGCAAGTAGGAAACTGGTAAAGTTGAATGTAGAGAGTGGGGTAAATGATGTAACTAAAATGCTAATTAAACAGAGTGAATCTTATTGAGGGTGTTTCTGCCTTTCCAGATATGTCAACACTGCTGTACTGGACTGATTCCTGATCCCTTTGACATCTCCATATCCATGACATGATCCGTTCGATCTCCATAATGCCGCAAGGGATTTGATTTAAAAGTACCTGCAGCTGTTGTGGAGATGTCCCGTGGGAAAACTGAAAAGGCTTGTAATCTTTACTACACTTTCCCATGGATATGACAAGATGTAAACAAACAGGATACAGAGCTTCAGCAGATCGGGATCATGTTTCTGACTCATGTAGTGCAAAGAGAAATACATTTTCAAAAAGGGAGGATACACAACTGGAAGACGGAAAAAAAAAAAACCCAGAACATTTTGGTTCATAAATAAGGCATAAAAATGTCTGCCTTCTATGTAATGAGCTTTTGACATATGAACAATGTCTCTGCTAATCCATTTAATATGAGAGGATCAGCTCAGCTGGATTGACAACAGGAGGTAAAACTCTGGTGTGTGAGATTGATGCTGCTCTGATTCCCTGGCCGGAGCTGAACCGGGTCTGGTGCTGGAAGTTAATCCCAACAGCAAACTGGTTATATTTCTCCTGAAATAACCAGGATTTGATGGTTTTGGAATGATTACATTTGTGGAGTCAGTTACATTGTAGGATTTTTTGACAGGTGGCATGTTCAGTATATCCAGAGCGACTGCGATGCTATTCTGACTCGTTAAGCCTCTTCTCCCCCAATGCAAAATCCTCCTGCTGTCATGACTGACGCATCTGCTCTATTAATTGCAATGACCAGATCGTGTTAATAAAAGAGCTTAGTATACTGTAGAAAATATACGAGATCACAGACAAATATCATTCCTGGAATTTACTGAAAAGGCGAATTATTATGGGAAAAAGACTTCAGAACTTTAATTTAATAAATTTATGTTCGTCATGGATTCTGAAATAAATACAGCGACACATTTGAATTGTTTTAAATCTTTCCACTACTCTTACAAATTGTTTTGTACAACTTTTCAAGATGATGGGTATTTTTATTACTCAACTTTTCTGGGGGGGAACAGGGGTAAACATTTTTGATGCAAATAAGTAAAATGCAGGAAAGCTATCGCAACTACCCATACCAAATTCATTTTACAAGGAAAATTTTTCTCATTGTCTTTATTTGGTTGTTTGAAGCACTGCAGTTGTTGTTTTCCAGTTAATTGTTTACAGTGCCAAACAGATGCTGGTGTTTTTAACGTCAGTTCATTGTGCTTTCACTACTGCCAGCACTTTCTGTGGCACTAACAAACTGATGCTATCTCAGCTTTCCCATTGTCTTCATGGAGAGGACAATGGAATCAGGTTCTCTCTGTGTGTTCAGAGTATTCTCACCACCAATGGGACCAGTAGCTTGAAATTTTCTTAAAGTCACAAAACATTCACCATCATCCATCATTGAATCCAGTGAAGCAGTCATTGTTTGTGATGGTGCTTATGGGTCTTTGAAGGGAACACTTACCTTCAAAGAGCAGTTTAAAATAAAAATATTTCTAAGAACAAACCATTTTATCCCAATATCACATAGTAATTTTCTTTACATTTTAATAGTATTTTAGTGCTAGTCTCAGGTCCTCTGGATCTAATGTACTCTGCGTCGCTTTTGACACAAAATGATTGTCACATTGACCAACATATTGGATGTGCATTGATGAATTTGATATCGGCACTTGACAAAAAGTATCGTTTGTTACTGGTTTCATAATTGTTGCCCATTTGATGTTTTTATGATGTTTTTATATTTTTATGAAGTGTGCTGTTTAAATAAACTTGACTGATTTGCAATATAGAAACAAAAGAGAAAGGAAAATGTAACAAACAGTGGAGGAAAACAGTGGACTTGAATCCATTACTTTGGGAAAAACAAAAATAAAACAATTAAAGCAACAATTGAAGAGTTAATGGTAACTCTTAACTATAAACCATGGAGTAACAAACAGATAAAACCAAGCATTTAATGAATTGGATGTTTATGATGATGTAATAATGAGTCGACTCTTTGCTTGTGGAAAATCAAGCAGTTTTTTTAGTAGACTGACTTAAAGAATATCCTCCGGTTCCAGCTCTGATGTCACATTAGTGGAAAAACCCTGAGGGGCTCCATCCACCTTGCTTTGTTTTTCACTTCAGAGTACTTTGTGGCTCGTTAAAGGAAGCACATAAGAATGATGTTTACTCTAATATGGAAACACTAATATGAGTTGTATGAAAGGAAATAACAAAATCCCTAAGGGGTAGTTTGATTCTGTGATTTCTATTACGTCCTGCTACACTGAAGAGGTGCTAATTCAGACGACATCCTGGTGGGTGTAAAGAGCATGAGAAAAAAGGTTACAACCGTGTACAATTGCCAAATTTTCATCTTTTCTCAAAACAGTATCAGAGACCCGAGAACGCAAATGGTGCCACCTGAAGTATTTAGACGTTACTAAAAAGCTTTTTGAACCAAATAACACAAACTGCCTTATATTGTTTTTGACTGCATTAATTATTTTAGTTTTTACAAATAAGGGTTTTTGAATGCAACTTAATATCTGGAGTAATCTAAAAACCCCATACTTGGTATCTCCTCACTCAGAGTGGGGTCTTGACTCCAATATTGGGAGGCATTAGAATTTAATTACCTAACTCCCAAAATATTTTCAGCTATTTCTGTTTTTTCCTGTTTTCACATACCAGTAAAGTAATTTAACTACTCTGCGGTCACATCTGCTTTTCATTGTCATGGCTTCTTATTTTGCACGGCCTCCCCTGTTGCTGTATATCACCCTCTAGTCCCCACAACCTTGACTGAACTTTGCCACCCTGCATTGCAAATAAAAAACAAACAAACAAACAAACAAACAAACAAACAAACAAACAAACAAACATCAGTTGACTTGTAAAACCAAGTTAGAAGAAAAAATCTTTTTGAATGGGGAGTTGAAAGTGAGGTAATTGGTTGCTAATAGAGTTCTGAATGCAAAGCAAACATTCATTAAAATCCTAAACGGCTACAGATGTGGAGTTTTGCAGTCGACTAAATGCCTCTGCATGGGGCATAGGAGCGTTAGAAATGACAATGATCAGGGGAATCCAAGCATTTCACAGATAAAAAGGGGTTTTAATTTTTGGAATGCTAATGAATGGCATCTTAGATGATGATAATAATAATAATAATAATAATAATAATAATAATAATAATAATAATAATAATAATAATAATAATAATAATAATAATAATAAACCTGAGATGAAGATGAGTATTAAAGGTTGATTTAAAAAAGGAAATCTTCTGTTGTGAGGCAACACTCTATATTTAACTAATTATTTTGTAATTTTTTGCCACAATTATAAGGGCACCAAAGTCTGATTAAAGTATCTAGTCAGACGTTTTATGTAAATCATTACTTTAGTTTATTTTGATATCTTACTAAAAGCAATATCTGATATCAAACCCTTAGATTTTTTTTGTTTTAAATAAATACCATATATTAATTTTAATCCATATAAAGTCACTTTAAAATTGAAATAGAACTGACATCATGTTCTTTGAGGCCATGATCACTATCTCTGCCAGACTGTTGCTATTCTGACCTTCCTGTGAAAAAAAAAAAAAGTGGATTACACACTTTGTAACCGATGTGACACTACCAGAGTGAAACTTTGCAGTTTCCCACTGGAGTCTTCCTCTTCTCTGCCTGTCATCCCGTGAGAGTCTGACACATCCGACCGCTCTGTCTTCTCCACAGTCTCAGATCCCACAGTCCCATTCTTTCCTCACAATGCAAACAGATCATGTCGCTGCACCTCTTCATGTTACACCCTCCTCTAACAGTGATGAGACAACAAATAGGAAACCGAGCCAAGTCTTCCTCGTCTGTTCTATTTTGAGCCGTTCCGCCACATGCATGCCTGTTAGGCTTTAGAAGACCAGACTAAGCCGGACTCTCAATTTGTTGATCATTTGATGTTCCCACAACAACAGAAGCCAGGGGAAAGAGAGTGCTGGGAAAAAATTGGGGTGACAGAGTGGAAATAGGGCAGTGGCAGGGGTCGCTATGCAAATAGCTACTTTTTGCTTGGTTATGAAGGCAGTAAAGTGGGTGCAAAGTGAACAAGTACAACCTCAGCGTGGGGAACTTTGAAACGGGACATCAGCCATCAGGCATGAGTTTCCTGTTTTTGTTGGATCCATTGAGTTATCTTTCTCCTCCACAGAAAAATCTCCCTGAGCTCAAAGTGGAAAGCTTGTTTATCCATTGGAGAAACAAGTTTTCTAAGACACATCTCAGAAAAGTCAAAGGTTTACTCATTTCACACGGTAGTAAATGTGGTAATTAATGCAAATATGGTAGATTTGGAAGACACAAAAATAAAGGTTAATCTTAACATTCATGATAATTTTTCTATTTGTCTTAGTATTTTTGTGAAAAGTGTTATTTCATCAAAACTAAAGCATGTGCTCAAGCTTCCTTTTGAAGCTTGAGCACATAATAAATCCTCTTGTGACATAATAAAAGTTATAGCAACCAATCCTTATATTCAATGTTATTTATTCTTATAATATTTTCATTTTTTTTAATTTTAATGTATTTAACAAATGTCCTCCCATAAAACTACTTGCCAATATTTTGTACATCTTCAGCACAAAGTTTATATGGACAGCTTGTGTTTTTGGAAAATTTGGCAACAATAACTCATACTGAGGTAGTTTGTGAAAAGAACTGGGGCAGACCGGAAAAGACAAATCTCAAAGATCAAAGATCATTTGAACAGAACAATCATTTCAAGGGAAGTTAACATAAAAACCATACAGTCTGCAATACACAGTTAACATGACAGAAATAAAACATCTAACTTGCTTAAAAAGAGGAGGCCAGTCAAGTTACAGATGTTTAAGTTGTAAAGATGATCTCTGTTTTTATCAACTTGTCTACCAAACATCATTTTCACTGTTGCTTGCAATGAGCAAGATTTTCAGAATCTGTTTACATCTTTGAAAACTTGTTAGCCTGTCATTATGTTTACTAATGCCAGCCTCTCAGCTTGATTTTTCTGCCTTTTGTGATATAATTGGCGCAAATACACACAAGGCAGCGAAAAGAGCATTTTAACGCTCTTATTTTTCAGAACATTGTATTTTGTGAAATTCTGTACTGGAACGTCAAACTTCATTATTGAGATTAGGTTTTTTTTATTATCAATTTACATTTGGAAGTGGAAGTACAACACTGGATAGTGCCTCTAAGGCTGGGATTGGACATGGAAATAACTCAGTCAACAAAAGCTTTTAAAGGTCCCCAGGGTTTGTTGACATATGAACCTGAAGGGTCTCCAGTGGCTATCTGATTTCAAGGAATGACTTGAGGTTCTTTACTAAGTGAAGAAGTTTGTGTTATTTTGAAAGGAACATCAGTTCTATCTCATATCATGATTTGCTTTTAAAAAGTGAGCAGATTTGTGTGAATGCATTCTTGACTTTTCTTAATAACTGTGTTCCAAGTTATTATGCAAGTGATATTTTCTCAGATTTTGCTAAGTGGTCAATGCAAATGAAGGTCAGTATAATTTTCAAGTCATGAACTATTACAGTATAAATCAAATTTTACTGAACAAAGCTCCCAATAAGAACAGTATTTTCATTTCAAAAATTAAAAACTCAAATACACTGTTCCAAATTATTATGCACAACAGATTTTCTAACCAGTTCTAAAGAACTGAAAATGCTGCACATTCACAGAATGTGCAGCATTAAGTGTTCACATGTACTAAAATCAAAAGCTATTTCAATCAAAAACATCTTAACAGATCGAGTTACATGTTAACATAGGACCCCTTCTTCTTTGATGCTACCTCACAATTCTTGCATCCATTGAACTTGTGAATTTGTGGACAGTTTCTGCTTGAATTTCTTTGCAAGATGTGAGAATACTTTCCAAGAGCTGCTGTTTTGATATGAACTGCATTCCACCCTCAGATCTTCTGCTTGAGGAAACTCCAAAGGTTCTCAATAGGGTTGAGGTCAGAGGACCCCTTTTATGCCCATAGCACCCAATGACACAGTGGAATTCCTTGCAGCATGAGATGGTGCATTGTCATGCATAAGGATGATTTTGCTACTGAAAGTAAAGGTCTTCTTTTTGAACTATGAAAGAAAGAGATCAGTCAGAAATATACTTTGCTGAAGTCATTTTCACACCTTTAGGGACTCTGAAGGTGCCAACCTGCTCTCTCTCTTATCATGATTTCAGCACAAAGCATGACTTCACCACCTCCTTGCTGACGTCACAGCCGTGTTGAGACATGGTGGCCATCCACCACCAATCCACTACTGCGTCCATCTGGAACCATCCAGGGTTGCACAGCAGTCATCAGTGAACAAGTCTTTTTGAAAATTCATCTTCTTGTATGGCTGGGCCCACTGTGACAGTTTCTGCTTGTGAGTACTGGTTAGGGCATGAACCTTGAGTACAAGCCTCTGGAGGATCCTCCACCAGCAGATTTTCGTCCAGAGAGATCCTTTCTCTTTCCCCTAACGCTTGAAACCTGTGGCCTGCTTAATAATGTGGAACATCCTTCTTAAGTAGATATCCTTTAATTGAGCTCATCAGACTAACTAATCAACTCAGCTCTTTGAAATTAATTATAGTGATTCAAAGAGTCCTGACACACAATACCATCTATAAATTTAATAGCACAACAAAAATTTTTATCTTTATGACACTTTAATCCAATTTGCATAATAATTTGGAACACAGAGTATACTTAACTTCATATAAAAAGTTGAAACAAAAATTTAACTTATGTGAAAAATAATATTTCTTTTGCCAAAATAGTTAAATGCTTAATTTAAAGATAGTGCCTCACTAAGTGTTTTGTTTTGTTTGCATTGAAAAGCTCTCTCTGCTGTTCTGTACAAATTGTCCATGTTTACTCATCTCAAGAGAAGCTGAAGAGCACTCAGAGCCAGCCCTTTGAGAGATCCATCTAATGTTGAATGAGAGCACAAAAAAAAAAAGAAAAAAAAAGTCGAGTTCTGAGAACCGGCTCTCAGGTCTGCTGTGACCTTTAAACCCCATCAGAGATACCGTATCTGTGATGGGAAAGTAAACAGAAGTGAAGACAGGCTCTTGAGGCTAATCACTGGTCCACTGAGAATTACACATGATGTTTTCCTCTGAACCCACATGTTCACCCAGAGGTGTTCAGTTCTTTATTGTTGTTTGCAACAATTCTGATTTAATTATATAAACAGCAGAAGAACAGAAGAATCCAAAAATCAACCTTTCGTTTGAGTAAACATATTCAAGAGATTTAAGTGAGACACACCTTTGAGATCTCACACAATTTCTACAAAATAAATGTAGCTGAACCATTTTTATCTACACTTCAATTACATTTTTTATTTAGATTCCAGGATGTGATTTAGCACAAAGGACCGTTTATGTCATTCTGAAGATTTTGGGGGAAAAAGCTACTTGTCTAAATTTATAGTGAGATCAATAAATTAAAAGTTTTAAATGACTTGAACTGTGGAAAAACAAGGTCCGATGAGGGCTAAAGTTTTTTTTCACCACAATTTATTTTGATGAGGATATTAAAGGAGGTATAAAAAAAATCTTAAAGCATTGCATGTTTAGTATTAATTAGAGAATCGAGATGTTGTGAGTCTTTTCCATGAACCATGAAAAGCTTTGTTAGAGTGATAAACTCTTTAAAATGTCTTGTGAAATATTTAATGGAAGAATAACTTTTATACTATTAGCAAAATGGGGATGTATGTTTTTTACACTTCCTCAAATTGATGGGTCTTTTTTTCATAGCAGTAATGATGTGATGGGAAAGTAAACAGAAGATCTTTTTAATGTTTAATCTTGCTTTGTAAAATTACCTTTACTCAAACTTATGTAGAATCTTGCATACTACTTTTACTTTTATCTATTTAAATATTAAATAGAGATAGTGAATAAAACATTTGATTTAAAAGAAATTCCCTCTTTTTCCATTTTTTTGTATTTGTAGCTGGAACATTTATGAAAGCTAGAGTTTATCTCAAGCTGCTGTAAATAAAAGATACTTGTACTTTTCCACACTTGGTTTATCAAAGATCCAAGATATAAAAAGCTTAAATCAAAGCATTATGTATTATCTTCAAACAGACCTTTGAAGTATTTGTAAGTGGAGAAAATAATTCAAAAGAAGAGGCATTCAGAGATATATCCAAAGGAATGCTAAACACACCAAAATATAGGATAAATGGAAACAGTATGAAGCTGTGGCTTTCAGCTAATATGTTCCAGGTTTTTTTCTCAACATTCTGGATCTTTTAGGAGTCAAGCTAACACTGCTGGAGATCGTGTGCTTTTGGGTTTTGTGGAATTCAAAAAGAAAAAGAAAAAGTAGCCATATGATGTTTAGTCATTTGTTGTTTGTGTTATGGTGTTTACACATCTCAGTAAGACAATTTTGCAGCATGCAGAGACATAAACCATAGTGAGTCAAAATTTCAAAAGACAACCTCACATTACCAAATAATCTAGAAAGAAAATTGTAAATGTTTACAAAATATTTGAGAGTTTCTGGTCACTTGTATGAAGGCTGTGAATATTTAATGTGCCAGAAGAGATAAAGAAACCACTGAAATAAACTGAAATGGAGAGAAAACTCAGGGTAGAGCTCTCCCACTTGTCAAGCAAAGATCTGAATGTGCAACTCCAAATCTGAAAGATCTGAAAACAGAGATGGATAGTCTGCTTGCACAACAAAAAACAAGCGGTTGACTGAAGATTAATGAAGGTCAGAGAAACAACCCTCTATTCTTGGCTTCTAGTTTCGTTTAGATGCAAATGAACAACAGAACAGCAATTTATTTTCTGCAAGTCACAGAAATACGAATAGGGACACACCTGCTGTGGCAATTGAGCTCAAATGGAAAGACAATTTTCTGACAATGACGCCTCTCACAAGGTGGGGCTTTTCTTCAATACGCCCAAGAGGAACACATAGCAACTTTGGGTATTAATTTTCTTAAACACAAATGTTGCATTGGGAAAATGTTGGAAAGTAAGAAGAAAAAATATTACTAAAGATTTGAGATTGAGCAGCAGGTTTGGTGGTTGGTGGTTGGTGGTTGCTGGGAGCAGGGATTTTATTGAGGCTTCTGCAGCTGCGTGCCCCTCTGAATGGAGCTCATGTCGTTTGGTCTGCATCCCAGAAGCAGACGGCATTCACTGGTGAGAGCCAGAATTTGAATAACAAGTGTTCAAGAGAGGCCAACTGTTCAGATTCCTTACAAGGTCAAAGAAGAACAATGGAGCCCGTTTGTCTGGTGAACACACGGCTCTCATTTGGGTGAGTTCAAATAGTTTCTCCTTGGAAGACGGGAACCTCAAGAAAGTTTTCTAAGTGGTGCCCATATGGGGATCGCTAACAGGCCTAGCATGGCAAAACTGGTTTAACAAAACAATGCAATGCTTTATCATTTTTATTAAAAGAAATACATATTTTAAGTTTACTTACTTTGAAGTTGGATTCAGGTTTGGAGTTCACAATGGTTATATTAATTTCTTTGTCTAAAATGAAGAAACACGGAACCAAAAACAAGCACAGTGTAGCCAAAATGCAGCCAGATGTAAGTACTAACAAAAAAACTCAAATTTAAGTGATTCATCCATTCAGGAGGAGGAAAACAACTGAAATGTTCTCTGAAACCAGTACCTGGAGACCTAACAAACTGGCACCCTCAGGCAGGATATAGAAAATATTCTTCCTGGTGCCTAGCTTGACTTTGATTGACAACAGTGGCAATTAATTTAACTTTAACCATACAGTGGGTGTGCAAGTCTAACTTTTCTCCACATATTTATTCCATGTTTTACTCTTGAGGGTTAAATTACGTAACTGTGAAGTAAATGTTAAAAGTTTATTTTGATACTGCATATGCACCTTATGTGCAACAACTGCATCTGTGTCGGTAGTTTGTTTAATCACTACTTGAACTCTCTGTGCCAGTGGTGGTATATGAACTGCATTGTTTCCTCTTAACTAAGGAAAGATGATTCAATTTTCTTAAATCCAAGAATCCAATTGTTTCTTAATCCTGGGACAGAAATTCAGGATTTTCTTGGGTCAAACTTTTTCTTGTGAGATCTTGAAAACCCAGATAAGCCGCAGACCCAGACACCAAACCAAACCCCGCCCAATGAACCATCACAGGCTTGCATGTCAGATTCACAGACCTCCCACGAGGCGTGGCCACTGTGAGAGACTTTAAATACCCCCTCCTTACAATGGAGCCACTCATTTGTTATGATCTCTAAAGGAGTTTCTGTATTTTAGTTTGTGTTTTTCTGAGGAGCAACACCGCATGGACTTGGCATCAGTTGCACGTTGCCCCACTTCATAGTTTTTTAAGTCGCTTTTAAGTTTTAATCATGCTGAAAAATAATGGAAAAAAGACAGCGATCTCCGTAGCCTGCACAGGATGCCTCTGCCTGTTGCTGCTGCTGCTGCTGGTCGCTGTGCAGCATCACCGCGTCCAGGTGTCCGAGGAGACGGACGGAGAGGACGCAGCTGCGCGCTCTGCGCCGGAGGACCACGCGCTGCCCGCCCAGGATAAGAAAGGATTCTCGACCTACTTCTCCAAGCTGGCCCGGGAGCGCAGGGAGGTGGAGAAGCCCGCACGGACCTCAGCCGCCGCCTCGGACCCCCCTCCGGCTGAGGACATCAGCGCGGCTGATGTCTTCGTCGCCGTGAAGACAACCAAGAAGTTCCACCAGTCCAGGCTAAATCTGCTGCTGGAGACTTGGATCTCCAGGAACATGCAACAGGTGAAAAAGTATTCCTGATGTTTTTTTTTCTTTTCACATTAATTAGTTTGTTACAGCAAAGAGCATACTGCAGGTGAAGGTGATTCGCCTTACTGACTAAATATTAAAACTTAGGTGATTCATGTTTTTAGGTGCTGCTTTGTTCCTCTTCTCAGCACAGTTCCTTTAAACTGTGCTAAGTTTCTGTCACTTCTTATTCTCCTCTGAATGATGTTCCTGAGAACGGAGGGAGCAGTTTTAGGACCCCCTGTCCTCCCTCTTCTTCCTCTCGCCTCCTCCTCTCTGCCTCCCCACTGCCTATTATCCCTCCTATTCTTCGGTGTCCCTGTGAATGCCGCTGCTGCAATGGATGCGTCACAGAACCGACTCCAGCTCTGTTCCCTTTTTCCAGGACTAACAAAGCATCTTACTGAACAAGAAGGGGAGTCGGGGGGAGGCTTTCCCAGCTCCCTGTCTCCTCTCTCTCGCTCTCTCTCTCCATGGGAACATGGGAACTGAGTCTGGTTCAGGCACACTAGGAAGGGATGGGAAAATGGGGCTTTGATGAGAGGGGTTGCCTGGGACAAAAGCAGTGCATCTGCAGGCAGGTTTGCACACTGAAGCACAAAAAGAGGCCTATTATTTCTTTGAAGAAAGCAAATCAAAAGTGATTTTATCCTGCATGTTGATGCACTTCACTTTCAGAACATGCTTGGATCACTATCTGTGATGATATCGACCCATCTTAGAACCGGAGAAATCATTAGTCGGAGTTGTTTGAACATCTCCCATTAAAGACTTGAACACACCCTTGACACCTTACTACATGTGCTAATTGGTTTGCAGCTACTGTTGTGGATCACATTAGTGAACTGCATCGTCCAGAGGTAACAGCAGGACTGATAGACAGACAGCTGGGGGCACAAAGGGGGGAGACAGGTGGGAGGGGTGGGGGTCCTGCAAGGACAAAAAGGATAGACTGAGCAGCACAATGCAAGAGGGAATTTCTGGAGGAAGGGTGCCAGGTGGTCAGGGGGAGACGGAACAAAGGACGGCTTTAATGCCAGCCATATGATGCTCAGAGTTCCCACCCTGTGCGTATGGCCGTCCTCATCAGCAGAGGTTTGATTCTCAGGGTCAGCTGACGACTGTCTGTGAAGTTTGGATTATTTTTATGCTAATCTTCTGCTAGACGTTTTCACTTCCCTGCACTGCTGTCTGTGCAAAGGGACATTTTAAAAACAAAATTATATTCAAATGAAGTTGCATTCTCTAAGTAGAGTTGAAACCAAAAGTCTCCCTGTATGAGCCTTGAACGTTTCCAATAAATATTTCCGTAGCCGAGTTAATAAATTTGCTTCAGTGTGAGGCTATCAGTACAAGTGGTCAGCCTTGGCACAGGGACAAAGCATAGATGCATCACGCCTCTGACATGTCCCTGAATTGTTTTCCAGCTCATTTGTCCAGACAAAAAGTGCTGAAAGGCTGCAGAACAGAGAGGGGAAGGAGTCAGGGTGGAGGTGGTTGGTGGAACGAAGGGAGCCTGGTGGCCTTCCTTCCTGTGGAGCTGGAGGCAGCCAGCCAGGCACCACGTTCAGTTCAGACAAGGCCGTTCGTGCAACCCCTTCCTGTGCTCTGGATTGCACTTTACCCACTCCCTCTTTTTCATTTTCTCTTTTGTTTCTTATCTCTACTTTAATAACCAAATATTTTAGAACTTTTTTCCCTCTTTTTTTGGTTTGTTTTGGTTGGATTTCATATTCTGTGAAAGCAGCTGTGCCTTTAAGCTGCAGGAATCCAACAATGGCAGCAGAAACTTTTCCCTTAGTGCATTATCTTCACTTAACTCCTGCAGCTGTATGCAAATGCAGGCAAACATGCTCAGAATTTACCCAGCGGAGACTTTACCCAGCATGAAAACTCTCCGCATTGTTCTCTTCAAGAGCCTCTGGCCGCGTTTGGGGCTCAGAGCAGGAGGGGGGAGACGGGGAAGAGAGGCAGGATGAGGACGAACAGGGGGTGAATGGCCACACACGGTTTTCGATTTACTAATCAGTGGTGAGATCCCCCGCCACCCCTTCCTCCCTCCATCTTTCTTTCTGTCAGTGCCCTGGCAGCTCTGGCAGCTGCCTCAGTGATTAGGCCATCTATTCATCGAGCTTTTAAAGCAAACAGCGCCAGCCTGTGATCCCTTCATCACTGAAACCACCACCCTGTCCTAAACAAATACAGACTCTCTGCTTTTAGCATGAAGGGGGGGGGGGGGGAAAAAAAAAAAACATCTGCTCAGAATTTGCTCAGAATTTGCTCCGAACACTCCTGCGGTAGCCTCTGTTTGCATCCTTTATTGTGTAGAGAAATAGGTCTTTAACTGCGGATGCATGAATGAGGCCCCAACTGACACAAAGCGGCCTGTCGTGAAGCACCACGACCTGGCGTGTCTAGACGCGTGCCCTTGATAAGGTGGCGTGATGTTCGGCAGGTGCTGCCTCACCTGAGGTGAAGAGTAAACATACCCCTGGCGGTTATAAAGCCGGCGGCCTCAGGCCCTTTCATCATACTCATTGAGCAGCTTGCACCTGCTCTGTGGGTGTTATCGGTGGCCTTTGTTGCTCACCCTTTTTTATGACTAATTGCTACATTCAACTAGTGTCTGCAGCCTCAAGGTTAAAGTCCTCAGACATTATGAGTCTGTCATACTCACACACTTTCCAAGACAAAGACAATGGAGTGTTGGCTGTAACTTTTTTACGCCACTGTTTCAGGGGAGTAAACACTGCGAGGCTCCGTAGCCGGGTGAGCTGGCTGGTCCAAGGGCGACGTGATGTGGGGTGTGTGTATGGAAGGCGGACAGTCTGCCTCCTGCTTTGTCGGTTGTCTGGGATGCTTCAGAGCGGCTGTATGGTTGCCCCGGAGAGAGTAAAACGCAGTACAAAAGGCCTTTCTTGGAGCAAGGGGCTGTTTAACACAGTGTGTTTTCCACTGCATAAAAGACACGTTGATTGATGCTAATCTTAGCGGCTTGATGCGAGGAAGCAGGATTTTGTTTTGCATTTGATTGTGTGAAAGCTCCATATAATCAGCCAAAGTGTTTTTTTTTCTTTTTTATATTTGGACCAAGTCATCTTATCCATGACTTCTTTTTGTTCACAGACTTACATCTTCACAGATGGCGAAGATGATGAGCTAAAGAAGAAAATCGGTAAGTTGTATGTGGAAATTCATCAACAGAGATGTTCTTTGTTTGAAAGGACCTTTCATTAAGTACTAAATAGATTTTATGAAAGCTATAAAATTTTTTTCCTCAGTTTCCTTTGATTGTGCAGTCTCATAATAAAACTATTTCTGTTTTGGTGATTTTGCTCCTGCAGGAAGTCACGCAATCAACACCAACTGTTCTGCTGCTCATAGTCGCCAAGCTTTGTCCTGCAAGATGGCGGTAGAATACGATAAGTTTATTGAGTCAGGAAAAAAGTAAGCCTTGCTGCCTGAGGATGGGGTCATGCATTAATAGTCTGCAGATGATTACATTTAATCTCTTGTTTGCTTTTCCTGCTTCATAGATGGTTCTGTCACGTGGACGACGATAACTACGTGAATGTTCGGACTCTTGTGAAGCACTTGTCTCAGTACCCCCACACCCAGGATTTGTACATTGGTAAACCGAGTCTGGACCGGCCGATAGAGGCCACAGAGAGGCTAGGTGACAACAAAATGGTACGATAAAGCATTGTTGTCCTTTAGATGTTGCTGATTTAAAGAAACAGCAATGTAGTAATTGTCAGTCTTATCCTAAACTAGAAACCAGTCAACTTTTGGTTTGCCACGGGAGGAGCTGGCTTTTGTGTGAGCCGGGGTCTGGCACTGAAGATGAGCCCGTGGGCCAGGTGAGAATATATTGAATCGTTTTCCGTGAAACCAGACTGAACTTCTTCTGTTTTATTAAGATTACCAATGTTATTTTTATTTGCAATATTACTGTATTCAAATTCCGATGTTTTCATGTAGTATTCACTGGATTTGCCTTTTAAAATCTATGATTTCAGCCAAAAGTTTGACTATCTGATCACCTTCCAGAATTTTAGTCCCATCAAATTGCATAGCAGTAATGATGTGATGGGAAAGTAAACAGTAAACTGGTGTAATGTCAACATGTTATTTTATACATGATATGTAAATATCTGGTTTCAAATGCACCTCAGTAGAGCAACTGAACATTGTAAAAGTATCTCATAATAGGAAATGAGTTAAAAGAGAAAAGCATGAGTTGTGTTTTGTCTTCACCTTTGTTTTTCTCTTCTCAGTGGCGGTCACTTTATGAACACAGCAGAGAAGATCCGTCTGCCCGATGACTGCACCATTGGCTACATCATTGAGTCTGTTCTGGGAGTCCCTCTGACCCGAAGCAGCTTGTTTCACTCCCACCTGGAAAACCTGCAACAGGTGTCCCGATCTGAGATTCACAAACAGGTGAGACCCTCATAGGATATCTGGGTTGTTTTTTTCTGTTCTGAAAACATGCACCTGCAGGTTAAATTGGATAACATGCTTATAATCTTTTTTCCCCTTCTGCTTCTAGATCACTCTCAGTTATGGGATGTTTGAAAATAAAAGCAATATCATCAGCTTGAAAGGGGCTTTTTCTGTGGAGGAGGATCCATCAAGGTGGGGACATTTTTCCATTTCACATTTGTCAGATATTTGGCACGTTTCCACTCATTCAGTTCTCCATTTTCCATTTCCCAGGTTTAAATCCGTGCACTGTCTGCTGTACCCAGACACTCCATGGTGTCCCCCTCAGGTTGCCTTCTAGGGTGACCGCTCCTTTCTCATCCTCGTCCCCGTCGCGCCTCGGTATCTGAAACGCTCACGGGGACCAGTGTTTTTTCTTAGGAGACCGTGTTGCTGCTGCATTGACGCCGCAGCCGTGCATGGTCTGGAATTGTTTTACTAGGCTGCTGTGCGGCTTATCTTTGGACTCTTTTCTTCCTCTGTGGGGCCACAACTCCATCCCATAAAGCTGGGGCGGAGGAGTTCGTCTGTCAGAAGGAAGTAGCTTTTGCCATTTAGCTTTGCAGGCAATCACTTGTGCTTTTTGTGATGTAAATGTTGCTTGTAAATGCATCAGAAATTCTTATAGAATGTATTCTCATATATTCAAGCCTTTTTGCCAGCACTCTATTTTCTTTCTTCTGTTAAAAACTGAAATGCCACTCAGGTCCGTTTTGGGCTTAGAGATATTTTATAACGTGAACACTTTTCTTTCTGACATTTGCATTCAGTTCTAGTCTAAACGACTCCGGATAAATGCTCTGAGATGAAGATTTTGCTGTAATTTTACGTGAACAGTGTTACTTTTCCCACAACCTGAGCTGGCAGTTGGCAGATTTCCAAATGCATTTTTTTCTTTGAGGGACCTAATCTGAAGTATGTCAGAACAAAGCACTTTCCATCCCTTATTGTAGAAAAAAGAGAGACTTTTTTAATGATTAACTGACTGAGTTTATGTCCTTTTAAGACATACTTTAGATTTGATTCCAAGGAGAACAAAAATAACCCCCTAAGAGTCTAACTTCCCTATTCATGTCTATGTATTTAATAACACTCCTTGCATTAGTTACAATCAGGGAAAAGCAATGAGTGGAAGAGATTGTGTTTCGGGGAGAGGGGGTAACCATATGCTTTGAAGAGGTTTTATATTGTTTTAAGAATTGCACAGCTGTGTTTCAAATGACCTGATGTCTGCACCTCACCTCTACAGACCCCTCACAACAGAGAAGTACTGGCTAAAACAGCCAAGAAACAGCAACATCTGCTTGTATAGTCCATGCTGCAGTCTGTTGTGGCTTGCACAAAAAGCATTAGGAGTTTATCTGTTATTGTCAGCACAATTGGTCCTTATTTACACATAAATCCAGCTGGTTATTGTTGAGGTGAGAGCAGCGTCAGTGTTTCCACATGGAGGTGTTTTGATCCCTCTGTGTCCTCTCTCACCCATATTGGGTTTCATCTTTATGGCGGTATTGTATACTGCACTTTTGTTTAAAAGAGTAGTGATTGTGTATGCTTAGAATGTAACGTTCTCATCGTGGTTTACACCAATTTTAAATGACTTGGCCAGGGTTTGTGTTATTTTTTTGGTATTGCCTTGAACTGTACTACATGACTGGTGTTTATTCTCCAGTATCTGGAGGGTTTTAGCAGTTCATTCCCACATCTGACTTCTCAGGGATTATGAGCTGATCCTGGTATTAACCACCAAGGGACCCACGGTGGGACCCGAAAAGTTGAATAAAAGTGCATAACCACTGGGAACCTTTTACACAGTTGTCATGTTGTTCCTTTTGTTTCGTCAGAGTTTATCTGGAATTGCATTTCTTTTTAACTAGCTGCAGGGAAGTTTTATGTAAACGTGAGCAAGTTGATGCAAAACCAGAAGTGGTATCTCACACCCAAGGGGAAACTGTTAAACATAATATTAAATAATCTATTTTAAAGTTATTTTTCGTCTCGCTTGACATGTATTTACTTCTTGGCATGCATTTACAGTTGGACTGTTGTTTCTGCCAAATTTGTATAAAAAACACTTTTAAGTTAAAGGAAGTGTGTGTAATAATTAGTGACATCTAGTGATCACGTTGAAGAAAGCAGGCATGTTAACATAGCAAAACTCTTAAAATAAGTTACCTTCAAAGTTAGTAACAGTTAAAACATATTTTTAAACATATGTAATATTTCTGTGTTTGAATATCTGAATAGTTTGTGAATATTTTTTCTACCAGTATAATTAATAATGATTAACACTAGTAGATCCTTGAGAATATAATAACATTAAGCTGGAACACAGAGGACGCGGTTTCATAATCCTTCAAATATCATTCAAGATTAACCATAACTGTATAAATACGGAAAACATTTGTTACATTAATGGTAAAATAATCACAATTACAAATATACACAATTACACACGTGCATGCATCTGATATAATAAGAAGTATTAAAATGATCCAAGAATGGATCCGTGTGGCATTCCTGCAGTACAATAAAGATAAAAAGAAATCACCCAAATCTAAATGTGTTGCTTGCAGTGTTTGATAGACACAATTTCTTCTAAGGAATTGCTTGTTTTGGAAAAAAAAAAGTGTATCAACATGGATGAGGGAACATTATGATTATTTTGCTTCTTTAAAGGTCCAAGACTATGTCCAATATAATAGAAAAAGAAGGGGAACGAATACAGTGTATTGCACATCAACAAAATAAACATGTTATATTAAAACATTTTATATAAATTTCTACAAAAATGCTGTATTTGCAATAAACTGTAAGTGTAAGAGAAAGTCTCTCTAAAGTTTTCCCACCTAAACTTCTGGGATAGGTATATATATAAACAATAATCATGATCCAGTGTTCCACAAAAATGATTAGCGATAAACTCCTAAAACAAATAACTGGTGCAGGAAGCTGGGGGGATGGCAGGGTCTTTGCCAGAACGGCAACAGTCCATAAACCTAAACATAATTAAACATGTATGAAGAACTGTGCAAAATCCCGGAACTGGATGGCTTTTGCTGGAGAAATCAGTCAAAAACCCAAACAACAGCAAAGAGAATCTGAGCTGGCTGCAAAGACTGTTTGTTTAGGGAAATTGTGACACTACAGAGGACATTTGTTCACTGGTTTACCGGGTAAGCACATAGAAGACTTTAACACTAATATTTTAAAGCAATAATACTTAAAAAAAATGATGAGGTGCTTTACAGGAAATAGGAGTAGCTGACTGATGCACAGCTGAAGATTCATCATCAAAGCAATGCATGGGAGACAAATTACTTGCAGCAAACATCCTAACCACAAACCATAATCACAGCTTTGTCCTTCAGAGATGTTCAGTGGGAAAGGAGCTAAAGCCTTTCAAGTGTCTGCAGCTCATGTTCAAACAATTTTTCTATGTGTTGACTCATAGAAAGTTTTGTATAAATGCGAACAAAAAAAGTTTGCCTCATCAGTGTATCAAATTTGCAAATGAAAAACGAAAAAAAGAAATCAAGGCATCTTTTATGGTCCGTTTCAGAGACAAATGTGTTTTACAAATAGAAGGAAGAGAGAGATTTGTCCTCTGGCACAGAAACCCTGGGAAACACAACATGTGGCTTAGGTATGACAGTCTTTGAATGTAAAAACAGTAATCAGATTAAAAACAGTGTGATATTTGCTTACAAAAGAGAAAAGTTTTTATATCAACAACAAAACATGCATGTCTTGGTCTAATCTACCTCTAATCTTTACAGTCTCCCATTCAAAACAACATTTCATGTAATTTTATTCATCTTAAGTTGCTATAAAACAAAGAAATAAGATATGTGATAGCTTTGGACCGATTGGTGATCCCTTGACATCAATAATCTGTCAAACACACAAACTTCTGCGAGCAGCTTTGAATGCATAACAGCCGTCACATGATTATTGTCCTTTGGTGGTTTTCCACTGTTTATCTTCCCTGCAGTGTTGTTTGCTATTGCAATTAAGGCTGTTTCCATACCAGCTGCAAAGTAATCCAGCCTCACTGAGCTTTTAAGCACAAGCTATTAGCATTTTCAGTTTGTGCACCGAGCTCAGGCCACATTTCTTCCTCATCGCAGCTTGGACAGAGGACTGAGAGAGAGGAGCCACTCACTGGAAATGATTTATGATTGGCTAATTTGTGCTCCTTATGCAGTGAATCTCAAAGATATACACACATGCATGCGAAATTGCTGTTTATGTTGCACAAGAGGGGATCATTTTGAAATGCTTTGTTTATTTTGTGAAAACGTTTGCTGATTTTGACCTGTGAAAGTTATACTTTCTTACCTTTATTGTGAATCTGCACCTAATAAACTGATTAGAATTTAATTGTGAACTAACTAATGTGATATTTGTTCTTCATGATAACATAACAATAAGCAGATTAAATAAGTGTGCACCCTCAGATAAATACTTTGTTCCATGCACCTTTTAATCTGCTTTCAAATATTTAATCTCCAGCGAAACATCAGCTGCAGTGAATATGTTTACACTGAAATAAACTTTAGCGTTAGTTGTGAGGTTTTCTTCAAATTTGCTTATTTGTGTTCATTATCTACAGCTGTAGTGTTGAGACAGCTTCGAAAGGATAAAAATGATCTCACTGTATAAAGGTATCAGTCAGGAGCAGAGTATAATAAGATGGAAAGGTTTAAATGCAGAGGGATTTCATATGAATAACTACAGAATACCACAATTAAATAAGGCAGAGCTGAGGACAAGATGTTTTCTCTCGATCTGATAGATTTGTATAATATTTACCAGGCAGAGTGGGCAAATGATGAAGGAAGCTTTTAAAGTGTTAAGCTAAAATAGGATGAACATGTGCTTTAACAAACTATTAGATAGTGGTATATAGCCTTATGCTAACAGATTATTACATCTCTATATATACACAGTTAGAATATTATTGAACAATGCATTTATTTCAACTCAATTCACCAAGAAACATATTTTATAGCTCAATTACACAGACTGATGCTTTCAATTGTTTTTGTTAATTGTCTTTGATTTTCTGCGTTTAGAAAATGAAAGTACAAAATGTATAATTTGATTCTATAAAACCTCTACAGAAATATGAGGTTAGTGAAAGTATGCTATGTTTTTGTCATTTTAAAGAGTTTATTTTATTTTTGACAATTGAGCCTCAGAAGGCATGTTATTTATTGAATATGACTCAGGAGGGACAATATTCTCACCCTAATTCTTTGTTTTCAAGGTAAATTGTGTGAGATATGGGAAGATAAATATTAAAAGGTTTCAAAATGTTTTTAAAATGTTCTCATTTTATGTACTTCACAAAAAAACTTTTGACCCGTTAGTGTGCAAACATCTAAGGTCTCCTGAAACTGATGTTGTGTCAGTTGAAACATGTTCAACTGACTCGACATCTGAACAGTTGAACAAGTTTCAAGCAGCAACCAAACATCCAACCATCAAAACGCCTCAGATTTGAATAAAAATGAACATAATGAGATATCACTCATTAAAACTGTAAATCAGTGGTTTAACTGAAACCAAATAATGACAGATTCAAAGCAGTGGAAGAATCTCTTCTACTGGTATTTTGCATATCATAGATGTGGCGACAGATGCGCAGCTCATAAAAATCTAACTGCAGACGGCTGCCGCTCTTCCGACCACCTGGCTGCCTGTGAGCTGGGGTGAAGTGGGAAGAGGAAGGACTGCAGTGTTATGACAAATTTCTCTTTGCAGATAAAGGAGCCTGTACCATGAACACACACAACACACACAAAGCCTGCATGATCTGCCTCTCTTGCTTTTTGACTCAGGCTTTGGGAGACACGACTCCTCTGAGGACACGGGTCAGATACTAAACACAAAACATGAGTCGTTTATGTTGCAACTGACAGGCTGAGAGCAGTTAGGTTTTATGACTGATGCTCACATCAAACACTTTAATCAGTAAACCAGAGGAATGCAGGTTTGAACTCGGGAGTTGATGGGCATAGCATGTTCTTTACAGCGCTGTTGCATCAGCCCATTAAACATGAGAGTAAAGCAACATGTTGTGGACAGTATGCATTTGAATGTAAATGGGCAAACTGACTTCTCAAGAACATTTAAACATATATCACAAATGACTTCTGAAGCTCAAATACAACTACAAAGGTGTGAAATTCAATGAGGACTGACTCAGATTAAGACAGCTGAACGTTACAAAACAACTGAATCTTAACATTGATAATCTTCTGTAATTTTCTTTTGATGTCTGTAAAAGCTCTCTAACCAGTGTTAGTGTATATTTTAAATACTTTTTTTTTCCATTTTACATCTCCGCATTCAGTTTTAACAGCAGGGGACCCAAGCAAGCCTGTTAACACTCTGCATTGTGACCTGTTTAAAACACAAACATCACTGTGTGCTTTTTCACACCTCCTATCAGATCTCTGAGCGGGAAATGTGAAACTTCACATCTCTATGAAGCCACCCGCCTTTCAACTGTTTGACTCACAACAGAGAAGCAGCTCTAACTCAGAGGAAAATGGAAAGCCCCATTTTGGGGGGATGTGCTGGAGGGGAGGTGGCGAAGCATACATGTAGATGGATGCTTCTGAGGGACAGGGTGCAGGGGATTACAGAGACACTGGCCAGTTGCATATTGTCTTCATGACTCTCTCTGGCTATATTAGTCAGTCTCCAATTAACAGCCTGCATTGTCTGCAGGATTAGAGCTGGCGGGACAAGCTCTGCTGGACTGATCTCACAACAACTGGCAGAGACGTTAATCCCTCTCAGCATGTGCTACAAAGACCCACCAAGGAGGAGTTTTCCATAATCCAGGGTATCATATATCTCCGCAAGAAGAGAGACTTGAACTTCATAAGCAGCACTTGAGTTGAGGACCTGAAAAATGTGGAGGACCGCTTGACTTGAATATTTAAGGTTTCAGTTTATTCTGCAAAAACAGACTCAGGACAAACAGCTATTTTTGACAGATCAGTTAACTAAATTGTCCTCACTGATTTCTTTTTCACAAAAAATACTTATGCTCTTGTTTTATGTAAAACACAATAAATAAGAATGACACTATTGTAACTAAATTAGAAAAACAGTGGGATTTAAGAACCAGATAGATGAATGACGATGAATGTTCTCAATTCTCAAGAAAGAAGGAAAGATTTTTGTTTCACAATAATTAGCTGGAAAGAAATGTATTTTATAACAGCACTAATATGTTCAACCAAATGGGTGGATAGGATTTACCATACCACATTTGTTTTATTTTCAATAAAACCTAGATTTAACTTCACTCAGGTTATAATTTTGTAAAGAAAGTTTTGTTGCGGTGTCAGGAGGTCACATCTGTACAGATTACCTGGCAATTAGGCCTGAGTGTTGGCAAAGAGATGACATGGACCATTATATTTCTCAAAGATTAACCCCACGAGCAACATGTACAAGACAAACAACAACGGGCCAAATACAAGACCCTGAGGTTGTAGAGGAATCTCATAGAGTTGGAGAGAATAAGATGGTGAAAAATGTGGAGGAACATTGACCCATTTTCTATGTTCAATCCAGTTCTTCACTGTATGGACTGGTGTTGATTTTTACTACAATCATCAGACTATCAAATTAAATCAGTTACTCCATTCATTTATTCATTCATTCATTCATGAGGATTATAAACCTAATCATGAGTATATTGTGTAATAATGTTATATGTGGTGTATGTGCTTTCTTCACTATTGTACAGTAAGTACATCCTTCCCAAGCATGGCAGCTGTTTACACTTTGATACAATAGGCCCCAGGCGGTTTGTTTCTTTTTTTTTCTCCATCTGAAGAAGAAATAAAGAGGTGCCTTTGTAGTCCGCCGCTTTATCTTCACTGTGATGACAGTAAGTTGAGGTATGAGAGGAAAATGAGAACAATATGACCAAGACTCATGTTTTACTTGATGTTTTGACATAAGCTGAAACTACATGCAGTCAGAAAGTCAAGGGCATTAAATATTTATGGAACCTTTTGCAAGAAAAAAATCAACAATGTAGACATTTTCAGTTTTTTCCAAACTCGTGGAAAACCCGCACATTTAAACAGTTGGTACTCTGATACATCGTCACAACGTTATTGTTTGACAGAAGAATGTCTTTTAGACACGAGGTCCATCAGAGAGGTCTCAGGCGGAGGTGACGTCCGTCTCCCTTGTGTTTGGGTCTGATAAAAGAGAAAAAAAAAAATCGGAGTGTTGAATTGCCTTGATGTGGGGGAACTGGTGGGTGGTGGGGGGGTTATCTCACTTTATACTTGCTTTGCTGCCTTGCAGCTGCTCAACACTGAGAAGAAGGAGAGCCATGGTCCGACAGCTTGGCAGAGAGCCCAGTCCAACTCAGGAAGTGTCCATGTGTGTATGGAGGGGGGCTCCCTCCCCTTCTTCTTTCTCCTCCTCTTCTCCATTCAGCTCTTCACCTCAAAGCATTAGTAATGCATTCCTCCAGTTCAGCAACAAGCAGGGTAATTCAATTTCCTCAACAGTGGGGCCGTGTGAAATTTCATTTGCATGTTCAGTTCTCTGAGTTTTTGAACAAGCTGTAAAAACTTCCCTGTCTCCATTATGCTTTGTTTGATCTGCAGTTATTCCACGACAAGCGGCAGGCGATCAGGAGATGCTCTCATCTTTGTCAGTCTATCAGTGTTTGATGCTTTAAATACCTGAGGAGGTTCTACAGAGTTTTTTTTTAAATTCAGGAAAATACGAGTAATAGCTGCTTTTAGCTGAGCACAAGTGAGGTTGAAAGCTATTTTCTGTTCCAAATGTCAAACTTGGAAAGTGTGTTTTCGGAGGACAGCAGCTGCCTGGGGCCACAAAGGAAGTGACAAAACCAGACTGGTGGCCTGGCGCTGACACTGACCTCCCCGCCTGCTGTCGATGAGGCGAGGTCAGACACAGAAGTCTGGCTTTTTCATCTGCACCACTGCATAAGAAATACCTACACTCATTTAGATCCAATATGAACAAACAGATGTATATATATATATATATATAACTTTAGTAGCCTTGTTATAATTCCTGTGAGTTGTATACACTCTAGACTTTTATTACACACTTATGGCCATTATTAAGCTTTAGTTAGAAACCTGTTTTGTTAATAAATGTCAAATAATTTGGGCTTTTTAGATTATATTCATCACAGCCAGAAATGTTAAAACCTCTAAAGGAATAGTATATTTTGTTTCTGTGATTGTTCATCCACTGTTTATTCCCAGTGGTATCTAAATGAAATTTAGATGAATCAATTATGTTTTTGAATTGTGGCAGGAGAACCATGCAAGGTCAGAACTTTAGGATAGATAGACCTACCAACTGCATCACTGTCAAATAAATGGACCAACTTCTCTTTTTATTTATTCCTTTGTCAAATTTTATTTTATTTTTATCTGCAGGCTCTTTGGTGGTTAAATTTGTTCTGAAGTATTAGATACGAGTGAGGCTTCACAGAAAATTAGCAAAAAAAAAACTTACAATGTTGGATCAGAAGGAAGAGAAAAATTCAGAACATGATCCTGCAGCTGTCATAATAGAAAATGTTTTTTTTTTTAATTCTGACAATTGTATTTGTCTAAAAGGGAATAAAGGAAAACAAATGAAATTGCTTTGATATATTCCTGCATGATCAGTGTTCAGGTATAGCTGGGGGAAAAGTGTTTTTTTTTTTTTACTTCCAGGGCTTCAAAGCTTTAACTTTAAATTTGTTTTTTAAGTTGGAAAAAGCACAAAGGTTCATCTGTTGCAAAAGAAGATCAGAGCAGTGAAGCTTTGCTGCTCCCTGGTGTTTGTTCTGTTTCAAGATTTGTTCGCATTAACGACCCCAGCAGCCTCCGCACTTCAGTTAAAAGTTCCTTTAATTTCAAAACACAGCATTCAAGCTTCAACATGACCACAGCCTTTACAAGAACACATTACAAAATTATGTATAAAAAACAGATCTATTACACAAAAGAAAAAAAAACAGACAAGTCTATTTATATTTACATAATTTTTTTAAAAAGTAAAATAAAGAAACGCCTTAAAATGAATCACAGGCTTTCTAAAGAAAGAAAAAATAAAGATTTCAGAGTTGGAAATGTTTTGTAATCATCTTTACCGGTACATTACAAAAAGATCAATACTACTACTACAAAAAAGAAAACAAAAACCCAGACTGCATCAGTGAATTATCAAAGAAAAAAAAAATATTGTTTTGAAAAACTCAGGCTCATTTTTTGTTTCACAGCCTCTCGGGAGCTGCTGGCGGAAAAAGAAAACATCTAAAAAGTTACTGAGATACTAAAAGATTTGTGCTTTAGTTGTTGGCACAGTCTCAACATCACTTCTTACACAGATCACATCTTAAGAAGCAAGCAGAGGCAGCCGAAATGCAAAACAACTCACTCCACATTTGAAGGTTTGTCATGCTGCAACAGATCATTTTCAGAAAAAGAATTTCAATTTATTTTTTCACAGAAAGTTGAAGATTTCACAATCCTTTCACAGCACCCACTACTTTCTCTGAGTGTTACATAAATGCTAAAACACATTTGAGGCACCGCATTGCAAATGCATTACATTTCCTCCAGAAAAGCCTCTAGAGAAAAAGCCATTTTTATCAAGTCGAAACTCCTACTGGGACGATTACTGCTGCATTTTTTTTGAGTGTGACCAGTTTGAATCACAGAGAGCATTACAGGCAGTTAAGATACAGGGAACTCCAACTTATCCTTAAGCCCTTGAAGCGACCACACACTTGTCTTTTTCACAGTCATCTGCTGGAAAAATAAATTCCAACTCGTTTCATTTAACCAAATAAAAGACGTGTCAGGTCAGAGCTTCACAAGTGAGTCGCAACTGCTGTGAAAAAGTCAACCAATAAGAAGAAAGAAACAAGACTGTGGTCAAACATGCAATACCACAGAAAAACTGGTCCCAGACAACAGACTTAACATAGAATGTCACTATAAGCCAAGTGTGTTAGTTTGTGTTGGATGTGCCACAAGTACAGTACGATTCAAGCTTCAAAAACAGTAGAGTCTTAACAAGCTAAAGTTAATCTAATCAATGGAAAAAGTAGATCTAAGCTGAGTGTGAAAGATCATATCTACAGATTCCAGAGTAAACACAGAGTATGTTACAGTACTTAAACCGCCATGTTTGATATCATGAATTATAGCTAAAAGTTGTTGCATCGGATCAGCTCAGGAGTTCAGTTGCAGGACCCTTAATGATGCGTGCAAAGATAAACAATGGAGTGTACATCTGTACTTCTGACTCAGTTTGTAATCTGATGCATGTCCTCTGGTTCTGCTTCAGCCAAGCAGGAGAAAGCATGTTTGGTTCAAATAAACTGATAGAGAGAAAACAAGCAGGAAGCAGAAGAAATGGGACTGATCAGTTGAGGAGAGGCTTCAGAGATGTGCAGCACTGCAGACCGGTGGAGAGCGGAGAGACTTAATGAGAAGGAGGGTTGTTGGGATCGGGTCGACTGTTGGCCAAGTACTTTGCCCGCATGCTGGAGGTGTACTGTAAAGACGAACCAGACGAAAATAGGTTATTGTTTTACTCTTTATACATGCATACATAGAAAAAGGTTAAAAAAAAAATTCTGTCTGGTCTCAAAAAAAACTACAAAATCTCGTGTAGGATTTTCTCATTCAACAGCAACACACAGTTTTTATAGATGGAAAGAGATTTTTGGAGCTTGTGTGTAAAAAATGCATGAATTTCACTAAATATTGATTAGATAACTGTAATAACTATACAAAATACAAAGTCAAAAGGAAAAACAACAAAACACTAAAAAGAGAAAATCTTAGACTATCTTTCTACAGGGACATCAAAATCACAGAAAAAAAAATTACAGGAGACAAATAAAAGGAACTGTCAATATAACTCTGCTGTAGTTTGAATCGTTTTTCTTCCTGTTGTGTGTAGACCAACAGAGCCAGACATTTATATAGAGGAGGAACGGATCCATGCATGTATGGATGCGAGGAAAATGAACATAACAGGGGCTGCATTTCACTCCTGTGGAGGCGACCATCTTGGATGCATTTAGGTTCAGATGCATTTTATATGATTAAAAAAATAAACCCAACAAAAAACACCAGAACTTCCTCTTTTCAATATCAACTTAACTGCATAATGCAGACCATGAAGTTACTACAACTTCATGATCTGCATGCTTTTAATATTTACTACAGGAAAGAGAATGGTAGAATCTTGTAGCGGCACTCTAGCCAGGTCTCCATTTTAGTCTCAAGACCAGATATTCAAAGTTCTGGTTTTATCGAGACCTCTAACATGCTGGACTTGTAATCTTCTCCATGAGATCAGGAGAAGAGCTGCGACGGTCTTTTGTGTAAAACTACTGGCTGCATTCACATGCATCCAATAAAAACTTTTATTTTGAAAATGTCCATATTATCACCTGGGCCCCATGTGGCGAGGATGAGAAGAGGAGAGGGATGACAAAACAAAATGGAGAAACACTTCTTGTGTTTCTGTGTGGATGTTTTTCTCTGTATTAGAGAAAGAGTCCTCTGCCTCCACTCACTCTGCCTGCATTTTTTTTATTAATGTTAAAAAAAAGAAGGTTTTTGCTGAATTAAATGTGACTTTATGCTTTCACCTATGCATTATTTAAACAAAATAAACATATTATAAAGTCAATCAAATTGAGGACCAAAAGTGCAACAATTAGATAAAGAAATTTTTTTAGATATTGTGATAAAACTGAAAATACACAGTAAGTTAAGTATTTTTATGTATTTAAATATTCCAACAATTTATAAAGCCGATAAAAAAAAAAAAAGTGAAATCATTATGGTTTACAACAGTTTTCTCACCTATTTAACTCAACAGGTAAAATGGTGACTGATCTGAAATATAAAATATCAGAAAATATTCAATGAGCCACAATGAAGGCTGCAATCAATTCATGATGGGCCATGGCAAAGCAAAAATACAAAATAATAAAAATACAAAAATTTTGCAGGATTTTAAAATAATTTAAAACTTAAGTGATGATTTCCACAATGAGTTATGCAATTCTAATCTACCAGAATACCAAAATAAACATATATGCATTCTTTTTTTATAGTGATTTCTTAAGCAGAAGCGCTCATTTAGTTATTAAATTGGAGCATTTTTGGCCCTCGATAAAAGTACTCAAGAAAATACAAGTCATAAAAATGCTGGAAGGGATTTATAATTTCACCACTGAATTCATATGCTACAGTGATTCAGGGAAGAGTTGCAGCTTCACATGTTCCTGTAGGTTTGGGAGGGGGAGGCAAGCATGCAGCCCAGGACAGGATACAAACATCAGATTAGACACCAGGTAGGACAGCAGAGGAGAGAGGAAGGGGTATATGAGGAGGGGGGGTTCCCTAAAATCCCACCGCTGGGACCTTAGAATGGGGTCAGCAAAGCCAGAACTCTGGGAGGTGACACAGAGGGAGAACAGGCCAGCAGGTGTGGGGAGGCGGGCGGGCGGCCATGTTTTGTACCTGGTAGTAAAGCAGATGAAGTTACCAAAACGATCTTGAACTCTCCGAGGGCTTTAACTGCCAGCAGTGACCGCTGTTACTGTCCGCGGCAGTCAAATACAACTGGATGGGTTCGCAGAGAAAGAACGACAAGAAGAGAGTACAGAGCAGATGCACAAAGCAGCGTCCAGGTCCAAGTAGACACACAGACACGAGGGAGAGCAGGGTTTCTAGAGGAGGGGTCAAGGCCGGGGTGTGTCGGGGCTAAATAACTCAGATCAACTCTATATTCTTTACTGGGAACAAACTGAAACAATCCTGAATACAGGAGTGAACCTCAGAGATCTGTTTAATAAAGCTTATTCAGAAAAACAGCATGGCTCATATGTTTGACGGATGTGATTGATTCCTAAGGGCTGAGGGGCAAAATACACACCACATCTGCTTAAAGGTCACTACAGATGCTGTTACTTATTAAGATATTGTACCAGCAGTCTGCTGGTTCAAAAAAAAAAAAAAAACAACAAATACAAAAGAAAACAAAAACTTACAGAGGGAGGAGGAGACTCGCGTCCGATCAGTGGCGTGTTTTCACACCGAGAGTTCTGGAAGTTGGAATTCTGAGCCCTGCAGAAGAGGACACACACACACACATATCAAATACACACCTCATATATAAGTTAACCTGCAAACATCTAAACAACTCATTTAAAATGCAGGTCTTTGTGACGTGAAAAAGGAGACAATAATGCATCAGTTCAGTATTTTTTTCAATTATTGCTGCTGTCAGATAGAATCCTTGCATTTCCAAAAATATGTTTTCAGGAAATTAAATGTAAATCCATACAGTTGAATCAAAGTTGCTCTTTTAAATAGCTTGAGTGGAAATGTAAAAACTAAACCTCCAACAGACATGATTACTAGAGCTGATTTTTATAAGAAAACAATTATGAAGTTTTGTCTGACAGTAACAATAAAGCTTTAAAACTCAGATGAAATGCAAACCTTTTAAAACGAATACAAATATTCATATTACTATTCCTCAAACACAAATATTAATACTTTGTGTTCTCAACTTAGTAATGTTTGTCCACTCATCCTCCGAACGACTCTCCAAATTTTTCCAACTTTAATTGTCAGCTCAAACTATTTAGTGCTTTATTTAGTTGAACAATGAAGGAATGAAAACTCTTATCTTTCTTGTCGATTGCTGAATTCGTGGAGACAAATAAGAGCAATAGTTAGAACCGCATTGATAAAATCCTCAGTTTCATCTAAAGATAAGTAACCCCAGAGGAAGATGCTGTCACCATCATCTTTTCCAGTGGGTATTGTCTTCTTTAGGTGGCGCTAAATTTTAGGATTGTGGCCCAAACATTACAACTACAGTAGGCTTCATCAGACCATGACACATTAGTTTACAAAGGTTTGAGAGAGTCTAGACAGGCCTGGATGTTTTCTAAAGAAAATATTTCTTGTAAACCTAATCTTTAGTTCACTAGAGGAAATTTTTACTAAACAAGTACTTGGAAATCCCTGCAGTTCCATCCATTCTGCTGTCGCTCTGACCAGTTTCAGTCTTGCTTCTTCATTACTTTCAGAAAAAAATCCCGTTTTTTTTCTTTTCTCCAATTTTAGGGGGATGACTTTGGTATTGAGATCAACAAAGTATTAGTTCACATGCGTCAAACTCAAGGCCCGGGGGCCAAATCCGGCCCGCCGTAGCTTTTGTTGTGGCCCTCTACAGTCTAGACTAAACACTAAGTGTGATTAAATATTATATCATCAATCATATCAATGCAGTTTTTATCTGTTTACTGCCAATTTATATCAATCAATCCCTCCAGTTTCTTGAGAATTCAGTTGGTGTATCTCTATAGTCCATGATTTATACAGCGAGTAAATAAAAAGTCACATTTATTATTAGTCCCTGAAGGGACAGAAAAGATCTTCAATATTATTATGTAATTTTAAGAATTTATTGACATACTAACAGTTTGTGAACAGGTTTTATCAATTCTGGCACAACCGGCCCTTTAAGAGCCTTCATGATTTTGATTTGGCCCAAAACGAAAAGGAGTTTGACACACCTGGTTTAACATGATGCATATTTATGCCACAAGGTTACCCCTGCTGTTTCACCCTGGAGATTTTATTTTCTCTTTATGCAGAAAGATAAAGTCTTGCTATTAACATCACAAAATGTCAGTAGTGTACATTTTTGTATACATGCACATAAGGATTTTAAAGAGAACAGGCATTAAACTTTGCTTCCACCAAGGTTTTGCACAAAGTTAGAAACTGAAGTATCCCCATCCCCCAGTTTCATTAGCATGAAGCCTCAGAGAGCTTTGGGTTTCACAACCATCACAGCTGGAGAGAAACAGCTGCATCTGCTGACTATGGGGGGAACTAAGCTTCTCTCTGGGGTCACATAAACTTCCTCTTGACAACAAGAGGAAATTATAAAAAAAAAAAGAAATCTGCCTTAATGTGCAGAGTTAAGAACATGGCATACAAATACATCAACCACTTCTGCTTTCAGTTACAGTCTCCTATTGCATGGTTTTAGGCAGGTGGGACCTTACATGTACTCTGTGACCGGAGCGTTGCTGACGGTGTGGGCTGTAGCAGGAATGGACGTCTCGCTCCCATAGCTGCTGCCACAGCTGTACAGGCTGGGCATGTGGACCCGGTACAGGCTGTCGTGGGTCTGCCGCCCGCCGGGGCTCAGAGACTCATCTACACTGTCCTCATCGCTCCTGCAGAAAGCAAAAACAACAAAAAAACAAACTCATTGAATTTTAAACGACCACCAGGGGGCACCTCTGATCTACCTCAATGATGACAATGGAGCAAAAACTTGCCACACCGTCACATTTTCCCTCCTGCGACTTTTAGCCTTTTTAGATTGAACCCCAAAAATGAAAAAAACAAAAAAAAACAAACAAGATGCAGAATTATAAAAACCTTGTGCAAAAATATACCAGTGCAGTTTGTTCTGTTTCAACTAAAATGGTCACAACAAATATATTTTGCTTCTGTTGAGATAAAAATCTGGAACCCAGACTATTAGAAAAATAAAAATAGTACACGTCTCCCCCTGGAGTTCATGCCCACCACCTGCTTGACTTCCATCATACCATATTTATGACATCATCACTGCATTTATTATACTTTCCTAACAGGTTTCATCACACATGCATGTTGGGAGTTGATTCCAAACAGCATAATTATGGCTCAAAACACTAAAGAAATGTTGGTCTTGCTTGTAAATCCCAGTCATAACCTGCCCCTGTGCTGCGATTCCAGATGTGCTGAAATAATTAGCTTCCATGCTTCATTACGACTCGACTGCTAACAAGCTTAGCGGAGAACACTGGAAACAACAGACTGGTAAAAGCGTGAGCTTTTTGCTTTGCGACAGGAAGCACCAGCTGAGTTAAATCTGATGAACAAACCCTCTCTTTTGATAAGGAGTAATCAGTTAATTATGTGAGGGAGCTGGAACCATTTTCCAAGTAGCAACCCTGCAGTCATTCTCCTGCTGCTAATGGGAAAAAGAAATCTGAATAATGTTATATTTTTGCTGAAGATCAAGCGAAAGGTTGTGATAGATTTTGGTCAACATGGCACACTTAGGTGGAGAAAGCATCTGGAGTCTTCTGGGGTGGATGGATTGTTGTCTTCATTCTGATACAAAGCTTACAGAAAAAAACCTAAAAAGCTGATTTTTTTTAACCATAAATGATTAATCACTTTTCCTTTTGAATTATTAATCATTCCACATAAAACTCTGAGTATAAGTTTGGCACGGAAGCTTTTGAACGGCCACGTTTGTGGAACTTTCCAAGAAGGCAGCCGATATCTCACCGCTTGCCGCGCCAGGTGTGAGGCACGCTGCAGACGATGGAGCTGAACATGAGCGCAGTCACGAAGGAGAAGAGCAAGAGGTAGATGAGGCCTTCCAGTCCATCATAGCACAGTCCTGTCATGCCCTGAACATAGTCCTGCAAGACAAATTCAGCCTACAGTCAAAAATCCTTACAGCAAGTATCAAAGTCGAGCCCTGTCGGTTAAATCTGATCCGCCATAACTTTTTATGTAGTCCTCAGAACTCTAAAGCATGGGTGTTCACACTTTATCATGTGGACCCCAAAATGCTCACCTCAAAAATCCTTGTGGGCCAAAAAAAGTATAATTTTTAAAATCTAAAATCATCAAAATGTAGTTTTGATTTTTTTAACTTACCCAACAATAAACTAAGCATGAGTTTTTCAATGGATTTCTTTGCATAAATGGAATTGTAGGTACAAAAGTTCAAATGTTTTTTTTTTATTTATTGTTAAATAAAAAGCATCCAGTTTTCTCATTATTTTGGGGTTGACTGAAGAAAATAAAAACAAGTTAAATATTTAACTTTAAGAATTACTCATGAAATGCATAGACAGCTATTTAATGGTGATTTCATTGATATATTTTGCTACCACCTGTCCTTTGAGTGTATTCATGATTTTGATGTGGGTTAAAATGAAAAGGTGATATATACCAAGAAAGTTGTATAAAAATAGTTTTAATTTCAAATGATTTTGGATGTGCATCCTGGGACTTATGAATTGGGGAGCACTGAAGAATTCATAACACAGCAGAATAGACAAGTACAGGACACCAAAATGTAACTAGAGTGAAAACTCAGGCATCAAAGATGAGTTCCTTTATACAAGTTAGCTGCTGTAAAAACTGCCTGAACGAATCAGTTTCCTGCTCGGAGCAGCGCCACGAGACAGTGTCTCGGCTTGCCATCTCTGCTCACCATGTGCAGGCTGCGACAGTCCACCAGCGCCGTGAGCTGATGAAGGCTGATCTCAGTGGTGTTCAGAACCCCCTGAATCTCTTCCAAACTTCCCTGGGAAGAAATGGAGAAGAAAAAACTGCATAATTGAACAGCTGAAACACCAAGAAAATCAGAAATATTCAGAGTTAACACGATAAGCTAAGAACCTTGAGCAACATTTTTCTGTTCCTGCTTGCTAAACAACTCAAACACTCAGGAATGGAAGCAGAAGAGCTGCATATCTAAAACGGAAGCGAGTTATTTCTCTATTATTCATTCAAAGCGCATTTATCTGGGAACAGCCTTTCAGAAATATACAGCAGTAAGAGCTGAAAAGCAGATTTTAATTCATGATAATTTTAATAGACTGCCTCCATTTTTCCTCTAGTCAACATGTTATCTCCATCTTTAGCTGGAAACACATCAGCTTGCCTGACAAAATAATTTGGACAGCCTCAGCACATTTCTCTGTGCGTGTCGGTGAAGAGGGAAGCATGCCCTTCTGTGTTCCTATCATCAGCTCTCATTCATGCCGCCATCAACAGACTACAAACCACCGATAGACAATACCGATGCTGTGTGGACCAGGCACAGTGAAAGCCTAATGCATCTAAATGGACATAAAGCAGGTCCCAGGTGTGCCATCAGCTGATGGTTATGATGGACAGAGCCAGCTCCCCCGTCTGCAGCTCAGTCTGATTCCTTTCACTAAGACACAGTTTCAGCCCCTCATAGCTTACCCGGGTCTGTATGTATTCTCTGGTGGCAGAGCGCAACAGCTCAGACACGTCGTCCTGCATCTCCACTAATGCTTTATGGCTCCCTGAAAGCTTCTGAAAAAGAAAAAAATTGACAAAGTGAGTGACGACCGTGTGCAAATAAAAGTTTTACAATTATCAGAAATATCACTAGGAACCTTCAACGGCTATTTCTATTTCACTTTTATAAGGCATTATAAAAGTTAAAAGCACAAAGCCATCTATACTCTGATATATGAACACTCCAATAACCACGTCATCCCTTGACATGAGAAGCACTCAAAGGTTTTGATTTATTGATGTGGGCTGACCATATAAGATGCAGATAATTCATTTTGAGAAACAAGTTTGACATCAACAGGAATATGCCACAGAAACATGGCAAAGCTTTGAGTTGAAGGTTTTTCTCCAAAGTAAAAAAATGTAAGAACATTTCTCCAGGCTGAAGCTAAACATTTTCATTTAAACTTTTAGATCAGAGCTCAGTGCATCTCAGTTTCACTCCAACTGAGATGTTGGAGTCAAACTGAAAAGCAAGAAAAGTGAACATTTTAAAACGGCAAAAACAAAATAAACAAAACAAGTGTCATGTACTCAAATAGCTCAGTGGAGATTATAATAAGGAAGCAAAAGTACTGCTTTATGTTGTCGTACAAGCTTTTTCTTTGTTCCTTTTATAAACAGAACGTCACAAACACCTACTAGAGATCAATAACAGTTTTCATTTCAAGTTTGTTATTTGGAGGTGCTGCATTTGTCTTTCTTTTGGATCATCAAATAAACTGTTATTCAAGAAAATAAATTCATTATGCTGTTCTAAAAACATCTTTGCACAGACTGTGCTGGTGTGCAAACAAATGTTTAATGAGTGCCGTTTGCACAGGCTCAATCCTATTAGCATGGACGCATGCTGTGGTGCATCAGATGAACTCCCTGAGAAAGGAATGCACTGAACTGCTGCAGAGGCATGAAAAAAAAAAAACTTGCTAAACAAGCAATTTTTGTTATCATCCCTTCGATTTGAGCTGTAAACACATTAAGCTAACATTTCAGAGTAAACAAATTTGTAGTTGTAAAATGCAAGTACAACAAACCTGCTGGAAGGGGTTGGTTTGGTCCGGACTGCAGATAAGGTAGTACTGGAGGATCTCTGAGAGGAACAGAGACAAGAACATGTTAGAGAAGCATACATTGATTCTTATTTGACTGAGACAACATAATTACCGTTTTAGCAGTTTCTACATTATCATTCAGTCCAATGACTGTCAACTGGTTGTCATTAATTTGCTAAAATCCAGAAGCCTGTTTAATCTTGGTAAGTATCTGAGAAAACTGACCAGTGCTATAAGTTTAACAGAAGGTCACAAAACACAGTGGAAACTCCTGAATCTACTTCAACCCACTTCAGACAGATTTCATGCAAAGGCAGAGTTGCAGCATTGATGGAGTTTAATCTGCTTGTGCTGCAATAAAGAGGGTTTTATAAATAAAGCAATGCCATGTGAGAAGAGAGAGGAAGGTAAATGCAAAACAAATGAACAGAAAGCATAAAAATCTCAATTCAGAGAGTATTTTTGCCTTTAATATGTTCTGAGAATGTGTTACCCACACTAGGTTCTATCTTCTGTCTTTAAAGTTTTGTTATCTTGTGACAGCTTGCAACAAGTCAGTACCAATATAACTATGTACGAGACAATCCTGAACTCTCAAACCTTAGAAAAGATACATAAACGTTAAATTAACTATTTTAAATCCCTGTAGCTAATACAGACCAAGTGAGAAGTGCAGGTATAATTCCTCCTACAGCACACAGCTTTGTAAATACACCAAAACCCGTTACATCATCAGTGCTGTTATTGCAAACTTGAATTCTGTTCTCAGTACAAAGTGAACCAGAGAGGATTAGAATGATTAGAGGCTAAGGCTTGCAATCGCCACGCACTTCCGTCGATGAGGAATCCTTCACATCTGACTCAGAAGTACTGCGACACAGAGCCAAGCTGTGAACACCGCCGCCACCAAACTGACACATAACGTTGGTGACATTCAAACTCTCTGCTGAGTCAGGAGATTCAACACAAATGAACACCGGTGAAATGTTTTCGACACAGGAAGGAAAAACACACGCACAGGTCTCTGTGCGTGTGTTCCTAATGTTCTCGCTGACGAGCGAGAACATTAGGAAGAGCAGATTCTCTGATCTCAGTGATTGTTGCTTCAGACACCTATATCTTTGGTAATTTATTAATAGTGCTGTTAATGATAAAATAAGCAGTTTTATCATTATTAACGATGGTCTGCATAATAATCCAGTGCAAATACTCAGACTTCTAAAACTATGCCACTTGAGAACTTATGAGTAGAATATATTTTCAGAAAGAGATTTCTTTAAGCTAAAATGCTAAATGTATATATTTCATGTACAGTTTTGATTTCATTACTGCTCTAAATGTTCCTTCAGCAACTAGCCTCTCTTTTCAGTCTATATATGCCATATAACAATTAATCTATTACTAAAACAGTTACCAGTTATTTCAATTCTTGACTTATCATGATTAATCACAAAAAGATGATGGGCAAATGGATGGAAAGATGGATGAAGAGACAAATGGACAAACTAATAGTGAAACAGAGAGACGGGAATAATCTTTAGACAATGGTTTACTCTGTCTCATTGTCTTACATTTGTTTCTGTCTTCAGAAAACTTTATGGGCTTTTTTTTATGATCGGTTTGCTAATCTCTGCTGTCTTGAAATATACAGTCATTAAAAAATCATCTGACTGAGCAACACTGATAGATTCACTGGAGTATCTATTTAGTTGATTTGTGTTTTATTTTTAACTTCATGAAATTTTAAAAGGCTGGCAATCAGAATAACTGACTAAGCAAAGAATCAGCTAAACTACCTTCAATCCAATTGTTGAAGCAAACAAATCACAAAATGCAGATAGCTTTAGATGTATAGAGTAAGGATCTGGGTTCTTTAATTCAGATTATAAAACTGCAAGACAGGTAGGACTAGAGAACGTGATGTGAAACAATATTTCTTGTTTAAATATATGTAGCAGAGAAAGTGCTAAATCAAATATTGTAGTAAAACACTGTTACAGTAAAAGTGAAAGCTGATGAAGGGAAAAAATATTGAGAGTAAACACTTGTATGGGCAAGTGTTTTGCATTGCAGAATTATAATGTAGAATTAGTCAAAAAAGTGTAATCTAAAAAACTTGTCAAAAAAAGAAATAATAGTGAATGTACAAAAAATTGCATGAAGCTCAAACATAATTTTGTCTCAAGTTTTAGGCTGAAAACATATAAAAACATAATTATAAGACAGATTATTGAATAAATAGTAAATCTGTTCTTATTGCTCACTTTGGATCAACAGCAAAGCACCTAATTACAGCCGACGTTTTAATTTCTGTTTGCCTGCATTCAGCAGCTATCATATTTAAGAAGAAAGCAGGAAAGAGCTCATTTAGCTGAGATGATGTTGACAAGGAACAACGGTTTTATTTTAAAAACACCATTTTCATTTCCTGTCTTTGATCTCCTCCTTTCCGCCTCATATCTCCCTCATACACAAACACAAGAAAACCCAAGGCTCTTTAATTGTTATCCTGTGACATGCCTCCTGTCATGGAACGAATAGCAGAAATTGCTACAGTGAGATGTGTTAGAGAGGCTTTTGTGCCATTTCAAATGGCAACCCATTTCCCCTTGACCTTTATGCAGATGCAGCAGCAATTTTTGGGAGCTTTTTGTGGATGAAAAAAAATACGTCATCTTGTCTAATTACCATGGAACAATCAGAGGAATGAGAGGAAGAAATGAGATTCACTCATAATAATACTCCCATTTAGCAGATGATGGATCGGATTGCTAATTTTAGACATGACTGCATGTTGCTGTGTGTGTCTGAATCAAAATATAATGGAAGGCATCATACCTTTATCGATGACCCCATATTGGTCCACTACTGTGGTAACATATGTATCAGGAGCAAAACAGAAGTCACTTGAGCTCTAAAAACAAGAAAATTCAGATCTAAAATTAGTCAATGATCAACCTGAATAACACTAAAAGAAATTAATGTACATTAAACTTATTGCGGTAAGAAAAAGCTGGCTCAATCTCAGCTGAAAATAACTTATTTACGCTTATTCAGGCACAAGAGACAAAGATTATAAAGTGAATGCATAATTTCTTAATTTGCATAAATGAAGATTAACTTGTATCAGCTAGATGTCCATTAAAGCTACATGAAAAAGAAACTGGATTTAAAATGCTCTTTTGTGCATTTTCAATAAACAGCTTTCCCTGTAACAGCACGGCTGCAGTTCTAATAACAGCTGCTAGGCTTCAATTACAGGACTTAATCATTGTTATTAGTCTTCAGGATTTCTGGAAAAAGCTAAGTGACCCAAAAAAAAAAAATGGACACAGGTGTTTATTGAAGCAACATATTCAATATGTTTATTGAAAATGGCATTTGAGAAACATGTATTCATTCTGAGATTTAGAGTATTATATCCAGCTTTATTATAGGTTTAAAGAATTTAACAGTCTATCATTTGAGTATTTCACTTCACTTTCATCAAGATTCTAGCAGAATAACCATATTGAACAATTACCTGTGTTAAACAGAACGGTTCCACAAAGTAAACAAGATCATTCCCTGTAGACACTCACCGCAGAAACAGCCAGTTCCAGCCCCAGGGAGACCCAGCTGATAATAAGAGCAACGACACCAAACAACCACACCCTGTGGGAAGCAAGAGGAGGTCAGGGGATCACTTCAGCAGCATTAGACCATGAACTATTACATCAAGAGGTACACTTCCAAAAAAAGAGGCTTACCACAATAAAACTGATTAAATTACATGGTCAAAGTGAACAGTTTCTGTGGTAATAAAACATAAGGCTCCTATCTAAAAAACAAATCTAAAATGTTTTTTGATCTCGACATCTATGAAGTAAATACTAATACAATTCTGTTCTATTTTTAAAGAAAATCATTGTAATTATTGCTTAGGTCTTTTTTTTTTTAGGTTTCTGCAAAATTCAGGACTACTATTAAAATAAAAAGAAAGATTCACAAAGTTCACTGTCAACTGAACATTTTTGTGCAAAATTTAAATAGGAAGTTGAAATTTCGACATAACATGAAGAACATGAACTTGTTGCTTGTTAAAACAACAAGTTCATGTGGGGAAACATTGACCAAATGATGACACTTACGCTATAAGTATTCCCTTTGAGTTGCGAATGAGACCAAATAGAACGAGAAGGCAGATGAGAACGTCGAAGAGTAGCAACGTGATGTATCCCAACCACCTGTGGAGAGAGTTAATTCTTTATGCATTTTATTTGATCCTTCTACAACTAATAGAACACATTTGTTGCATAAAACTATTCCTGCATACTAGGCAAATATCAATCAACAGTGGTTGATGTTTTTCAGATCTAATTATGCCAGTCTATAAAAATGTGCATGAAATAAATTCCTTGTGATACTAATTAAAACAGACGTAAGATTTGAAGAATGCATCTGACTGTACAAAAAGTAGTGCAAACTGTTTAATTACCATTCCATTTTAATAGGAGTGATGGGTAACTATCGGTTTCGGCTAAATTTAGGATTGATAGAAAATGAACATTCAGAAAGTGAGGCTAATCTCAACAGAAGGTGTTGCCAACAATTCAAGCAAAAAATAAATAAATACATAAATAAAGTTTGAGTCTCTTTAGAGGCACAGACAGTCACTAACCCTATAATATATTAACAATTAGCCACTATTCATAATACAAAAGAAACAAAAAAAAGCATACATTTTGTTTTGCGTTGAAGATGTCTTCCTTCTGTGACACTGCGTCTTCAAAACCACTAAACAGTCCTGCTCACCTCTCAAACTTATGCTTTTTCTAATCAATAATCCAGCCTGATGGTGCTTATTTTCAGTTGTGTGGTCACATTGAAGTGTACCATGAGTTGAAAACAGAACCCTGATCTCTTAATGAGAATAAATTTAATTACCTTTATTATAAGACAATTTTAATAAAACATACAAATTGTTAGTGAACAAAGAGCAAACTGCTGGCAGCTAAATATCAGGGACTACATTTTTCCTTGAATGTGCAGTTGAATGCCTACTATTACATAACCACTCCAAATAATGTTATTTCTATTAACACTTTTTGCTGCACTTGCATACTTTTGGTATCATGTAAATGGCATCTGGCCAGATTTCCATTAGAGTATTTTTTATTAGAAAACCTTTGAGCTCGCGGCAAGTTTAATGCTGCCTAATGATGTCCTGAAGTCATTTCTTATGATTTGCAGTCCACATAAACTCCTTCTTTAGATTTCCAATAAACATAGAGGAAAATCAATTCAACAGAGTCCAGCCATTCTAGATCATTTCACCAAAGCTTTCAATATGAAAGGCAGATCAAGTTTCCACAGCGTTATGCATTAACGTTTCAGTGTCTGCACATAACGCTTAATAAAAAAATAAAATAAAAATTAAAGCTGCAAGCAGCCTCGAACGGCCCTCGCAGTCAAGCGCCGCTCCGGCCTATTGTCCACCGCGGGGTACGAGCAACCGCCGCCTCACGCCAGCCACCACAGAAGCTCTCACGCAGTTTTCAGCTCCTCCGCCCGCACCGCGGAAGCTGTTGCTCAGTTTTCATCAAAGCTGCGCACGTGCTAAGACAGAAGTTGTTGCGCAGTTTCCGCGCCCGTCCACCAGGCGGTACGCATCTATGCGTTCGGCGGCTATCCTTGACGATGCAAAAAAATGTGGTATAGATTCATTGCTTTAGCGAGGAAATATAGCTGGCGGATTAATGTAGGACGCGCAGTGGAGTCAAATATATTTCAATGCTGTTGTTCTCTTTAGAGGTCAACAAAGGTCATACGTATCCAATTTGGCGTCAGTCGGATGATCCACGTGTCATTTACAGCCAATCATATGCACATAGCGAAGTACTACAGTTCGTCATTTTTCATCATTTTCAGCTGTGTTTCTAAACCACTCTATTTCATTGTTGGAGTAATACTTACTCAGAGTGGCGAATTACTGAAATGGTTTGTAAGAAGTAAGAAAACGCTACATTTACTGCATGATTTAATTCAACAAAAATTATCTGAGACATTTCTATCCTTTTAGAAATGTCATGGCAACACACTCACAAAGTTTTCACGCCCATCCGCCCGTGGATCTGTTTATCATCGGTGGAGGAACACTGACACCTACTGGCGAAATACTGATATTGTTCTTCATCCTGATTATCTGCTGTTTCATTTGTGGAGCAATACTGACCCCAAGTGGCGAATTACTGAAATGGTTTATAAACGGCAAAAATGGGATCAAAATCTGAACTTCAATCTAAAATGGCCGACTTCCTCTGGGGTTTAGACCATGGCTCCAAGAGACTTTTTTGTAAGTCCTGACATGGTACACATGTGTACAAAGTTTCGTAATTGTAGGTTAAAGCATGGCTTGGGGCTGATCATTTTAAATTTTCTAGGGGCGCTATAGAGAAATTGGGCCACACCCTACAAATATTGTGATGGATTCCTGTCGGGGAGTGGATGAAGATCCATCCTTGTGAGTTTGGAGCAGCTGCGCCCAAAAATGTGGAATTGAGAGCCAAACGTATGGCGATGGCGTTACAGGACACTTCGCCACGCCGCCACGCCCACCTGCTCCATCGTAGCTGGTCGGGATTAGAATCCTCAACACACCAACATGGCTTCTGTGTCTGGGCACAGTTTCATGTTGATGAGGTCAAAGGGGTCAGATAGCGACCTTTCACAGTAAAACATTACACTTCCTGTTCTCAGGGGGCGTGGCCTAAGTGATGTCATCATTCGACCATACGGTATTGTAGGACACCCGATGATGATCAATCACAGTAACTTTGGTGCCTCTGTGAGTTTCTGTGTAGGAAATATAGCAGTTTATGTTTTTATGGCGAGTAGGTGAACTTTGACCCCTGCTAACCCTCCTTCAGCATTCTCAAAAACTCACCGTTTTGATAACTTTAGATGGGACATGCCTTATGAACAGACTGACCGAGTTTGAAGCCGATCAATCGAAATCCCTAGGAGGAGTCGATCAAATACGAAGGCTGTAAACGGCAAAAATGGGGTCAAAATCTGAACTTCAATCTAAAATGGCCGACTTCCTGTGGGGATTAGACCATGGCTCCAAGAGACTTTTTTGTAAGTCCTGACAAGGTACACATGTCTACAACGTTTCGTAATTGTAGGTTAAAGCATGGCTTGGGGCTGATCATTTAAATTTTTCTAGGGGGCGCTATAGAGAAATTAGGCCACGCCCCACAAATATTGTGATGGATTCCTGTCGGGGAGGTGATGTCGATCCATCCTTGTTAGTTTGCAGCAGCTGGGCCCGAAAATGTGGAATTGAGAGCCAAACGTATGGCGATGGCGTTAGAGGTCACTTCGCCACGCCGCCACGCCCACCTGCTCCATCGAATGTGGTCGGGGTTGGAATCCAATACACCAACATGTTTTCTGTGTCTGGGCACAGTTTCATGTTGATGAGGTCAAAGGGGTCAGATAGCGACCGTCCACAGTAAAACATTACACTTCCTGTTCTCAGGGGCGTGGCCTAAGTGATGTCATCACTTGACCATAGGATATTGTAGGAGACCCGATGATGATCAATCACAGTAACTTTGGTGCCTCTGTGAGTTTCTGTGTAGGAGATATAGCAGTTTATTTTTTTATGGCGAGTAGGTGAACTTTGACCCCTGCTTACCCCCCATCAGCATACTCAAAAACTCACAGTTTTGATAACTTTAGATGGGACATGCCTTATGAACAGACTGACCGAGTTTGAAGCCGATCAATGGAAATCCCTAGGAGGAGTTCGATCAAATACGAAGGCTGTAAATGGCAAAAATGGGGTGAAAATTTGACATTCAATCCAAAATGGCTGACTTCCTGTGATACTTGCACTATGACATTAATTGTAATTTTGAGCATCTTGGGGAGCTCTACAAGTGTACCAAATTTCATGTCTCTACGATGAAGTAAGTGAATAGCAAAGGGTCCTTTGAAAATTTCAAGGTGGCGCTATTGAGCCATTTCTTTTGCAATTGTTGCGTCGACTTTAAAATACGTAAATTTGAAACAGGCTTAAGGCCTCCGCCAAGTTTGGTGAGTTTTTGAATATGATAAAGCCCCCAAAAGACCAATTCATTTGGAGGGAGAATAATAATAATAATAATAATTAAAGCTGCAAGCAGCCTCGAACGGCCCTCGCAGCCAAGCGCCGCTCCGGCCTATTGCCACCGCGGGGTACGAGCAACCGCCGCCTCACGCCAGCCACCACAGAAGCTCTCACGCAGTTTTCAGCGCCTCCGCCCGCACCGCGGAAGCTGATGCTCAGTTTAAACTTCTCCAACTCCGGTCCAACAGAGCCTTCTTGCTCAAAAGCGTGGTTCGGATTTGCAACTCCAAAATCCAAGCAAAATGTTGAGCGTAGTCCAGTTCTGTGGCTCCAAAAAGCAGGCAAAATGTTCAGGAAAACTTTGCAGCTCCAGCTGTCGCCGGCTGACTGTTATTACGTAGCGTCGATCTGTTTTCTCATTGATGGAGTACCACTGCCTCCTGCTGGGGCAATACTGGTATTGCACTAGCAGTACCAGTATATCGCCACAAGGTGCCAGTGGTACTCCATCAACACTGACCCCAATGTGTTCTTACTTCGCTGTGTCATAAGTTTTGCTGAATGACTTTGTTTGTATTATTTCTAGCAAAAATGAATGAATGTTTGTACTTTAACCCACAAAATAAACTTATATATATATAAAAAGTTATAATAATGTATATTTAAATAATTAATAACAACATAACCTATGGGCTGCTGTTTTCTAGGGGGTGCTATAGAGAAATTAGGCCACGCCCACCAAATATTGTGATGGATTCCTGTCGGGGAGTTGATGGGAATCCATCCTTGTGAGTTTGGAGCAGCTGGGCCCAAAAATGTGGAATTGAGAGCCAAACGTATGGCGATGGCGTTACAGGTCACTTCGCCACGCCGCCACGCCCAGCTGCTCCATCGAAGCTGGTCGGGGTTGGAATCCTCAACACACCAACATGTCTTCTGTGTCTGGGCACAGTTTCATGTTGATGAGGTCAAAGGGGTCAGATAGCGACCTTTCAGAGTAAAACATGACACTTCTTTTCGCAGGGGGCGTGGCCTAAGTGATGTCATCATTCGACCATAGGGTATTGTAGGACACACGATGATGATCAATCACAGTAACTTTGGTGCCTCTGTGAGTTTCTGTGTAGGAAATATAGCAGTTTATGTTTTTATGGCGTGTAGGTGAACTTTGACCCCTGCTAACCCCCTTTCAGCATTCTCAAAAACTCACCGTGTTGATAACTTCAGATGGGACATGCCTTATTAACGGACTGACCGAGTTTGAAGACGATCAATCAAAATCCCTAGGAGGAGTTCGATCAAATACGGAGGCTGTAAACGGCAAAAATGGGGTCAAAATCTGAACTTCAATCTAAAATGGCCGACTTCCTGTGGGTTTAGACCATGGCTCCAAGAGACTTTTTTGTAAGTCCTGACAAGGTACACATGTGTACAACGTTTCGTAATTGTAGGTTAAAGCATGGCTTGGGGCTGATCATTTAAAAATTTCTAGGGGGCGCTATAGAGAAATTAGGCCACGCCCCACAAATATTGTGATGGATTCCTGTCGGGGAGTTGATGGCGATCCATCCTTGTGAGTTCGGAGCAGCTGGGCCCGAAAATGTGGAATTGAGAGCCAAACGTATGGCGATGGCGTTAGAGGTCACTTCGCCACGCCGCCACGCCCAGCTGCTCCATCGAAGCTGGTCGGGGTTGGAATCCTCAACACCAACATGTGTTCTGTGTCTGGGCACAGTTTCATGTTGATGAGGTCAAAGGGGTCAGATAGCGACCGTCCACAGTAAAACATGACACTTCCTGTTCTCATGGGGCGTGGCCTAAGTGATGTCATCATTCGACCATAGGGTATTGTAGGAGACCCGATAATGATCAATCACAGAAACTTTGGTGCCTCTGTGAGTTTCTGTGTAGGAGATATAGCAGTTTATTTTTTTATGGCGAGTAGGTGAACTTTGACCCCTGCTAACCTCCCTTCAGCATTCTCAAAAACTCACCGTTTTGATAACTTTAGATGGGACATGCCTTATGAACAGACTGACCGAGTTTGAAGCCGATCAATCGAAATCCCTAGGAGGAGTTCGATCAAATACGAAGGCTGTAAACGGCAAAAATGGCCCCAAAATTGGACCTTCAATTCAAAATGGCTGACTTCCTGTGATACTTGCACTATGACATTAATTGTAAATTTTGAGCATCTTGGGGAGCTCTACAAGTGTACCAAATTTCATGTCTCTAGGATAAAGTAAGTGAATAGCAAAGGGTCCTTTGAAAATTTGTAGGTGGCGCTATTGAGCCATTTTTTATAGGATTTTTGCAATGACCTTAAAATACAAAATTTTGAAACTCCCTTTACGCGTCCGCCAAGTTTGGTGAGTTTTTGAAAATGATAAAGCCCCCAAAAAGGCCCCTCTTTAGGGGGGCAGAATAATAATAAGAAAGTAGGAAAACAATAGGCCTTCGCAGCGCTTAGCTGCTCGGGCCTAATTAAAGCTGCAAGCAGCCTCGAACGGCCCTCGCAGCCAAGCGCCGCTCCGGCCTATTGCCACCGCGGGGTACGAGCAACCAGCGCCTCACGCCAGCCACCACAGAAGCTCTCACGCAGTTTTCAGCTCCTCCGCCCGCACCGCGGAAGCTGTTGCTCAGATTCCATCAACGCTGGCCACGTGCTAACACAGAAGTTGTTGCGCAGTTTCCGCGCCCGTCCAACAGGCGGTACGCACTGATGCGTTCGGATGCGCTCCTTGACGATGCAAAAAATGTGGTGCAGATTCATTGGTTTAGCGAGGAAATATAGCTGGTGGATTAATGTAGGACGCGCAGTGGAGTCAAAATATTTTCAATGCTGTTGTTCTCTTTAGAGGTCAACAAAGGTCATACGTATCCAATTTGGTCAGTCGGATGATCCACGTGTCATTTACAGCCGATCATATGCACATGACGAAGTATTACAGTTCGTCATTTTTCATCATTTTCAGCTGTGTTTCTAAAGAACTCTATTTCATTGTTGGAGTAATACTTACTCAGAGTGGCGAATTACTGAAATGGTTTGTAAGAAGTAAGAAAACGCTACATTTACTGCATGTTTTAATTCAACCAAAATTATCTGAGACATTTCTATCCTTTTAGAAATTTCATGGCAACGCTCTCACAAAGTTTTCACGCCCATCCGCCCGTGGATCTGTTTGTCATTGGTGGAGGAACACTGACACCTACTGGCGAAATACTGATATTGTTCTTCATTCTGTTTATCTGCTGTTTCATTTGTGGAGCAATACTGACCCCAAGTGGCGAATTACTGAAATGGTTTATAAACGCCAAAAATGGGATCAAAATCTGAACTTCAATCTAAAATGGCTGACTTCCTCTGGGGTTTAGACCATGGCTCCAAGAGACTTTTTTGTAAGTCCTGACAAGGTACACACGTGTACAAAGTTTCGTAATTGTAGGTTAAAGCATGGCTTGGGGCTGATCATTTAAAATTTTCTAGGGGGCGCTATAGATAAATTAGGCCACACCCTACAAATATTGTGATGGATTCCTGTCGGGGAGTGGATGAAGATCCATCCTTGTGAGTTTGGAGCAGCTGTGCCCAAAAATGTGGAATTGAGAGCCAAACGTATGGCGATGGCGTTACAGGTCACTTCGCCACGCCGCCACGCCCAGCTGCTCCATCGAAGCTGGTCGGGGTTGGAATCCTCAACACACCAACATGTCTTCTGTGTCTGGGCACAGTTTCATGTTGATGAGGTCAAAGGGGTCAGATAGCGACCATTCAGAGTAAACATGACACTTCCTTTTATGAGGGGGCGTGGCCTAAGTGATGTCATCATTCGACCATAGGGTATTGTAGGACACCCGATGATGATCAATCACAGAAACTTTGGTGCCTCTGTGAGTTTCTGTGTAGGAGATATAGCAGTTTATTTTTTTATGGCGAGTAGGTGAACTTTGACCCCTGCAAATCCCCCTTCAGCATACTCAAAACTCACAGTTTTGATAACTTTAGATGGGACATGCCTTATGAACAGACTGACCGAGTTTGAAGCCGATCAATCAAAATCCCTAGGAGGAGTTCGATCAAATACGGAGGCTGTAAATGGCAAAAATGGGGTCAAAATCTGAACTTCAATCTAAAATGGCCGACTTCCTGTGGGGTTTAGACCATGGCTCCAAGAGACTTTTTTGTAAGTCCTGACAAGGTACACATGTGTACAACGTTTTGTAACTGTAGGTTAAAGCATGGCTTGGGGCTGATCATTTAAAGTTTTCTAGGGGGCGCTATAGAGAAATTAGGCCACGCCCACCAAATATTGTGATGGATTCCTGTCGGGGAGTGGATGAGGATCCATCCTTGTGAGTTTGGAGCAGCTGGGACCGAAACTGTGGAATTGAGAGCAAAACGTATGGCGATGGCGTTACAGGTCACTTCGCCACGCCGCCACGCCCACCTGCTCCATCGAATCTGGTTGGGGTTGGAATCCTTAATACACCAACATGTCTTCTGTGTCTGGGCACAGTTTCATGTTGATGAGGTCAAAGGGGTCAGATAGTGAAAGTTCACAGTAAAACATTACACTTCCTGTTCTCAGGGGGCGTGGCCAAAGTCATGTCATCATTCGACCATAGGGTCTTGTAGGACACCCGATGATGATCAATCATAGAAACTTTGGTGCCTCTGTGAGTTTCTGTGTAGGAGATATAGCAGTTTATTTTTTTATGGCGAGTAGGTGAACTTTGACCCCTGCTAACCCCCCTTCAGCATACTCAAAAACTCACCGTTTTGATAACTTTAGATGGGACATGCCTTATGAACAGACTGACCGAGTTTGAAGCCGATCAATCGAAATCCCTAGGAGGAGTTCGATCAAATACGGAGGCTGTAAATGGCAAAAATGGCCTCAAAATTGGACCTTCAATCCAAAATGGCTGACTTCCTGTGATACTTGCACTATGACATTAATTGTAAATTTTGAGCGTCCTGGGGAGCTCTACAAGTGTACCAAATTTCATGTCTCTAGGATAAAGTAAGTGAATAGCAAAGGGTCCTTTGAAAATTTCTAGGTGGCGCTATTGAGCCATTTCTTGTGGGATTTTTGTGATGACCTTAAAAATCAAAATTTTTAAACAGGCTTAAGGCCTCCGCCAAGTTTGGTGAGTTTTCCAATATGATAAGGCCCCCAAAAAGCCCCCCAAAGAGGTGGGAAGAAAAATAATAATAATAATAATAATAATAATAATAATAAATTAAAGCTGCAAGCAGCCTCGAACGGCCCTCGCAGCCAAGCGCCGCTCCGGCCTATTGCCACCGCGGGGTACGAGCAACCGCCGCCTCACGCCAGCCACCACAGAAGCTCTCACGCAGTTTTCAGCGCCTCCGCCCGCACCGCGGAAGCAGTTGCTCAGTTTCCATCAACGCTGCGCACGTGCTAAGACAGAAGTTGTTGCGCAGTTTCCGCGCCCGTCCACCAGGCGGTACGCATCTATGCGTTCGGCGGCTATCCTTCAATGCAAAAAAATGTGGTATAGATTCATTGGTTTAGCGAGGAAATACAGCTGGCGGATTAATGTAGGGGCGCAGTGGAGTCAAAATACATTTCAATGCTGTTTTGCTCTTTAGAGTTCAACAAAGGTCATACGTATCCAATTTGGCGCCAGTCCGATGATCCACGTGTCATTTAGAGCCGATCATATGCACGTGGCGAAGTAATGCATTTCGTCATTTCTACACCCCAATGCGGTTCGGTCAGCAGCCAGCATTCATAGAGTTCATCATGTTATCATTTTTAGTCAGTATTCACATGATGAAACCCATATAAATTATAGAATAACAGTAAAACATACAGCAGAAAAAACATGTGACTGCCTCTTAAAAGTGGGAGGGGCTACAGTGAGGTCATCAAGTGACCATGGAAATGTGTTCAGGGCTGTTCTCTAGAAAGACAGAGGAAGTGTGATGATGCAGCTGTGATCTTGCATTTGGAAGTCATTTAATGTTGATGTTTCATGGTAAATAGTGAAAGTTTTACACTAAGCCACACCCACATGCTTGATGTTAACTACAACTGAGATGTAAATGCAGTGCAACTTTAACGTTATCGTGAAATGAGTCAGGAAAATGGTGAAGGTTAAGATGTATCAGTTTAATAAACCGCACTGTTCAGTAATAAACCAAGGGCAATGCACAATAACAGAGCACAGTTAACTTTCAGCACTTTAGAACAATAGCACAGACTGAATCCCATCCATTAATTAGGTATTAATCACAGGAAGTGCTGCAACTAAATATTACAACCCCAATGGATCTGTAAAAGATACTTAGCATTTTCTCAGAGCTCTTTCAAACGACATTTTAAACATCTTCTATACATAATAACAAACAACTCTGAATTTATGAAACTGGATGTATCACACACACTATTCAGTTTATTGAATTAGTAAAGCGCTTCGTTAGCATTAAAAACGTTGCAGGCCTCAGGCATTGGTTAGCATCCTCCTCAGAATAACTGTTCCAAACATGACGGCTTCCAGAACCAGCAGGAAGGAATAAATTACTCACCGCACCGCGAGTTACGACTGTTTAAACGAAGCAATGGGCTCTTTGCACCTGCCGCGCTGACGTCACAATTGTATCCCGAATGCGGCTCTTTTTTCCACTTTCAGAAACTATGACTGCTATAAAAGACAAAGTCGTACTTAAGACACAAATAAAACAATACTATGTACTTTGTTTAAGTTTTCATGGATTTCCAAGCCATCCTCAATTAAGACAGCTTGTAAATATTGGTTGCTACAGGTTAAAGCTACCACTTGAAGCTAACGCCGTACACACCGCTCTAAACACTGTCTTAATGAGCCATTCACAACAAGCATGCAAAAGTAATAAAACGAAATAACACAGAAACCTTAAGCAACACGGCCATATTTTTCTAAAAGTAATAACTCTGAATCTGAACAGTCAGCTGAACTAGAACTCCGATACCAGAGTAAGCTCTGTGCTCGTTTTTCTTTGTCATACTTCAAGCAAAAAGTGAACTGTAATCTGCTCCCCCTCCCGCTGATTTATTGTCGTTAACATAAAACACACGTAATATGCTTGAAAATAAGGCACAAACAGTGTCCGTCAGAATGGCTGAGAAATCTTTAGATAATTAAATAGCAGATTTTTACTAGAAAGCTAGCAGGCTTGTGCTAGCAGTTTAAAGAAAATAAAACTCACCTTCATATCTGTGAATGTATAACGAGGCGAACATCTTAAAACCTTTGCCTTACTTGTTGGGGTTTCGGATCGATGTACATTATTAATTGTTACCTTGGAAAAACATTTCAGCCGTGTTTCCCGAACGTGTAAGCTGAGGTGCAGAGAGCCCATTAAACTTCTCCAACTCCGGTCCAACAGAGCCTTCTTGCTCCAAAGCGTGGTTCGTATTTGCAACTCCAAAATCCAAGCAAAATGTTGAGCGTAGTCCAGTTCTGTGGCTCCAAAAAGCAAACAAAATGTTCAGGAAAACTTTGCAGCTCCAGCTGTCGCCGGCTGACTGTTATTACGTAGCGTCGATCTGTTTGGAGTACCACTGCCTCCTGCTGTCGCAATACTGGTATTGCACTAGCAGTACCAGTATTTCTCCACAAGGTGCCAGTGGTACTCCATCAACACTGACCCCAGTGTGTTCTTACTTCGCTGTGTCATAAGTTTTGCTGAATGACTTTGTTTGTATTATTTCTAGCAAAAATGAATGAATGTTTGTACTTTAACCCACAAAATAAACTTATATATATATAAAAGTTATAATAATGTATATTTAAATAATTAATAACAACATAACCTATGGGCTGCTGTTTTCTAGGGGGCGCTATAGAGAAATTAGGCCACGCCCTACAAATATTGTGATGGATTCCAGTCGGGGAGTGGATAAATATTCATCCTTGTGAGTTTGCAGCAGCTGAGCCCGAAAATGTGGTATTGAGAGCCAAACGTATGGCGATGGCGTTACAGGTAACTTCGCCACGCCGCCATGCCCACCTGCTCTATCGTAGCTGGTCGGGGTTGGAATCCTCAATACACCAACATGTCTTCGGTGTCTGGGCACAGTTTCATGTTGATGAGGTCAAAGGGGTCAGATAGCGAACGTTCACAGTAAAACATTACACTTCCTGTTCTCAGGGGGCGTGGCCTAAGTGATGTCATCATTCGACCATAGGGTAATGTAGGAGACCCGATGATGATCAATCACAGAAACTTTGGTGCCTCTGTGAGTTTCTGTGTAGGAGATATAGCAGTTTATGTTTTTATGGCGAGTAGGTGAACTTTGACCCCTGCTAACCCCCCTTCAGCATACTCAAAAACTCACCGTTTAGATAACTTTAGATGAGACATGCCTTATGAACAGACTGACCGAGTTTGAAGCCGATCAATCGAAATCCCTAGGAGGAGATAGATCAAATATGAAGGCTGTAAACTGCAAAAATGGGGTCAAAAACCGAACTTGAATCCAAAATGGCTGACTTCCTGTGGGGTTTAGACCATGGCTCCAAGAGACTTTTTTGTACGTCCTGACAAGGTACACATGTGTACAAAGTTTCGTATTTGTAGATTAAAGCATGGCTTGGGGCTGATCATTTAAAGTTTTCTAGGGGGCGCTATAGAGAAATTAGGCTACGCCCACCAAATATTGTGATGGATTCCTGTTGGGGAGTGGATGAGGGTCCATCCTTATGAGTTTGCAGCAGCTGGGCCCGAAAATGTGGAATTGAGAGCCAAACGTATGGCGATGGCGTTACAGGTGACTTCGCCACGCCACCACGCCCACCTGCTCCATCGAAGCTGGTCGGGGTTAGAATCCTCAATACACCAACATGTTCTCTGTGTCTGGGCACAGTTTCATGTTGATGAGGTCAAAGGGGTCAGATAGCGACAGTTCACAGTAAAACATTACACTTCCTGTTCTCAGGGGGCGTGGCCTAAGTGATGTCGTCATTCGACCATAGGGTATTGTAGAAGACCCGATGATGATCAATCACAGAAACTTTGATGCTTCTGTGAGTTTCAGTGTAAGAGATATAGCAGTTTATTTTTTTATGGCGAGTAGGTGAACTTTGACCCCTGCTAACCCCCTTCAGCATACTCAAAAACTCACCGTTTAGATAACTTTAGATGGGACATGCCTTATGAACAGACTGACCGAGTTTGAAGTCGATCAATCAAAATCCCTAGGAGGAGATAGATCAAATACAAAGGCTGTAAACGGCAAAAATCGGCAAAAATGGGGTCAAAATGGGAACTTCAATCAAAAATGGCTGACTTCCTGTGATACTTGCACTATGACATTAATTATAAAATTTGAGCGTCTTGGGGAGTTCTACAAGTGTACCAAATTTCATGTGTCTACGATAAAGTAAGTGAATAGCAGAGGGTAAAAAAGGGTGTTTTTCCAATTTCTAGGTGGCGCCGTAGAGACATTTCTGTTGCAATTTTTGCTACGACTTTAAAATACGTAAATTTTAAACAGGCTTAAGGCCTCCGCCAAGTTTGGTGAGTTTTTGAATATGATAAAGCCCCAAAAAGCCAATTCATTTGGGTGGAAGAATAATAATAATAATAATAAACAGTAGGAAAACAATAGGCCTTCGCAGCGCTTAGCTGCTCGGGCCTAATAAACAGTAGGAAAACAATAGGCCTTCGCAGCGCTTAGCTGCTCGGGCCTAATTAAAGCTGCAAGCAGCCTCGAACGGCCCTCGCAGCCAAGCGCCGCTCCGGCCTATTGCCACCGCGGGGTACGAGCAACCGCCGCCTCACGCCAGCCACCACAGAAGCTCTCACGCAGTTTTCAGCGCCTCCGCCCGCACCGCGGAAGCTGTTGCTCAGTTTAAACTTCTCCAACTCCGGTCCAACAGAGCCTTCTTGCTCAAAAGCGTGGTTCGGATTAGCAACTCCAAAATCCAAGCAAAATGTTGAGCGTAGTCCAGTTCTGTGGCTCCAAAAAGCAGGCAAAATGTTCAGGAAAACTTCGCAGCTCCAGCTGTCGCCGGCTGACTGTTATTACGTAGCGTCGATCTGTTTTCTCATTGATGGAGTACCACTGCCTCCTGCTGGGGCAATACTGGTATTGCACTAGCAGTACCAGTATATCGCCACAAGGTGCCAGTGGTACTCCATCAACACTGACCCCAGTGTGTTCTTACTTCGCTGTGTCATAAATTTTGCTGAATGACTTTGTTTGTATTATTTCTAGCAAAAATGAATGAATGTTTGTACTTTAACCCACAAAATAAACTTATATATATATAAAAGTTATAATAATGTATATTTAAATAATTAATAACAACATAACCTATGGGCTGCTGTTTTCTAGGGGGCGCTATAGAGAAATCAGGCCACGCCCTCCAAATATTGTGATGGATTCCTGTCGGGGAGTTGATGGGAATCCATCCTTGTGAGTTTGGAGCAGCTGTGCCCAAAAATGTGGAATTGAGAGCCAAACGTATGCGATGGCGTTACAGGTCACTTTGCCACGCCGCCACGCCCACCTGCTCCATCGTAGCTGGTCGGGATTAGAATCCTCAACACACCAACATGTCTTCTGTGTCTGGGCACAGTTTCATGTTGATGAGGTGAAAGGGGTCAGATAGCGACCGTCCACAGTAAAACATTACACTTCCTGTTATCATGGGGCGTGGCCTAAGTGATGTCATCATTCGACCATAGGGTATTGTAGGGCAGCCGATGATGATCAATCACAGTAACTTTGGTGCCTCTGTGAGTTTCTGTGTAGGAGATATAGCAGTTTATTTTTTATGGCGAGTAGGTGAACTTTGACCCCTGCTAACCCCCTTCAGCATACTCAAAAACTCACCGTTTTGATAACTTTAGATGGGACATGCCTTATGAACAGACTGACCGAGTTTGAAGCCGATCAATGGAAATCCCTAGGAGGAGTTCGATCAAATACCAAGGCTGTAAACGGCAAAAATGGCCTCAAAATTGGACTTCAATCCAAAATGGCCGACTTCCTGTGATACTTGCACTATGACATTAATTGTAAATTTTGAGCATCTTGGGGAGCTCTACAAGTGTACCAAATTTCATGTCTCTACAATGAAGTAAGTGAATAGCAAAGGGTCCTTTGAAAATTTCTAGGTGGCGCTATTGAGCCATTTCTTGTGGAATTTTTGCGATGACTTTAAAATACCTAAATTTTAAACAGGCTTAAGGCCTCCGCCAAGTTTGGTGAGTTTTTGAATATGATAAAGCCCCCAAAAAGCCAATTCATTTGGAGGGAGAATCATAATAATAATAATTAAAGCTGCAAGCAGCCTCGAACGGCCCTCGCAGCCAAGCGCCGCTCCGGCCTATTGCCACCGCGGGGTACGAGCAACCGCCGCCTCACGCCAGCCACCACAGAAGCTCTCACGCAGTTTTCAGCGCCTCCGCCCGCACCGCGGAAGCTGTTGCTCAGTTTCCATCAACGCTGCGCACGTGCTAAGACAGAAGTTGTTGCGCAGTTTCCGCGCCCGTCCACCAGGCGGTACGCATCTATGCGTTCGGCGGCTATCCTTCAAGATGCAAAAAAATGTGGTATAGATTCATTGGTTTAGCGAGGAAATACAGCTGGCGGATTAATGTAGGGGCGCAGTGGAGTCAAAATACATTTCAATGCTGTTTTGCTCTTTAGAGGTCAACAAAGGTCATACGTTTTCAATTTGGCGCCAGTCCGATGATCCACGTGTCATTTAGAGCCGATCATATGCACGTGGCGAAGTAATGCATTTCGTCATTTCTACACCCCAATGCGGTTCGGTCAGCAGCCAACATTCAAAGAGTTCATCATGTTATCGTTTTTAGTCAGTATTCACATGATGAAACCCATATAAATTATAGAATAACAGTAAAACATACAGCAGAAAAAACATGTGACTGCCTCTTAAAAGTGGGCGGGGCTACAGTGAGGTCATCAAGTGACCATGTAAATGTGTTCAGGGCTGTTCTCTAGAAAGACAGAGGAAGTGTGATGCAGCTGTGATCGTGCATTTGGAAGTCATTTAATGTTGATGTTTCATGGTAAATAGTGAAAGTTTTACACTAAGCCACACCCACATGCTTGATGTTAACTACAACTGAGATCTAAATGCAGTGCAACTTTAACGTTATCGTGAAATGAGTCAGGAAAATGGTGAAGGTTAAGATGCATCAGTTTAATAAACCGCACTGTTCAGTAATAAACCAAGGGCAATGCACATTAACAGAGCACAGATAACTTTCAGCACATTAGAACAATAGCACAGGCTGAATCCCACCCATTAATTAGGTATTAATCACAGGAAGTGCTGCAACTAAATATTACAACCCCATTGGATCGGTAAAAAGATACTTAGCATTTTCTCAGAGCTCTTTTAAACGACATTTTAAACATCTTCTATACATAATAACAAACAACTCTGAATGTATGAAACTGGATGTATCAAACACACTATTCAGTTTATTGAATTAGTAAAGCGCTTCGTTAGCATTAAAAACGTTGCAGGCCTCAGGCATTGGGTTAGCATCCTCCTCAGAATAACTGTTCCAAACATGACGGCTTCCAGAACCAGGAAGGAATAAATTACTCACCGCACCGCGAGTTACGACTGTTTAAAAGAACAGCAATGGGCTCTTTGCACCTGCCGCGCTGACGTCACAACTGTATACCCGAATGCGGCTCTTTTTTCCACTTTCAGAAACTATGACTGCTATAAAAGACAAAGTCGTACTTAAGACACAAATAAAACAATACTATGTACTTTGTTTAAGTTTTCATGGATTTCCAAGCCATCCCTCAATTAAGACAGCTTGTAAATATTCGTTGCTACAAGTTAAAGCTACCACTTGAAGCTAACGCCGTACACACCGCTCTAAACACCGTCTTAATGAGCCCTTCACAACAAGCATGCAAAAGTAATAAAACGAAATAACACAGAAATCTTAAGCAACACGGCCATATTTTTTAAAAGTAATAACTCTGAATCTGAACAGTCAGCTGAACTAGAACTCCCATACCAGAGTAAACTCTGTGCTCGTTTTTCTTCGTCATACTTCAAGCAAAAAGTCTTAACTGTAATCTGCCCCCCCACCCCTCTCCAGTTAACAATAAACACACGTAATATGCTTGAAAATAAGGCACAAACAGTGTCCGTTAGAATGGCTGAGAAATCTTTAGATAATTAAATAGCAGATTTTTACTAGAAAGCTAGCAGGCTTGTGCTAGCAGTTTAAAGAAAATAAAACTCACCTTCATATCTGTGAATGTATAACGAGGCGAACATCTTAAACCTTTCTTTGCCTTACTTGTTGGGGTTTCGGATCGATGTACATTATTAATTGTTACCTTGGAAAAACATTTCAGCCGTGTTTCCCGAACGTGTAAGCTGAGGTGCAAAGAGCCCATTAAACTTCTCCAACTCCGGTCCAACAGAGCCTTCTTGCTCCAAAGCGTGGTTCGTATTTGCAACTCCAAAATCCAAGGAAAATGTTGAGCGTAATCCAGTTCTGTCGCTCCAAAAAGCAAGCAAAATGTTCAGGAAAACTTTGCAGCTCCAGCTGTCGCCAGCTGACTGTTATTACGTAGCGTCGATCTGTTTTCTCATTGATGGAGTACCACTGCCTCCTGCTGTCGCAATACTGGTATTGCACTAGCAGTACCAGTATTTCTCCACAAGGTGCCAGTGGTACTCCATCAACACTGACCCAGTGTGTTCTTACTTCGCTGTCATAAGTTTTGCTGAATGACTTTGTTTCAGCAAAAATGAATGAATGTTTGTACTTTAACCCACAAAATAAACTTATATATATATAAAAAGTTATAATAATGTATATTTAAATAATTAATAACAACATAACCTATGGGCTGCTGTTTTCTAGGTGGCGCTATAGAGAAATTAGGCCACGCCCTACAAATATTGTGATGGATTCCAGTCGGGGAGTGGATAAATATTCATCCTTGTGAGTTTGCAGCAGCTGAGCCCGAAAATGTGGTATTGAGAGCCAAACGTATGGCGATGGCGTTACAGGTAACTTCGCCACGCCGCCATGCCCACCTGCTCTATCGTAGCTGGTCGGGGTTGGAATCCTCAATACACCAACATGTCTTCGGTGTCTGGGCACAGTTTCATGTTGATGAGGTCAAAGGGGTCGGATAGCGAACGTTCACAGTAAAACATTACACTTCCTGTTCTCAGGGGGCGTGGCCTAAGTGATGTCATCATTCGACCAGAGGGTAATGTAGGAGACCCGATGATGATCAATCACAGAAACTTTGGTGCCTCTGTGAGTTTCTGTGTAGGAGATATAGCAGTTTATGTTTTTATGGCGAGTAGGTGAACTTTGACCCCTGCTAACCCCCCTTCAGCATACTCAAAAACTCACCGTTTAGATAACTTTAGATGAGACATGCCTTATGAACAGACTGACTGAGTTTGAAGCCGATCAATCGAAATCCCTAGGAGGAGATAGATCAAATACAAAGGCTGTAAACTGCAAAAATGGGGTCAAAAACCGAACTTGAATCCAAAATGGCTGACTTCCTGTGGGGTTTAGACCATGGCTCCAAGAGACTTTTTTGTACGTCCTGACAAGGTACACATGTGTACAAAGTTTCGTATTTGTAGGTTAAAGCATGGCTTGGGGCTGATCATTTAAAGTTTTCTAGGGGGCGCTATAGAGAAATTAGGCTACGCCCACCAAATATTGTGATGGATTCCTGTTGGTGAGTGGATGAGGGTCCATCCTTATGAGTTTGCAGCAGCTGGGCCCGAAAATGTGGAATTGAGAGCCAAACGTATGGCGATGGCGTTACAGGTGACTTCGCCACGCCACCACGCCCACCTGCTCCATCGAAGCTGGTCGGGGTTAGAATCCTTAATACACCAACATGTCTTCTGTGTCTGGGCACAGTTTCATGTTGATGAGGTCAAAGGGGTCAGATAGCGACAGTTCACAGTAAAACATTACACTTCCTGTTCTCAGGGGGCGTGGCCTAAGTGATGTCATCATTCGACCATAGGGTATTGTAGAAGACCCGATGATGATCAATCACAGAAACTTTGATGCTTCTGTGAGTTTCAGTGTAAGAGATATAGCAGTTTATTTTTTATGGCGAGTAGGTGAACTTTGACCCCTGCTAACCCCCCTTCAGCATACTCAAAAACTCACCGTTTAGATAACTTTAGATGGGACATGCCTTATGAACAGACTGACCGAGTTTGAAGTCGATCAATCAAAATCCCTAGGAGGAGATAGATCAAATACAAAGGCTGTAAACGGCAAAAATTGGCAAAAATGGGGTCAAAATGGGAACTTCAATCAAAAATGGCTGACTTCCTGTGATACTTGCACTATGACATTAATTGTAAATTTTGAGCGTCTTGGGGAGCTCTACAAGTGTACCAAATTTCATGTGTCTACGATAAAGTAAGTGAATAGCAGAGGGTAAAAAAGGGTGTTTTTCCATTTCTAGGTGGCGCCGTAGAGACATTTCTGTTGCAATTTTTGCTACGACTTTAAAATACGTAAATTTTAAACAGGCTTAAGGCCTCCGCCAAGTTTGGTGAGTTTTTGAATATGATAAAGCCCCCAAAAAGCCAATTCATTTGGGTGGAAGAATAATAATAATTAAAGCTGCAAGCAGCCTCGAGCGGCCCTCGCAGCCAAGCGCCGCTCCGGCCTATTGGCCACCGCAGAGTACTAGCAACCGCCGCCCGACGCCAGCCACCACAGAAGCTCTCACGCAGTTTTCAGCACCTCCGCCCGCACTGCGGAAGCTGTTGCTCAGTTTCCATCAACGCTGCCCATGTTCCAACACAGAAGTTGTTGCGCAGTTTCCGCGCCCGTCCACCAGGCGGTACGCATTGATGCGTTCGACGGCGCTCCTTGACGACGCAAAAAAATGTGGTGCAGATTCATTGGTTTAGTGAGGAAATATAGCTGGCGGATTAATGTAGGGGACACAGTGGAGTCAAAATACATTTCAATGCTGTTGTGCTCTTTAGAGGTCAAAAAAGGTCATACGTATCCAATTTGGCGCCAGTCGGATGATCCATGTGTCATTTAGAGCCGATCGTATGTACATGGCGAAGAACTGCATTTCGTCATTTCTACACCCCAATGCGGTTCGGTCAGCAGCCAGCATTCATAGAGTTCATCATGTTATCGTTTTTAGTCAGTATTCACATGATGAAACCCATATAAATTATAGAATAACAGTAAAATATACAGCAGAAAAAACATGTGACTGCCGTGGGGGGGTAAGTAAGTTCATCAAGTCACCATGGAAATGTGTTCAGGGCTGTTCTCTAGAAAGACAGAGGAAGTGTGATGCAGCTGTGATCTTGCATTTGGAAGTAATTTAATGTTGATGTTTCATGGTAAATAATCAAAAGTTTTACACTAAGCCACGCCCACATGCTTGATGTGAACTACAACTGAGATGTAAATGCAGTGCAACTTTAACGTTATCGTGAAATAAGTCAGGAAAATGGTGAAGGTTAAAATGTACCAGTTTAATAAATCGTACTGTTCAGTAATAAACCAAGGCAATGCACATTAACTTTCAGCACATTAGAACAACAGCACAGGCTGAATCCCACCCATTAATTAGGTATTAATCACAGGAAGTGCTGCAACTAAATATTACAACCCCATTGGGTCGGTAAAAAGATACTTAGCATTTTCTCAGAGCTCTTTTAAACGACATTTTAAACATCTTCTATACATAATAACAAGTCTGAATGTATGAAACTGGATGTATCAAACACACTATTCAGTTTATTGAATTAGTAAAGCGCTTCGTTAGCATTAAAAACGTTGCAGGCCTCAGGCATTGGGTTAGCATCCTCCTCAGAATAACTGTTCCAAACATGACGGCTTCCAGAACCAGCAGGAAGGAATAAATTACTCACCGCACCGCGACTAACGACTGTTTAAACGAACAGCAATGGGCTCTTTGCACCTGCCGCGCTGACGTCACAACTGTATACCCGAATGCCGCTCTTTTTCCACTTTCAGAAACTATGACTGCTATAAAACACAAAGTCTTACTTAAGACACAAATAAAACAATACTATGTACTTTGTTTAAGTTTTCATGAATTTCCAAGCGATCCTCAATTAAGACAGCTTGTAAATATTCGTTGCTACAAGTTAAAGCTACCACTTGAAGCTAACGCCGTACACACCGCTCTAAGCACCGTCTTAATGAGCCCTTCACAACAAGCATGCAAAAGTAATAAAATGAAATAAGACAGAAATCTTAAGCAACACGGCAATATTTTTCTAAAAGTAATAACTCTCAATCTGAACAGTCAGCTGAACTATGATACCAGAGTAAACTCTGTGCTCGTTTTGTTCGTCATAATTCAAGCAAAAACTCTGAACTGTAATCTGCCCCCCCCCTCCCCGCTGCTTTATTGTCGTTAACAATAAACACACGTAATATGCTTGAAAATAAGGCACAAACAGTGTCCGTTAGAATGGCTGAGAAATCTTTAGATAATTAAATAGCAGATTTTTACAAGAAAAATGTCTGAGAATAATCCCTGCTAGCACACTAGCTGGCTTGTGCTAGCAGTTTAGAGAAAATAAAACTCACCTTCATATCTGTGAATGTATAACGAGGCAAACATCTTAAAACTTTTCTCCGGCTTACTTGTGTGGGCTTCGGATCGATGTACATTATTAATTGTTACCTTGGAAAAACATTTGAGCCGTATTTCCGGAACGCGGAAGCTCAGGTGCAAAGAGCGCATTAAAACTGCTCCAACTCCGGTCAAACAGAGCCTTCTTGCTCAAAAGCGTGGTTCGGATTTCCAACTCCAAAACACAAGCAAAATGTTGAGCGTAGTCCAGTTCTGTGGCTCCTAAAAGCAGGCAAAATGTTCAGGAAAACTTCGCAGCTCCAGCTGTCGCCGGCCGACTGCTATGACGTAGCAGCTCCACGACAGTTACACTTAACTGACCAGTAAGGCACAGACGACTGGAATTGATGCATTTACTTGCGGTAGTAAATAACAGTTATTAACAAAAACATTTACTCCGTGTTTTAAGCCAACAAAAATTATCTGAGGGCTTACATATAACATTTCAGGTTAAATGTAACAGCTTTCTTTTGGAAATCTCACGGCAGACGCGCTCGCAATGTTTTCATGGCCATCCGCCGTCGATCTGTTTGTCATTGGTGGAGTAACACTGACCCCTGCTGACGCAATACTGGTATTGTTCTTCATCCTGTTTGTCTGCTGTTTCATTCGTGGAGTAAGACTGACCCCTGGCGGAATACTGATATTGTTCGTCATCCTGTTTATCCGCTGTTTCATTCGTGGAGTAAGACTGACCCCAAGTGGCGAATTACTGAAATGGTTTATAAACAGTTTTGCTGAATTACGTTTTCTTTATTTCTAGCCAAAAATTAATTAATATTTGTACTCTCACCCACAAAATAAACTTATATATATATAAAAACTTATAATACTATATATTTAAATAATTAATAACAAAACATAACCTGTATTTCATGGGCTGCTGTTTTCTAGGGGCGCTATAGAAAAATTAGGCCACGCCCTACAAATATTGTGATGGATTTCTGTCGGCGAGTGGATGAGGATCCATCCTTGTGAATTTGGAGCAGCTGGGCCCGAAAATGTGGAATTGAGAGCCAAACGTATGGCAATGGCGTTACAGGTCACTTCGCCACACCACGCCCACCTGCTCCATCGTAGCTGGTCGGGTTGGAATCCTCAATACACCAACATGTCTTCTGTGTCTGGGCACAGTTTCATGTTGATGAGGTCAAAGGGGTCAGATAGCGACCATTGACAGTAAAACATGACACTTCCTATTCTCAGGGGGCGTGGCCTAAGTGATGTCATCATTCGACCATAGGGTATTGTAGGAGACCCGATGATAATGAATCACAGAAACTTTGGTGCCTCTGTGAGTTTCTGTGTAGGAGATATAGCAGTTTATGTTTTTACAGCGAGTAGGTGAACTTTGACCCCTGCTAACCCCCTTCAGCATACTCAAAAACTCACCGTTTAGATAACTTTAGATGGGACATGCCTTATGAACAGACTGACCGAGTTTGAAGCCGATCAATCGAAATCCCTAGGAGGAGATAGATCAAATATGAAGGCTGTAAACGGCAAAAATGGGGTCAAAAACCGAACTTGAATCCAAAATGGCCGACTTCCTGTGGGGTTTAGACCATGGCTCCAAGAGACTTTTTGTACGTCCTGACAAGGTACAGATGTGTACAAAGTTTCGTATTTGTAGGTTAAAGCATGGCTTGGGCTGATCATTTAAAGTTTTGTAGGGGCGCTATAGAGAAATTAGGCCACGCCCACCAAATATTGTGATGGATTCCTGTCGGGGAGTCGATGAGGATCCATCGTTGTGAATTTGGAGCAGTTGGGCCCGAAAATGTGGAATTGAGAGCCAAACGTATGGCGATGGCGTTAGAGGTCACTTCGCCACGCCGCCACGCCCACCTGCTCCATCGTAGCTGGTCGGGGTTGGAATCCTCAATACACCAACATGTTTTCTGTGTCTGGGCACAGTTTCATGTTGATGAGGTCAAAGGGTCAGATAGCGACAGTTCACAGTAAAACATTACACTTCCTGTTCTCAGGGGGCGTGGCCTAAGTGAGGTCATCATTCGACCATAGGGTATTGTAGAAGACCCGATGATAATGAATCACAGAAACTTTGGTGCTTCTGTGAGTTTCTGTGTAGGAGATATAGCAGTTTATTTTTTACGGCGAGTAGGTGAACTTTGACCCTGCTGACCCCCCTTCAACATACTCAAAAACTCACCGTTTAGATAACTTTAGATGGGACATGCCTTATGAACAGACTGACCGAGTTTGAAGTCGATCAATCAAAATCCCTATGAGGAGATAGATCAAATACAAAGGCTGTAAACGGCAAAAATTGGCAAAAATGGGGTCAAAATGGAAACTTCAATCAAAAATGGTTGACTTCCTGTGATACTTGCACTATGACATTAATTGTAAATTTTGAGCGTCTTGGGGAGTTCTACAAGTGTACCAAATTTCATGTCTCTACGATAAAGTAAGTGAATAGCAGAGGGTAAAAAAGGGTGTTTTTCCAATTTCTAGGTGGCGCCGTAGAGACATTTCTGTTGCAATTTTTGCGACGACTTTAAAATACGTAAATTTTAAACAGGCTTAAGGCCTCTGCCAAGTTTGGTGAGTTTTGAATATGATAAAGCCCCCAAAAAGCCAATTCATTTGGGTGGAAGAATAATAATAATAATAATAAACAATAGGAAAACAATAGGCCTTCGCAGCGCTTAGCTGCTCGGGCCTAATAATAATAATAAACAATAGGAAAACAATAGGCCTTCGCAGCGCTTAGCTGCTCGGGCCTAATAATAAATTAAAGCTGCAAGCAGCCTCGAACGGCCCTCGCAGCCAAGCGCCGCTCCGGCCTATTGCCACCGCGGGGTACTAGCAACCGTCGCCTCACGTCAGCCACCACAGAAGCTCTCACGCAGTTTTCAGCTCCTCCGCCTGCACCGCGGAAGCTGTTGCTCAGTTTCCATCAACGCTGGCCACGTGCTAACACAGAAGTTGTTGCGCAGTTTCCGCGCCCGTCCACCAGGCGGTACGCACTGATGCGTTCGGAGGCGCTCCTTGACGATGCAAAAAATGTGGTGCAGATTCATTGGTTTAGCGAGGAAATATAGCTGGCGGATTAATGTAGGACGCGCAGTGGATTCAAAATATATTCAATGCTGTTGTTCTCTTTAGAGGTCAACAAAGGTCATACGTATCCAATTTGGCGTCAGTCGGATGATCCACGTGTCATTTACAGCCGATCATATGCACATGGCGAAGTACTACAGTTCGTCATTTTTCATCATCTTCAGCTGTGTTTCTAAAGCACTCTATTTCATTGTTGGAGTAATATTTACTCAGAGTGGCGAATTACTGAAATGGTTGGAAGTAAAAACGGCTACATTTACTGCATGATTTAATTCAACAAAAATTATCTGAGACATTTCTATCCTTTTAGAAATTTCATGGCAACGCTCTCACAAAGTTTTCACGCCCATCCGCCCGTGGATCTGTTTGTCATTGGTGGAGGAACACTGACACCTACTGGCGAAATACTGATATTGTTCTTCATCCTGTTTATCTGCTGTTTCATTTGTGGAGCAATACTGACCCCAAGTGGCGAATTACTGAAATGGTTTATAAACGGCAAAAATGGGATGAAAATCTGAACTTCAATCAAAAATGGCCGACTTCCTCTGGGGTTTAGACCATGGCTCCAAGAGACTTTTTTGTAAGTCCTGACATGGTACACACGTGTACAAAGTTTCGTAATTGTAGGTTAAAGCATGGCTTGGGGCTGATCATTTAAAATTTCTAGGGGGCGCTATAGAGAAATTAGGCCACACCCTACAAATATTGTGATGGATTCCTGTCGGGGAGTGGATGAAGATCCATCCTTGTGAGTTTGGAGCAGCTGCGCCCAAAAATTTGGAATTGAGAGCAAAACGTATGGCGATGGCGTTACAGGTGACTTCGCCACGCCGCCACGCCCATCTGCTCCATCGAAGCTGGTCGGGGATGGAATCCTCAACACACCAACATGTCTTCTGTGTCTGGGCACAGTTTCATGTTGATGAGGTCAAAGGGGTCAGATAGCGACCGTTCAGAGTAAAACATGACACTTCCTTTTCTCAGGGGGCGTGGCCTAAGTGATGTCATCATTCGACCATAGGGTATTGTAGGACACCCCATGATGATCAATCACAGAAACTTTGGTGCCTCTGTGAGTTTCTGTGTAGGAGATATAGCAGTTTATTTTTTTACTGCGAGTAGGTGAACTTTGACCCCTGCTAACCCCCCTTCAGCATTCTCAAAAACTCACCGTTTTGATAACTTTAGATGGGACATGCCTCATGAGCAGACTGACCGAGTTTGAAGCCGATCAATCGAAATCCCTAGGAGGAGTTCGATAAAATAGGAATGCTGTAAACGGCAAAAATGGGGTCAAAATCTGAAGTTCAATCTAAAATGGCCGTCTTCCTGTGGGGTTTCGACCATGGCTCCAAGAGACTTTTTTGTAAGTCCTGACAAGGTACACATGTGTACAACGTTTCGTAATTGTAGGTTAAAGCATGGCTTGGGGCTGATCATTTAAAGTTTTCTAGGGGGCGCTATAGAGAAATTAGGCCACGCCCACCAAATATTGTGATGGATTCCTGTAGGGGAGTAGATGAGGGACCATCCTTGTGAGTTTGGAGCAGCTGTGCCTGAAAATGTGGAATTGAGAGCCAAAACGTATGGCGATGGCGTTACAGGTCACTTCGCCACGCCGCCACGCCCACCTGCTCCATCAAAGCTGGTCGGGGTTGGAATCCTCAACACACCAACATGTTCTCTGTGTCTGGGCACAGTTTCATGTTGATGAGGTCAAAGGGGTCAGATAGCGACCGTTCTCAGTAAAACATGACACTTCCTATTGTCAGGGGGCGTGGTATAAGTGATGTCATCATTCGACCATAGGGTATTGTAGGGCAGCCAATGATGATTAATCACAGTAACTCTGGTTCCTCTGTGAGTTTCTGTGTAGGAGATATAGCAGTTTATGTTTTTATGGCGAGTAGGTGAACTTTGACCCCTGCTAACCCCCCTTCAGCATACTCAAAAACTCACAGTTTTGATAACTTTCAATGGGACATGCCTTATGAACAGACTGACCGAGTTTGAAGCCGATCAATCAAAATCCCTAGGAGGAGTTCGATCAAATACGGAGGCTGTAAATGGCAAAAATGGCCTCAAAATTGGACCTTCAATCCAAAATGGCTGACTTCCTGTGATACTTGCACTATGACATTAATTGTAAATTTTGAGCGTCCTGGGGAGCTCTACAAGTGTACCAAATTTCATGTCTCTAGGATAAAGTAAGTGAATAGCAAAGGGTCCTTTGAAAATTTCTAGGTGGCGCTATTGAGCCATTTCTTGTGGGATTTTTGTGATGGCCGTAAAAATCAAAATTTTTAAACAGGCTTAAGGCCTCCGCCAAGTTTGGTGAGTTTTCCAATATGATAAGGCCCCCAAAAGCCCCCCAAAGAGGTGGGAAGAAAAATAATAATAATAATAATAATAATTAAAGCTGCAAGCAGCCTCGAACGGCCCTCGCAGCCAAGCGCCGCTCCGGCCTATTGCCACCGCGGGGTACAAGCAACCGACGCCTCACGCCAGCCACTACAGAAGCTCTCACGCAGTTTTCAGCGCCTCCGCCCGCACCGCGGAAGCTGTTGCTCAGTTTCCATCAACGCTGCGCACGTGCTAAGACAGATGTTGTTGCGCAGTTTCCGCGCCTGTCCACCAGGCGGTACGCATCTGTGCGTTCGGCGGCTATCCTTCACGATGCAAAAAAATGTGGTATAGATTCATTGGTTTAGCGAGGAAATATAGCTGGCGGATTAATGTAGGGGCGCAGTGGAGCCAAAATACATTTCAATGCTGTTTTGCTCTTTAGAGGTCAACAAAGTTCATACGTATCCAATTTGGCACCAGTCCGATGATCCACGTGTCATTTAGAGCCGATCATATGCACATGGCGAAGTAATGCATTTCGTCATTTCTACACCCCAATGCGGTTCGATCAGCAGCCAGCATTCATAGAGTTCATCATGTTATCGTTTTTAGTCAGTATTCACATGATGAAATCCATATAAATTATAGAATAACAGTAAAACATACAGCAGAAAAAACATGTGACTGCCTCGTAAAAGTGGGCGGGGCTACAGTGAGGTCATCAAGTGACCATGGAAATGTGTTCAGGGCTGTTCTCTAGAAAGACAGAGGAAGTGTGATGCAGCTGTGATCTTGCATTTGGAAGTCATTTAATGTTGATGTTTCATGGTAAATAGTGAAAGTTTTACACTAAGCCACACCCACATGCTTGATGTGAACTACAACTGAGATCTAAATGCAGTGCAACTTTGACGTTATCGTGAAATGAGTCAGGAAAATGGTGAAGGTTAAGATGTATCAGTTTAATAAACCGCACTGTTCAGTAATAAACCAAGCGCAATGCACATTAAGAGAGCACAGTTAACTTTCAGCACATTAGAACAATAGCACAGGCTGAATCCCATCCATTAATTAGGTATTAATCACAGGAAGTGCTGCAACTAAATATTACAACCCCAATGGATCGGTAAAAGATACTTAGCATTTTCTCAGAGCTCTTTCAAACGACATTTTAAACATCTTCTATACATAATAACAAACAACTCTGAATGTATGAAACTGGATGTATCACACACACTATTCAGTTTATTGAATTAGTAAAGCGCTTCGTTAGCATTAAAAACGTTGCAGGCCTCAGGCATTGGGTTAGCATCCTCCTCAGAATAACTGTTCCAAACATGACGGCTTCCAGAACCAGCAGGAAGGAATAAATTACTCACCGCACCGCGAGTTACGACTGTTTAAACGAACAGCACCTGCCGCGCTGACGTCACAACTGTATACCCGAATGCGGCTCTTTTTTCCACTTTCAGAAACTATGACTGCTATAAAAGACAAAGTCGTACTTAAGACACAAATAAAACAATACTATGTACTTTGTTTAAGTTTTCATGGATTTCCAAGCCATCCTCAATTAAGACAGCTTGTAAATATTCGTTGCTACAAGTTAAAGCTACCACTTGAAGCTAACGCCGTACACACCGCTCTAAGCACTGTCTTAATGAGCCATTCACAACAAGCATGCAAAAGTAATAAAATGAAATAACACAGAAATCTTAAGCAACACGGCCATATTTTCTAAAAGTAATAACTCTGAATCTGAACAGTCAGCTGAACTAGAACTCCGATACCAGAGTAAGCTCTGTGCTCGTTTTTGTTCTTCATACTTCAAGCAAAAACTCTGAACTGTAATCTGGCCCCCCTCCCCGCTGCTTTATTGTCGTTAACAATAAACACACGTAATATGCTTGAAAATAAGGCACAAACAGTGTCCGTTAGAATGGCTGAGAAATCTTTAGATAATTAAATAGCAGATTTTTACTAGAAAGCTAGCAGGCTTGTGCTAGCAGTTTAAAGAAAATAAAACTCACCTTCATATCTGTGAATGTATAACGAGGCGAACATCTTAAAACCTTTCTTTGCCTTACTTGTTGGGGTTTCGGATCGATGTACATTATTAATTGTTACCTTGGAAAAACATTTCAGCCGTTTTTTCCGAACGTGTAAGCTGAGGTGCAAATAGCCCATTAAACTTCTCCAACTCCGGTCCAACAGAGCCTTCTTGCTCCAAAGCGTGGTTCGTTTTTGCAACTCCAAAATCCAAGCAAAATGTTGAGCGTAGTCCAGTTCTGTGGCTCCAAAAAGCAAGCAAAATGTTCAGGAAAACTTTGCAGCTCCAGCTGTCGCCAGCTGACTGTTATTACGTATCGTCGATCTGTTTTCTCATTGATGGAGTACCACTGCCTCCTGCTGTCGCAATACTGGTATTGCACTAGCAGCACCAGTATTTCTCCACAAGGTGCCAGTAGTACTCCATCAACACTGACCCCAGTGTGTTCTTACTTCGCTGTGTCATAAGTTTTGCTGAATGACTTTGTTTGTATTATTTCTAGCAAAAATGAATGAATGTTTGTACTTTAACCCACAAAATAAACTTATATATATATAAAAAGTTATAATAATGTATATTTAAATAATTAATAACAACATAACCTATGGGCTGCTGTTTTCTAGGGGGCGCTATAGAGAAATTAGGCCACGCCCTACAAATATTGTGATGGATTCCAGTCGGGGAGTGGATAAATATTCATCCTTGTGAGTTTGCAGCAGCTGAGCCCGAAAATGTGGTATTGAGAGCCAAACGTATGGCGATGGCGTTACAGGTAACTTCGCCATGCCGCCATGCCCACCTGCTCTATCGTAGCTGGTGGGGGTTGGAATCCTCAATACACCAACATGTGTTCTGTGTCTTGGCACAGTTTCATGTTGATGAGGTCAAAGGGGTCGGATAGCGACAGTTCACAGTAAAACATTACACTTCCTGTTCTCAGGGGGCGTGGCCTAAGTGATGTCATCATTCGACCATAGGGTAATGTAGGAAACCCGATGATGATCAATCACAGAAACTTTGGTGCCTCTGTGAGTTTCTGTGTAGGAGATATAGCAGTTTATGTTTTTATGGCGAGTAGGTGAACTTTGACCCCTGCTAACCCCCCTTCAGCATACTCAAAAACTCACCATTTAGATAACTTTAGATGAGACATGCCTTATGAACAGACTGACCGAGTTTGAAGCCGATCAATCGAAATCCCTAGGAGGAGTTCGATCAAATACCAAGGCTGTAAATGGCAAAAATGGGGTCAAAATTTGAACTTCAATCTAAAATGGCCGACTTCCTGTGGGGTTTAGACCATGGCTCCGAGAGACTTTTTTGTACGTCCTGACAAGGTACACATGTGTACAAAGTTTCGTATTTGTAGGTTAAAGCATGGCTTGGGGCTGATCATTTAAAGTTTTCTAGGGGGCGCTATAGAGAAATTAGGCTACGCCCACCAAATATTGTGATGGATTCCTGTTGGGGAGTGGATGAGGGTCCATCCTTATGAGTTTGCAGCAGCTGGGCCCGAAAATGTGGAATTGAGAGCCAAACGTATGGCGATGGCGTTACAGGTGACTTCGCCACGCCACCACGCCCACCTGCTCCATCGAAGCTGGTCGGGGTTAGAATCCTCAATACACCAACATGTTCTCTGTGTCTGGGCACAGTTTCATGTTGATGAGGTCAAAGGGGTCAGATAGCGACAGTTCACAGTAAAACATTACACTTCCTGTTCTCAGGGGGCGTGGCCTAAGTGATGTCATCATTCGACCATAGGGTATTGTAGGACACCCGATGATGATCAATCACAGAAACTTTGATGCTTCTGTGAGTTTCTGTGTAAGAGATATAGCAGCTTATTTTTTTATGGCGAGTAGGTGAACTTTGACCCCTGCTAACCCCCATTCAGCATACTCAAAAACTCACCGTTTAGATAACTTTAGATGGGACATGCCTTATGAACAGACTGACCGAGTTTGAAGTCGATCAATCAAAATCCCTAGGAGGAGATAGATCAAATACAAAGGCTGTAAATGGCAAAAATCGGCAAAAATGGGGTCAAAATGGGAACTTCAATCAAAAATGGCTGACTTCCTGTGATACTTGCACTATGACATTAATTGTAAATTTTGAGCGTCTTGGGGAGTTCTACAAGTGTACCAAATTTCATGTGTCTACGATAAAGTAAGTGAATAGCAGAGGGTAAAAAAGGGTGTTTTTCCAATTTCTAGGTGGCGCCGTAGAGACATTTCTGTTGCAATTTTTGCTACGACTTTAAAATACGTAAATTTTAAACAGGCTTAAGGCCTCCGCCAAGTTTGGTGAGTTTTTGAATATGATAAAGCCCCCAAAAAGCCAATTCATTTGGGTGGAAGAATAATAATAATAATAATAATAAACAATAGGAAAAACAATAGGCCTTCGCAGCGCTTAGCTGCTCGGGCCTAATAATAATAATAATAATAATAATAAACAGTAGGAAAACAATAGGCCTTCGCAGCGCTTAGCTGCTCGGGCCTAACAATAGGAAAACAATAGGCCTTCGCAGCGCTTAGCTGCTCGGGCCTAATAACGTCTGCTATTCTGTGGAGTGCACTATTACGGTCTTACCTATACCAGTCATACAGTTCGATACTGGTGGACAAATCTTCCAAAGAAATTAGGTTGTTGTCCCAGAAAGGAATCTCAACCATCTGCCTGACTAGCTCATCCAGTTGGCCCTGCAGCTTTTGGATGATGGAGAGGTAGTCTGCATGCTGAGCATACTGGCCCTCAAGCTGTTGCAGATTCTTGTCCACTGTCTGGTTCAACGACGACGTACTATCATATACCTAGCGCAAAACACATGGACATATGAGGACACGATTGGGTTCAGAGGGAAAAAATACTGGATTTCACAGCAAAGTGGAAATGAAACCACAGATGCTCACAGCAGAAGAATGTTGAATTATTTAGACATGTCCATATGACTGTCCTTGTGGTCTTACCAGCTTTTGGACTCCAGTGATTGTGCGGTTAGCATGGCGGAGGGAATACGTCAGTCGATTCACTCCATCGCAAGTCTCGCCATTCCCATAGAAACCGACAGCTATGCCAGCACTGAGGGGAGACAAAAAAGGAGGAGGAGAGACTTGCTAGTGAGGAGGAGGAATTGGTAAAAAAGAGACACAGAGAGGAGACAGAGAAGAAACCAAGTGCGGGGGACAGCCAAACAGGGTGAGAGGCATGTGAACTCTGTTTTAACCCTGTCGGTTCGGACCCCCGTCAACGGGCTCCTTTCAGCCTCAGCAGAAAGACCCTATAGAGAACCATAGAAACACAGAGGAATGGACCAGCAATGGCCCAAAACCCCACGCTAAGCCTGACAAAGGCTGCACTGAGGCAGTAGATCAGCTCTCATCGGCTGTGACAGGCCTCAAACGGCTGAGGCAGCTACATGAACAGCAATTTCTGAAGGTAGAGGAACAAAAAAAAGATGTACTTACTTTACACAATTGTGCAGTGGTGTCTTAATTTAGAGTTACATTATTATCTGTTCATTCGAAAGTTAATATTACTTGAACTTGTCTACAATTTGCTTGCTTGTAGTGACAATATGGTAAACAGTATATGAGTTAGTCTCAACAAATGCATTAAGGACAAGCAAATTCCTACAATCTTGCACTAACATGGATAAATTGACAGACCACATGGGAGCTGGGGTTTTTCCTTCTTCCTGTATGGCTGCTAATCTCTTCCTGTCAGTATGGTGAGTAAAAATAAAATAAAAAACAAATTATATTTTCTGATGTCATATGAACCTACACATTATTTTTATATTTGGAAAGGAGTCAGGAAAACATTTAAAGAGATTTTTTCAGGTAAAAAGACAACAGACTAAATGTAAAGAAGCAAAAGAAATATAAGCCAAACAAAGCACTGACACTAAACTGATAGTGTTAACCTTTTTTTCCCCCCTTTCCTATTTTGGCTAGAACAGTAACGTGTGGGTACAAGTGCACAGAGACGCAGCGATTGCGATGCAGTTCTTGTACTCATTGGGTCCCTGAGCTCTTTGTGCTACTCTGAATCAACTGCGGTGGCTCTCTGGAAGCCCATCAACAGGAGGACGAAAACAGGAAACCAACTATGTGTTCAAGGACAGAAAACAAGAGCAGATGTGAAAATCTCGCACCTTTTTACTCAATTACATAAAAAAGCCACTAAAGTAAAGAAAATTAGCACAGAGGTAAACATAAAGCAGGTATATTTGTGAAAATTATATCCATATCCTTGCAACCAAACAATACTGTTCAGCTGACGTTCGAGTGAGGAAAACACTGCCTGGTTAAAACATTTACGTCTTAATTAAAGTGGAATCTGGCAAGATGGATTCTTTCATGCTTGAGAATCTGAAAATCCGACAGCGTGTTAAACACTTGCCGTGATCATGGGGCTATAAGACACAAGCATGTGGTGACATCAAAGTGCAATATAACACAGTGAATCATGAGCGTGGGTGAAATTAAAAGCTAATTATGCTTGGCAACTTGAATTTGTGGACTGAACCATCGCCAGCACGGTCATGTGTTTGCACTCACCTGCACACGAGTGTTGCGATGATGACGCACCAGGCTGTGCAGCAGCAGTCGGCGTTGGGCTGTTCAGAGGTTTTGCTGCGCCGGCAGCAAAGCCAAATGGAGTAGAAGAGGAGAAAAACGAGGTCCAGAACCAAACAGGCAAGCGCCAAACCCCCCAGCAACAAGATGGACTAAAGGAAAGAGGAGCAGAGTTATGAGAACTAGTCTTTATGTCAATAACAAAGACGATCATTTTGGAATACGTGATGAGAATGTGTCCTATGTTTTATTATAATAATTTACATTTCTTAATTTTAAACCAGTCCATAGTACGTTTGCAGTGAACAGTCCTGCTGCAAATGGGAAAATTTATTGCTGCTATGACTGTGAGCTAGTCAGGTCCTGCTGCAGAAAGCCATGCCTAAACCAGAACACCTCTACGCTTCATAGCTGATTTCAGGTTCTTTTCATGGAATATATAATTTAGTTCAAGCCCAGTTGGTTCTCGGTTTTGGTGTACAAAGAACATTATAGTCCTGGTCTATGTTCTCTCTGGAAAACTTTATTCTGGCCTTTTTTTTGTGGCTTTTCTTCTTCCTTTTTCTTCTGGACATCTGCAAAGAAAGTTCAACTTGTGGATTGTCTCTCCAATCTTAGTGGTCTACACATTCATATCAGTCTGCTGAGGGTTCTGCCATTACATTTTAGGGTCTATGGAGACTTCTTAAAATTTTTTTGCAGTATTCTTTCAGGGATTTTGCAAAATGAACTTGCTTGGTGTGGCAGAACTAGGCCATTATACAGAACTTCAGTCGAATAGGCTGATTTCAAGTTCTCATAAAACCTCTTTAAAACCTTCCCAGACTCAAAGCTTCTATAGAGTTCCTTCTTAAGCCCACAGACTGCTCTTTTGATCCCCCCACAGTGTTCACTTTTACTTCAAAAGGTTGATCAACAATGTTCAAATCATATGGACCTGATGTGACATTGTCTGATTTTTGCAATATAAAGAGGGAAAAATGTGAAGATAGCATTACTATTCCTCAAGTACATCTTCTTTTATAGTACACAAATATTACAGAAGGTCTCGAGTATAAATTTGGTTAAATTACTTACATTGATAGTAATATTAAATAGTCATATGTCTAAATATATCAGAAAAAAAAATCATCAGGCTCTCATAGACTGACCTATTTTTTTCCTGAAACCAACAAACACATTTACAGCTATAACAAGAACAGCAGTCATGTATGTTCAAGCCCTGTCGTGGCAAAAAATTTGCTAGATTATATTGTGATAAATTATGATGTTGATTTCAGACCATATTAAAGTAAATGGTAATGATGTAATAACACAACTTTGCCTCTTAAAAATCAATAAACTTTCAATTTCTAAGGAACACAACAGTGGAGCTGGAAGACATTTCAAACAGCCCCAAAATTTAAACAAAACAAGCAAAAACAAAACAATGGAAATAAAAATTATTGACAACAGAAATCATAAATAAAATGATTTGGAAGATTGCGTAAACAAAATTGGTCTTTAAAAAAAAAAATAATCAGAATTTCCGTTATAATTAATAAATTCTAAATTATAATAAGTAATTATTTATTGAGGGTGTCACATTTAACATAATAGATGTTAAATGCTTCAATGTTAAATATAGTATTTAACATTGTAACATGTTACATGCTTTAAAAAAACCACAACCAGAGGGAAAATATGTAAAAAGAACACTATTGAAAGATATAAAACATAAAAAAGAGCTTCTTGAATAATAACACTAGTACTCATGAGACTGTAATGACAGTATTTTCATGCTTACAGCTGCGTGATGAACAGTGATAGACCTCTAAGCCAACAGCAACACTTCATACACTATGTAGGTCAGGCAGGTTTCTGTGTTTGCTACAGACTCCTGAGGATACACATCTGTGGCAGACTTCCAAAACCTTGCCTTCTCCTGCTTGTTTCATTTTTATCCCTTCAATGACTCGTTGTGACTAACACATAGTTTTAACGACTGCTGATTTCAATATGAGAACTTATTCTGTTCTTAAAAGCTGAGCTGAGCTAACCTTTAAAGAGCTAACCTTTGACACACGATTGTGACAGACGGGGTGATCAGATGCAGCCGGATGACTTCTTGGCATTTGCATGCTGCTCTGTGGAGCTCAGTAAGGAGCAGAAAACGACTAAGCAAAGGCACTGTAATTTGGGCACATCCCTGCAACACAGCAGTAAGTCAAGGTTGCATCATTAAGAAGTGTTTGCATTGTAAGCAACAATGACAGCTCGGCCATCTGGACGAGTAGAAACTCTTCTTAAGCCTGCGGGGGAGAGATGCGTTAGCAGTAATTAGCAGGATGTCATCACAGAAGGTTAACAATAATCATTTATGCGATGAGCCTGTGGGAGAGCGACGTTTGCTCTGATAAAACTGTGATGGGAGAGAAATCACATATTTTATCAGCTAAACTACATGTGCTTTTAAATACTCCAAAAAAGTCAGCCATGAAGTTCATACCATATAGTGAAGTCATCCATCATCTATCCAATAACCTGCGACAGAACAGGGCTTATATAACGCAAAGAAGTGGATCATCTTGACCATTTTCACTAAATCCTGAAGGAAATAAACAGAGCTGGCAGCAAACACCAGACGCCCACATGAAGTGAAGGAGGACCAAACAAGACAACAAACTGTTTCACGCCTTAAGATTAGTTTTCGTTTCCAGCCTGCATACCTGTACAAGACTGAGCACATCTCTATTAAACCCCCAATGCGTGTCCGGGAAGTATCTTCCTGTTTCTCTGGAACCATGAGTTGCTTCTCCATTTTGTGAATCATTTCTTCCTTTTAAAGAGGAAACTATGCATCTTGTGACTTCGTCTCCCAGAAAACCCACAAATACTGTCTGCAGTCTAGCTGTGATGTAAAAGCCCTTTCTGTAATCATACTGACTCTAATCTAAAATTAGTTTTTTAATTGTTGTTTTGCTCAAAGATATTTTTAGTAAAGCTTTTTTATTGCCTTTTTAAAAATAAAAACAAAGTTTCCCCATTTAAAAGGTTTTCTTAAAAACCTTATTTTCTCATTGGGGCAAAAAATCTGCTGAGCTGGATGTGTCACCAATGCAGAACATTTTTAAAAAATTCATGGTAATTAACACCATAATGAGTCAAACATAAACTTCAGGACTTGCTGGGAATAATTCAAAGTCCAAGGAATTTGAGCAACACCAAACTTCTGCTTACAGATTTTCAAAACTAAGCATAATTTCTTCTGAACTTGTGAACAAATCCAGCTCTCCTCTTCCCTCCCCCAGACTTAGCTGATTACCAAGCTGTGTAGACTCCACTTTGACCGTTCCCATTGGTGAAAAAAGTCAGATTAATGTAACCTTAATCTGACTAGTTGTCCCTCTTCTTTGTTTGTTGTATTTACAGAGCGACTCCATATTTTTAAATATTCATGTATGCTGTAATAGATGTGATTAAAACATATCACACAAGTGGTTTCTTAGGTACTTTCAGGATGGTTTTGGATACACACCAAACTGGCTTGTGTCTGGAAAAGGCCAAGGCCTGGCCTGGATAGAATAGGTTCACACAGATGGTAACATGGATCACAGGGTAAACAGAACAAACAGGTGCAAACCTGTCACAATAAACCATTAATCTTCAATTCCAGGTCGCAAACATGATCCGTGAACTGTACACCAAGGAAGCCCTAATCCTACTGCCCTCAATTAAATGAGGCGAGTGTGTGGAGAGGGATTTTACCTGCTGATATGTCCAGTCTTCTGGCTGGAAATCACTGCTTGTTTGCTGAAACTTTAAGTTGAAGTGGGGAAGTCTGTGCAGCAGGTTCACCCACCAAGGTGGCGAGTAGCTGACCACAGCTGCCATCGCGATGAAGAGTCAGAGATTAAGTCAAAAGCAAAAAAATAAAAGGATGCTTTCAAGTGTAAACAGGAAAAATAATCCACTTCATCCAGTTTGAGTCCAAGATAGAAATAAAACGCAAAAACGGTTTTTGTGTAGCATAAAAGTATGAACGAAAGCTCGTTGTGGCTGTTGAGGAACAAAACCACACTAAAATAACTCCATTGGTGAGATATGAAACAGCTGAACAAGCGCCAGCACGAAGAGCTAAGTAAAACTGGTAACTAGCCAACTATCAACCTCCTCAGTCTACCAATTTAACTGTTGCTAATGCTGAACTATTAACTATAGCACCCTGTTGTAATGTAATCTCAAACTCCAAAGAGCTAAAGCTCACTTCAAATATGCCTTTATTGAAAAAACAAAAGCAACTGAGTCTTCGGAGCTAGTTAAGACAGCAATGTAGGTTAGCTAGCTTTTAGCTGCTAGTTAGTTCTGTTCACCGATAGACGGAACACAAGAAGAAGAAGTAGTCTCTTTTGTTCCAGTTGGCATTCTGGTCGGCACTTCTTTCGTCCAGATTTGTCGGTTCTCCGGTCTCTCAATTAATCTTTTCCATACTTATTCCAGCGCAGATGCCTCTCACTGTTCATTCAGACCGACTTCCCCATCCAGCGAGGAATTGAGCGCAGGAGGCTGGAGCCAACGCTGCGACTGTTCACGACAGTCCCCCAGCTGGCAGTTCAACCCAACCCCGGCCAGAACTCAACAAAACCACATCATCGTCGGTGTGAAAGGGGATCTTGCAGTGACATCTACTGGCGAGTTGGCATTCAAGCAACGTGAGATTCAAGGAATGTCGGGAATTGCAATACTACTTGAAATTTCAGGACATTTTGATTACACATTTAGCATGTATAAAATGGTTGCTATAGCGACAAAGGTAGACTGCAAATATATTGTCATTTTTCTTTAATTATAGAAGGAGAGAAAAATGTCAACTTTTAATTAATTTAAAATAATATGTTTTATAAATCCAATATTTCAGTTGGCAATTTCCTTCAAACGTAACATTTACAGTCAACCTCTTTAAACTCGAATGGTAATTTATGAATTTCACTCCTTACAGACATGGAAAACCAATGACATCATATCTAAATCACCGTTTTATTATCCAGGCAAATACAAAGAAAAATGTTTACCTTAGTTGAGCAATTGTTGAATAAAACTGATATGTTCCAGGAATACTCTAAATTTCTCCAGAAATTCCAATTACATACCTCGGCTAAAGAACATATTGTTGTTGATGCCACTGAACTCTGACAAGTAGGCTACAATGAGTTTTTCAGTTTTTACACTACAAGGACCTCCTGAAGACAAACGCCTGTATGACTTTTCCATTCAGTCATTTTTCCTGGATTGCATAAAATTAACTTTCAGAGCTACAAAAGTACACCCCTAGTGTTTATTTCACCAGGAAATGCTCGTTAAATTAGCTGGGGTTTTTGACATCTGTTGTTCACCTGTGCAATGTTGCCATAACTAAAAGAACACTGTCAAAGAGTGATACAGCTGAACTCTATGCATTAGTTGCTTTAAACATTTGTCACAAGAGATTTCATGAGAATTAAAAGGAGAAATCATATTGTTGCAATTTTTATTCACTTCATTTGTTCTCTGTTAAATCCAGAATACATTCAATAATCAACACATTGTTTGATGTTCCCAACAGAACCTTTATGTGCCAGTGCGACAAACTGGAGACTGTTGATCACTTTACGTCTTTCTCCCACTACTCAAAATGGCATTTAATACTTTTATAAAAGTTTTTTATTTATTAAAAAAAAAAAAATTACGTTTCTTTCTCACGGAATCCATTCAAAAAAGGGTTAGACATCAGAAAGCTTTATTCGTGATAAAATATTCAGAATACACCTGATGTTTGCATTAAGAGAACAGATCGTCACTAATTAATTAATTATTCTTGGCAAAGCTCACATAAAGGGATGACTTGCAATGAACTCTGTCTTAAAAGCTGTCACGTTTTAAAAAAAAAATCTACGAGGTGTACTTGAATGCACCATTTGTTATGCAGGCATATTTGTGGAGATTGAGGAACAGAGATTAAATCAAATAAACCTGCGCTGGTGAGACCAGGAAATAATAAATTATATGTAAAACCACTTATGGTTCATATTTTTGGTAGAATATAGACTACACAATGCAATTGGGTAATGTTTAATGAAACCGAGACGTAGACTCACGCCCCCAAAACTTTTAAAAATCCCCTAAGTGGTGAAGCTGCCGTGGCATCACCAGCTTCCAGAGCGTGGAGGTGGCAACTGGCTTCACGTCATCAGGACTTGGGCTTCAACCAGGGTTCACTGTAACTTTAAGACGCAAATTACTTGTTTTTCCTTCTCTGCAGGAAATCACATGGAGGTGCTCTTGTGCTCACATGACAGCCCGAGCTATGGCAGGAGAGATCAATGAAGGTAACGTGTGAAAACTTTTCTCACTCTCTCTTGAGTCAGTGACTTCCATGTGATTTTTTGTGACTTTTCTCGGCGTATTTGCGAAGCTCGCGCGTCAAAACGCGTGGATTTTACTGCACGCTGAGATTGCGATTTGAACTCACCTCATGAAAAGTTTTCAGTGGTCGATCGGAAACAGGTTGTTCCATCTCAAAAGCTCTCATCCATGTTCTCAATTATTCCCCCCAAACTATTGTTGCTCCTTTCTTGAGCCATGACCAGAAAGATCAGGACAAGTCGTTGGTTTTTCCCTTCCTCCTGAAATCCTGTCAGGTGTGTCTTGAAGGATTTACTTAAAATGTTATATCACGCATTCTTCTTTTTAATCTCTTTAAATATTTGCAAATTATTAATTCTCTCAATTTAAGTCCATCCTCGTCATTTTAAAATAGAGCAAATAAAAGTTGTCTTCGCAGAAAAGAAAAGACAAAGTCACATGATGTGTCCACTATCCTTTTCAAAATGAAAATCTTTCTTTTACTGATGTCATTTATGCAAAGTAACCTCTTGGGTGTTATGCATATGAAATATTTATCATTTTGAGGAACATGTGATAATATGTAGGTGTTGTTCCCCTTTTAGGTTCAGTTCCTGCCTATTACAGAGAAGTGTATGAGGCCATCCGCTGCAGGACAGATGAGAGAGTGCAGGCTGAAGTCTTTAAGCGCCTCCTGGAAAGGACCGGTCTCTCCAAGGCATCTCTCAGCCAGGTGAGGAGTTCCTCAAGATGCTGAGAAGGCAGAAAGCTTAAATATCTTTTGTTGGAAATTAAAGATGAAATATTTAATAGGGATGTAACTCGGTGAATTCCCTGAAGGCATCATTCCCCTTTTTCTGACCTTTTGTAGCATATCATTTGCTTTGTGCCTTGTGAGAGCTTTGTGCACACAGGAATGCAAACCACAGTTAAAGTGGGATCTCAGACGGAAAAATGTTGACCTTCTCTTTCATATTGTCTCTGTTCACCTTTTTTTTTCAGATTGCTGAACATATTGACTGTACAGATGGATTCCTTACTAAGCTCACCCTCTATAAAGCGCTAGCTTTAATTGCTCTAGCCCAGCAAGGGAAAAAACCAAGTCCTAAACTCTTCATACATGGTAAGTGACTGTGTTGCAGTGACAGCAGAATAGTAAAGGTTTCTGCTTAATGAGTAGCTTGGTGTCCAAAGATGGCCTTTGGATGAAATGCAGCATTTGTTCATGTGCAAGGTGCAAATGACTCTTTTATTAGCTCTCATGGAAGTTTTTCTTGACACTTTTTCCAAGTAGCATAAACTCAACAGCAACTTTACCTCAGTTAGCAAGTGATGTATGTTTGGGAATATCTTAGAAAAGCCTTTTTGATGTATATTTATTATCCTCCATTATTTCTTCTCCCAGCACATGTCACAAAGCTGCAACATGTGCTGGGAGTCTATGGTTACAGTGGCTTATGAAAGTAATTATATCTCTTTAACTTTTGTACTTTGCAACCTGGATCTTTGATGTACTTTATATGAATGAACAACAAGACATGTTTATTGAAAGTGGATGAAAATATCTTGCACAGAAATTTTTGCACATTCTTCTTTACAAATAGCCCAGGCTGGGTGGAGAGTATCTGCAAACATACATTTTCAAGTATTGTCGAGTATATTTTCAATGGATTTAAAGGCCTTCAAAGAACAGCTACATTTAGACCAGGGTTAAATAACATACAGATGTACTTGATGTACAAATCCAGTGTCTTCTGAAAGTAAATGCTTTTGCATAACAAACTAAATATGGAGACGTTCAAAGAATATAAATATTTTTGTTTTTGCAGTTTGCTGTATAAGTGCAAGGTGCACTTGTGTTTTCCCTCCCTCTTTGTGGGATGATGATAGAGGGATATTTTATGGTTTTCCTAAAGGTAACTATTATGCAGACTTGACTTGGATCCATCTGCAGGCTTTAGTGTTGAATCCAGTTTTGTTTTTTCAGGTGTGGGCAGTATGGCAACTTGCTTCATGCCACTTCCTGTTCTTTGCCAGAACTCTCTTTGAGTTTGCCTCAGTAAATTGAATTTTATGCACAGCTGTCTTAGAATGTCCTGGAAGGAATCATAAAAGGTCACATGGATTACTGTCAAGAGCACTGTTATAAACTGGGCATTCTGAAGGGCTTTGAAATTCTAGTCACTCATAAAGTATTGATTCAATCACGGAGAACAAATGTTAGCTCTGAAATGTGTGATTTACAGAGTTGCCAAAACCCCAACTCGGAGAGCTGAGGGAACTGGGCGCTCTGAGGATGCAGCCGGCTCAGGACGACGTGCTCACCATTTCACAGACATTTGAACAGCTTCTCACCAAAGACACAATCCAGATGCAGCTTATTCCAGAGAAGAAGGGCCTGTTCCTTAAGCATGTGGAATACCAGGTCACCAGCCAGGCAAGGAAATTAAAATCTGCAATATTGTTATTGTATCATGTTGAAAATACTCCACTTCTTATCAAGTTGTTTGCACAAATCCATATCAAATCAATTGTGCTCATACTTATTTTGTAATTCAGTTTCATTGTTTCTACTTTTTAGCGTTACAAAATATCAGTATACAGGCGGTACAGTGATTTTGACGTCTTCCACGAAGTTTTGCTGCAGAAATTTGCCTACAGAGTGGTTCCGGCACTGCCGCCCAAAAGGATGCTGAAGGGAGGTGGGTTTCTATGTGAACTGCACTGTTAGGTCTCTATTTGTTTTGTTATATTTACCAGATTTGTGTTCTGCATCAGAATTTCATAAAGTTTTGATTTGTTTAATAATTTAGTTTGAAATTCCAGCTTTTAAAAGTCTATTAAAAGACAAAGACTCATAAGAATTTTTTTTTCTAGTCATTTTGTCTGACAGACATAAACCACCGATGCATAAAGTTTCAATTCCTGAAGACTTAAAGCTTTAGTGATAGTTATGTGAATTATTCAATAAGGATTTATGGTGTTTAGCTGTGGTTTTAGAAAAAATAGATTCTTTGAATGTATCATTCTGATAGCTTTATCTCTGTTCCTCTTTTGATTCTGACACATGGAACTTTGTTATTCAGATTTGTGAAACTTGTTAAATATTTCTGTTCATTTGAAATGAACAAATCAACACCAATTTTATATGGTTGTGCTGTGTACTTATTTAAGGTTGTTTGTGTTACCCTATGTCCTATCAGTCTGTCTGTATAAAGCACATTTCATATCCAACAGGAGGAAGAGATTAGTAACAAATTAATCCAAATTAATACTTGTATTATCGCTTACTCGCCCTGCCCCCTCATTTCATGTGCACAACAAATGCTTCTACAAGAATGATAAGAGGCATCATTTCCCAGTTAAACACTATGATGTTGTTTTGATGATTTAACGACAATAGATTTGATAATCTCTTGAGATTAATTCTTAAGCTAATGTTTGGATCTATGCTAGTTCCAGCTGTGATGTTGCTTTAGAATACAGGTTCTGTAATTTCCCTCAGTGTTGATATGACTCACTGTATGCCCTCTGATTACCGCTCCAGCTGCTTCTCTGGGAATTTTTTGTTGGTTCTTATCTACACTAAACCATTTTTATCTGTTTTTTTTTAAGACTTAAAAGGTCAGGGATAATGGTATCTCTAGCAACTCTTCTTTTGTGTGTGGCCATGACAAAGAATAACTGTAAGACTGAATTTTGGTCTAAGATTTTTGGTCTTAACTGACCATTTTCTAGCCAACACTATATGTTCTGAGATCTAAGAATCTACAGGGAAGAAATTTTGCATTTAGATCAACCTTTTGGGACTATGAGCACTTGACTCTTGAGCTAAACTGTTCATTTACTTCTAAAGTAAAACTCCAGATATTGTTTTTTTTTCTTTTATTCACAGTCCTAACTTCTATGTCCGAGCGTGAGTTCATTGAAGGGAGAAGACGAGCTCTAATGAGATTTCTTAACTTGGTGGCTCGCCACCCCCTCTTCTCCGAGGATGAGCTGGTCAAGACCTTTCTCACCTACAGCGGCTCTGTACGTTTTCAAGCATGCACAATAAGCACTATCTTCACGACGCACGGGAGCCGAGCACATCCTGTTTGATTCACACTTTGTCCTTTTCCACTCACCCACTCGTCACCCCCCTTCGCAAACAGGATGTCCAGACCAAGCTGCGCGACACTTGCAAGAAAACGGGTGACGAGTTTATGACCAACAGGATTGCAACCCAAGCTAAGGTTCGTCATGGATATGGTGACTCCAAGTGTACTTTTTCCCTACTGCTTTTACTTTCATTTAAAAACTGTAAACATAACGGAGGAGATTTTGTTGGACCTCTTTTGCAGGAATATCTCCCAGCAGACATTCAGGCTCAGTTCTCAACAAGCAGAGAGCTGATTAAAAATATCCACAACAGCTTCCAGAGACTGCGGGACAGAGCTGAAAAAATGGCTGAGCGCTCAATGGAGAATTCAACTGATCTGGTCCAGTTTGGTCGAGAGCTTAGGTATTTTTTATTATGAAGGATATACAGTTAATCATCCTCTAGGATTTACGGCTTTTGCAAAAGGATTAAATTCTGAGTAGCCTGAATCCTACAATATTTTATTCTTTTCTTATATTAATGTTTTCATCAGTGCTTTGGGCTCAGATGCGTCGGCTCTTCCTTCCTTGGCCTCCTCCCAAACCGGTTGGGGAACTCTGCGCCAGTCTTTGAAAAGCCTGTCGGAGGAGTTTGTAGTTTTATCCAACAAAGCCGCTCAACAGGTACAACCTTGAGAATATGCCCGCTGTGTTTGTTCCTAAAATTTGATGATAAATGTTGTTCTGTTTATGTCTCCAGGGCAGACGGGAACAGGACGATGTTGTGGAAAAACTGAACTTTTTCCTAGATTTGCTGCAGTCATACAGAGTGAGCAAGCTTGACTTTCATTTCTTTTGTGCTGAGACAGGAATGTGGTATGTCTACACTGTGAAAAATTCTTTTAATCCTGGATATTGTAGTCATAAGTGAGGGCATTCAGGAGTTGGCTACCATAATGCGCAGAGGGGAAGATATCAGCAATGATGCTAATAAATAACTCATTGGTGTAACAATCTTCCATTTCCCCTCCAAAACCAAACTATTCTACTGTAACGAACATTTGCTTGTTGAAAGCATCGCAGACAATTACCATTGAAGTAACTATGTTGTTAATATTACCATTTGGACATGCAAGAAAGCTGAAATTGTGAAGCCTCTCCACAGTTAAATGTCACTTGGCTCCTTCCAAAAATGTAACACTGTTTCATTGTTTGGAGAGAGCACTTGAACTTCCTTTCTTCCTTTAAAATGAGGCGTGTCCTTATCTTTATTTTTGTAGCAGACCCTATGGTGGTAAAAACTGACTGGTATTTAAGCCAAGTTACTCCACTGCCTGGTGCTTCCACTGTGGATTTGATGCTCATTTTGTAATACACAATATTTATTGTGTGCATTCAATTTGGAATTGCAGCTCAAAAATGTATATTTTTGTTTTACCAAATTTTAACACATTATTTCTTAAGGTAGTGGTTCCTAAATTCTTATGTCTTGCGACACGACTTAGTTCAGAAATATGAAGAATACAGAGAATTGTCATATATAGAACACAACCAGAACTTGTTGGTTTTACATGTTCAACAATGGCCATTTATACATGTTCAATAATTGCCAGCTTCAGTCTAGTCTTTTTTAAATTTAATTAATTTTGGAGAGTTTCTGGAATATCTCAATTGTTTCATTTTCTCACATTTATGTCCAGTTGTTTTTATATAGTTCCGCAGGACGTTTTGCAACAGAACTGACACATTAGTCAACTTCCAATCATCTTTTCCTACCTCTAAATTGTGAATTTTACTAAGAAAATCCCAAAACGATAACTTTATCTCAAGTTCAGCTGTACTTAAATACAAGTGGCATCTTAAGAAGGCTGATTGCTGAAGGTGAATCATAATTTTTTAACAAAGTATTTGTTCAAAGGTACACACAGTTATGCAACATGGTTATTGCACTTTATTATTTTACTACTCAACTCCAACACATATTTACATGTTTGTCATTTGCATTGTCATAATAAAAGTGAAAAGAGTTTGAAAATTATTTCCCATCATCTCCTCCTAAAATCTTTAACAGCCACATTATGTTATTTATTAATTTTTTTTTTATAGTTTCTCCTTTTAAGAACAGAACTTTTATTTGTGGGAATGACTTTCAACTATATGGATTTATAAAATTGCAGCTCTTGTTTGTCAAAGTACTTTAAGTTATCCATACTTTTGTCCCAATGCTTCTCCTGTCACTCATCTGTTATATAATGTTGTGGAGAAGTGCTTCACCCCGCCACTTTCAGTCAATCAGTAAGAGCTGCTGCCTGTGTTTTTTTTTTTTCTTTCTTCCTTTTTTCCCTCTAGGATCTCTGCGAGCGTCATGAAAAGGGCGTGCTTCATGAGCACCAAAAAGCGCTGCACAAGTACAGCATGATGAAAAGGCAGATGATGAGTGCCACTGTTCAGTCCAAAGAGCAGGCTTCTGTAGAGCAGCTGGAATCACGAATCGTTCAGGTGATTATTCTTTCAGTTTAATTTTGTTTGCCTAATTCTAAAACTTTCTTTGCAAAAGTTGTTTCATCTCAGTCGTGACATAAGCTATTAAAATGGCAGTAAAAGCACTGTCATGGTTGAAGGTGACTGGTCATACATTTAATGGTGCTGTTAGGAAGCAAAGCCAGGATTCAAAGCTGGGGCAGGCTGTTCTGATGTGGACTTCAGACCTTTTAACTCCTAAGACCGTTTTCATGCACAAAAACACTCTCACTCTGACTGGATAATCTTCAAAAAGTATAGTCTCCTCTTTAAACTCTTTGAACACATTTAATTTAATGTGGTAAATCACAGACTCATTTGCAGACTAAAAGGAAATTTTCAGACACTGGTTCAAAGCTGAGTCCATGTTAAGAAGGTAATTAACTTACTTTATACTTTAATTTTCTTGGTGTTTTTTTTAATCTTCTGAATTCAGCCAGTGTGCTTAGTCTGTTTGCCATTTAAACACATTTTTCAGTTCATTTCCCTTAACAAATAGCATTTTTGGGGAAACAAATGTGCAATTTTGTTATGTAAAATTATTACTATATTTTGGCATTTCTTCACTTATGAAATGCTTTAGCATTTTATTTAGTTAATCTATTTCAGTAGTGATAGAAATGCTTATTTTAAGATGTGAGGCTCGTGGGCTCAACATTTCTTATGTTTCTTAGACACATAAAATTTTGGCCAACAGATGTTAGCTTCTATATAGTTTTCTATCAAAAACTGTGATAACCCTAACCCTCCACTGTGTGGAGTGGAGAGGTGCAATGTTCTACTCAAAAATGGACTTGGCCTCTAAAGCTTGTCTGTAGAAGGAAAGATGCTTGGAAATATCCTGGTAGATGGCTTTTCATGTCTCTGATAAATCTGTGTGTCGTGGCTCCCAAGATACTGACTCCACCCACAGTCCAAATCCTGTGAAATGTCCCAAACTCTTGACTGGGTTTTGTTTCAGAATCCTATGCAAGCACATTTGCTATTATCCCTGTTGCTTGTCTACCCATTTTTTTCCTTCCATTCAATTTTTCATTAACAGAGCACTCTGTAAATGGCTAGCTTCTTTACTAATTAACTTTGTGCCATATCGTTTTGTAGAATATTGCCTGCTGAACATCTGTCGAGTCAGCTGACTTTGTGATTTCTGAAGGCTATAACATTCTTGTATTACAAATGCTGTTTTGTTGGGCTCCTGGTTGGTTTTAGGAGCTCCATTTTTGGTTTTTACTAAGCTTCACCTGTCAAATATAAAAATATTTTGTCTTGAAGAAATGTGTTAAAGAGAAGATTTTGGTATTTATAGAAGTACCAATCCTGCCGTACTGCCAAAATGACATTGAACTATGAGAATATTCTTTTCTAACAGCTGTTGTGTAATGAAAAACTTTAAGGAAAGGGAAGGCTATTGACACAGCACCAATATTAAGGGATTCAAATTGCTTTACAGGAAATGAAAAAGCAAAATGAAAGGTAAAACGCATTTAAGTCTTTAAATTATAAACAAGGCAAGAAGTTGCAAAAAGTAATATATTCAGTCAAATAAAAGTAAAAAAGGCAAGCATTTCACAAGCAAAGTAAAAGGTCCAGACACTGTGCATTCCAAGATTATCTGGGCAACACGTCTCTTTTTGTTAGTTTTCTCTTGTTTGCATCTTTTTCATTATCATTTGACATTAATCATCAATTTTCGGTTTTGCCATAATTTTTTTAATAGCAAGAAAGTGCCATCCAGACCATGGAGCTCCGCAACTATTTCTCCCTGTTCTGCCTTCATCAAGAGACACAGCTTATCTTCACCTACCTTCCAATCACTGCCAACATTCTTGGGGCTTTCGTTAACTCGCAGGTCCAAGGACACAGAGAGGTAAGAGTGTATGGAAATGGGTTTTTCTCCAGCTCACCTTGATGTCGACTCAGCACTTCTTTAGTGGGAATGGCCAATATAGTTTTAGATTGGCTCCTAAGGTCTAACAAAAGAGCTAATACTGAAGGATGTGTGACTGGATTAGAGCCACCATATATTTCCCTTGAAAAAGTGCATATCACATACAGCATGTCCTCTTTCTGTTTAAAAAAAAAAAAAATATATATATATATATATATATATATATATATATATATATATATATATATATATATATATAATTTCTATATAGATATAAGTCTGTCTTTTTGTTATATTTAAGTCCGGTTGAATTTTTGGATTAGTTTTTTTTTTTTGGACCTGAAGTTTTTCAGCATTTAGTTATGGAACCCTAAAAATATTCATTTAACATAAAGAAACTTTTTTTTCTTTTCCTTATCAGATGGGTGATGTGTGGAATGAACTCCAACCTAAGCTCGGGTGTTTCTTTGGCAGTAATAATGGACTGAAACCTCCAATCTGAAAACGCATGCAAAGCAGAAGATAAACACTCCTACAGAGGAAGATCACCTACAGAGGAAGATCACCAACTGGAAAATGAAGAGCTCTGTGAGCTAATGCCTGAAAATGTTTTAATCACAACTGTTCCTATTTCCATTCAGTAAGATGGTTTCTACTCTCTACTGCGATTAACTACGTGTAAATTTGTGTTCTGTGATGTTTTCATTTCAGAATCAACTTTTACAGATGTAAGCACAGTAACAAGGTATTATAAGAGGGATCTAAAATGGTTAATGTTCACTCATTCTGATGCAAAATGATCTGTTTACAGCTTTTCAGAAGTTGGACACTAAGATGCTGACACTGAGATTTCAGTCTTTCTGGATGTATCAATGCTACATACCTGCGTTGTTTATATTGACAATGCTGTTTTTTTTCTTTTTGTTTTATGTTTGGACATAAAAAAGTGACTAGAAACAAGAACATATTTTAAACAACTTCTGGTAAATAAAGGACACTCCAAATAAACCTAAAGATACTTTGCAAATCCTTAACCACAAATTGATCATTATATATCTGGACACAGCAAAGGTTGCAGGCACTGTAAAAGCATTGATTATCACGATTAATGAATCTGGGTATAACAATGAGATTCATACACTAGAAATGCCTGTTAATGACACCAATAATAGGATGCATAAATATAAAACCCTAGTAGAGTTAGGTTTAAAGTTATCTTACTTTTTCAAACATGTTTCTGTTTACTGGATGTAATGTTAACATTCTGGAGTGACGCTGACTTAAATATGTGGATGGACCTCAAAATGACCTTGCCATTCAAAATCAAACATGTGGTTGAATTCAAGTTATTTTAAAACTATATTTGCCAGGACTGTGAATACATTGTATGCATAAACACATTTGTTTTGTTAAGGACCAAGTTTAACAACCAACAATATTAAACCCAGTGGACCTATAACGCTCTATTTTGTATTAAAAACTAAATATATTGTACTGAATACATTTTGCAGAGTTTTGTTAGTTCAGAAATAAACTTGCTTTCAACTTGCTGCTACTGCTGCTTTGATTAACATGCTGATTTATCAATAAAAATCCAATGAGACGGGTTACAGAAACATTTTTTTATTCCACTCGTTACAGTTGAAAAGTGTGTACAGTAAACGCTTCCTCTTCCTACCCAAATGATCATCTCATTCCTTTCACTAAATGAACAGTGGACAGCAACTGTTACTTTCAGTAATAATTGTCAAAATTTAAACACCAAACTTTTTTTCTCATAGTCCAAAACATAAAATACTACAAGGTTTGACATCAAAGCTCCTGAACCTCTTCCAGTTTGTGACTGAGAATCACGTCCTCACCCTGGAACTTGAAATACCCTACAAATTTCTTCTTCTGTAGCATCAAAGGGAACCACAAGACATCATCGGCCCACATCTGACTGAAAGGGATTTTGTCACAGTCAAACCACTGAGGTCTCATTTCTATAAAACACAAGAAATGGAAAAATTAATCATACTTAACAACTCAAATGTGTTCTTCAGATACATGATCAATGTACAGATGGCTGAACAAAACTCAAAAGATAAAAACATAAATAAACACCTCATACAACTGTAAAGTTTGGTGGTGTCTTGCAGTCACTGAGAAGACCATGCCATTTTTACACAAGTATTCTAGAGTCAAATTTGTGGCTATCTGACAAATCAAGCTTTTTCTAAATTGGACAATGCAACTGGTCAACAATCCCAAACACAGCAAATCTAGAACAGAGTTAGTGAATAAAGAAAAGAATCAAGGTGTTGCAATGCTTCTCTGTATCTTTGTATGTTTGGTCTCCACATTGTTGACCTTGACTTATTTCTCACAAAACAAACAGGACTGCCAAGTATTTAAATCCATCTTTGCACTGACACATTTTAAGCCTTCTTTCTAAAATAACACCTAAACCTATCCTCCCACCCCCTGTGGTGACCATCTTTAATTCAATCACTGTTCTTGTAGGGAATTGTAAAGAATATGGTATCGTAGATTGAATGTCTTTTTTTTAGGTTTTTGAAAATATTTTGTGCTATATGAGTTGTTTGCATTTAGTTGTTTTTGTATTTTCTCAAAATGTTTTGTTTTTAAGTAATTTTCAGATTCATCTCAATATACTAACACAATTATTTCCCCTATGAATCATACAAGCAAAAGACAAGTAGTTAACTCATCAAGGGATGCACCTGGATTTTGCCTTTGTAACATTAGTAAGCTACAAGTAGCATTGCTAATGCTACAAGTAGTCATTAGCAATGCCTACTTATAGCTTACTAACGTCACCTTGAATCTTCACTATCTGCGTTTACTTTAAACTTTGAAGGGCCATAAAAGACTCAAATCCAGACATGCCTCTCAACCTTACAAACTGTAGAAACTGTGACTGAGACTGAGTTTATAATAACATTAAAAGGAAGTCAAGTTTAAAAGGAACTGAAACCAAAATGGTAACATTTGCTTTTTCTTACATCTATTCCTTGAAACATGGAACAGTGTTCACAAAGGTTATTCCCCCAGTTTTTTAATGAACTTCCACCTTTTTAAAGGAATTTACTTTGGTTTCTTAAGAGAAAGTCTTACCCTCTGATTCTGTTGGTTCACCTTTATATGTGTCAGCTCTGAAGACGTGGACATCAAGGATCTCTGTTTCTCCAACAAATTCAAATTTGAGATTTCCAATTTTGTCGATAAGGTCCACTGTGAGGCCACTTTCTTCCTGAAGTTCCCTAAAGGGAAGAATAAAAAAAATATTGGTTGTATTTGTGCAAGTGCACTTTCATATGGAGACTAAAACGGCCTAAAGTTTTTTGTAGAACACATAGAATACAAGAGAAAGCTAAGCATGAAACCTAAAAGACTGATCAAGAAATTCAGAAACTCCACTGTTATTTTATATGATATCACATTATCTGGGTGCCCTGATTTCCACTAGTTGAAGTAGCTAACAATCAAAACAATTATGAAATCTTATGTTAGTCATGAATGATATTTTAGACTTGGTAGACCTGGTCTTGATAGCTATCACACTCAGCGCAGTTAATATAGCTGCAGTGCATCAAATTAAGGTCATCTGTCCAGCGCTATATTGTGCAAAGCTGAACAGGCCAAAATGATGCGACTTATTTCAACATAACAACCCACACTGTCTCTTTTTTTGAATGCCTGCATCCCAGATTTTCCACAGACATATCCCAGTATTCAAAACTGTAGAGTGGACCTGCATTATTAATTGCAATGACATTTGCTTTGATGATAGGTTTAATATAGCCGCCACTCATCATTAAGGACAAAAAATTAGTTTGATCCACAAAGCCATTGCTCCTGGATGAGATAGTTATTCTCTTGCGGTGTGCAATATAGGTTGAGTTTAAGGCTTTATTGTACTGTGATGATGAATGAGAAGATGTTCTTTTGTGAATATTTTTCTTTGTCAATCTGTTCAGTGCAGGACCTTAGAGGTTAAAGAGTTTGACGTATCCTGTACGTGTTTACACACAGATTTCAAGGCCAGGTTTTAAATGCTGTGTAAATGACCAACAATTATTCTTATAAATAGTCCACATTTTGTGTCAAGTACAACATCTCTATATTTAAGAAGCGGGAGCTTAGTGATAGCCATCTAAAAAAATCATTCTATTTTAAATACAAAATATATCCTATTCTGTCAAACTAAAAGTCAAGCATACAATTTTGTTATTTTACTGGGGCCATTTTGATAAATTACATCCAATGTGTTTTAAAATATGCTACTTCTCTTTGATGAAAACTACTGCCACTATTTCTTGAATGTGCACAGCTTGATTCCAGAGGCGCTTTTCAAATTTAACTTTGTGAAGCTTTGGGAGCCAACTGTGGCCCAAACAAAAACTTATATAAATGCGACAGAGAGACTTACACTTTCCATTTCAAAAGCTCTGAGAACAGATGCTCAACAACACAGAAGCAAAATATATTTGCATATTATGAATAATGTAACTATTAAACACCCTGCACAGAAAGCAGTTTTCTCTGTTTGTTTGGAGAGTTTTGGTCTAAATGCCTTCAGGGCTGTGCTCTCTCACTTCTGGAATAATAATATATTGTCCCGGCTAATACCTTTATTATTTTTTTATTTGTCCTAGCAAAACATTCGCAATTCTTTTTTTCTGTTACTCTCAACAGCCTACTCCCACTGCCTTTGTTTTTAAATATAAATATACTGAATGTCTCATCCCAAAATTGTAAAACAGTTGTACTTTGCAAGCACAACAAAATTATGCCTCTCTTTTTAAAATTTTAAAGTCTCTCCATTTTACACAATCCCATCAGGGAGCTGTAGATTGCCATCCGCCTTGAACCTGGTTCTGGTGGAGTTGGCTCATTGAAAGGGAGATGTTCCTCTCTAGTGAGGCTTTGTGTTTAATCAAAAATTTACGGAATTTGCTGACTTTTCAAGACGGACCTTTTTTTGTACTGAATTGTCTGAAGCTGTCTGGATCAACTTGGATTTCTCTGTTAACTGTCACACGTGTAATAATACTTTTGGACAAATATTAACTTCATAAGCTGTCTGCTTATGAATTTAATACATGCAATGATTTAGATTAGATCATATACTTACGTCACCCTTTAACACAAACCACATTAACTTTAAATTAAATAAATATTCTAATTATTATACCTTCTAGCTGCTTCCTCGATGGTTTCTCCAGGTTGAACTTTGCCCCCAAATCCGTTCCACTTGCCAGCACCAAAGCCTCTCTTCTTCATGCCCAGCAGCACTCTACCTGGCTGGACCACCAGGACCAGAGTGAGCAGCTTGGAAGTCAACATCTTACCTGAGAGGAAGAAAGAACTCTCTGAGCAACAGAACCCCCCACAATGACCAGTAAGCATCAGTTCCTGCAACATGTGATGCTAACCAACGTTGTCATTAAATATTGCAGAACAAGGTAAGATCAAACAAGTACCTTTAATTCAGGAAAACAGTCCACCTCACGAAAGACTCCCGCGTGGAGAATACAGATGTCGTCACATGATAACAAGATTTGTAAACAAAAGGATCGGTCTGACCAATGTCAGATTCAACGCATGTGGCCCATCATTGTGTTGTAGGATCTACTGCAAGTGTCACTTTGAAACATGTCCGACTAGAAAAATGAAGGATTTTTTTGCCCCGTTTTCAGAAACTGGTGCTGCCATATTTTGCTAAGCAGTTGTCCTAACATCCAAAATTCACTTTCTTATTTCATGTTTTGATATTTGTAATACATTGTAATAATAACAGAACCATTAAGAACTAAAATACAAATTAAAATAAATGTAATAAAATAAATCATGAGGACACATTTGCCACCAATAAAGCAATTATCAGTGGCACCCTTTGTTTTACAGACAATTTACACAGCCTAATGTCAAATTATTAGGTACAATAGAAGCCATACACTGGATATTTATTCTGTGATGAAATGGCATTTATTCAGTGAATTTCAGGTATCCTAATAAGTAGTACTTTGACCAGTGAGTTTATTTTTGAAAGCAAGATGTTTATTTATTCATCAAAAGTTCCTTTTTTGAGAATGCAATAGTATGCAGATATTCACCATGTACACTAAGGTCTTTGATAATAAATGCATACAATTAAAATATGAATATTAAATTAACTTAAATTTAAAGCATGGGATGAATTTGCTCAACATAGGAACTGATGTTTTCTCGTTCTGTTTCAAAAATAAAGGGGACCCAAATAGGTAGCACACGTTGAGATCTCTGTTTCACGCAAGCGCAGTTGATGGAATAGGAATATATATACATAGTAGAATAAGCGAAATGTGGATATTTTCTGTTCGGAGGAGATGTTTTCACTGCTCTCTGAGTGTCATGAAGAAGCTGAAAGGGAAAACTGCAACAGAGCAGCGCTGGGTGCTGCGGCAGCTGAAAGATCCGTATGTCAAAGCTTCACACGCTCAAAACTTTCGATGCAGAAGCGCCTTCAAACTCTTGGAAATAGACGACAAGTTCGGGCTTTTAAAGCCCGGATACAGCGTGGTGGACTGCGGCGCTGCGCCTGGAGCATGGAGCCAAGTGGCCGTGCAAAGGATCAACTCTGCTGGGACAGGTAGACATGGCAGGTTTCAGTCACATGGGTTCAACTCCCACATCAAATCCCTAATGGTCATTAAAATGTAACGAAATCTCCACATATCATTAAACTAACTTTTAGATAGATACATTTGATTAGTTGGGTTATCGTTAAAATTTTATGTCATTAGAAGAGACACTTACATTCATGACTGGGAGCACTAAAGGTAAAACTAAGAGCCACAGTACAGAATAAAAATAAAAATATTATTACAATTATGTAATAATATCTGCTTTTTACATGCTTAGCAGTTTGGAAGTTTTCCAGCTGTTTTTTCTTTATAACTGCTGATAATTTAGCTTATCAACATTGTGCAAGACGTCTCTGGACTTTTGGAGACTAGTTTTAGCATCTTGAGCTTTCATGGTGGACTTGCTTGGAGAGCCTGATTTGAGCGTGTTGGCAGTTCCAGCATTCCCAAGAGTTGGAACTTGGGCGTGTTGGAAGTGTTGTGCACTAATGTTTGCAATAGTGCACAAATAACTTTCTCTTTTGTGTTACTGTCCTTAAAAAAAAAACTACACAAAAGAAAAATGTGAAAAATTCTAAATTAAAATCAGCAGGCCAACTAAGAAAAAAGACTAATGTTCTGCCACATAATCCAGAAAAAAATGGTTGTTTTCTTATAATAAATTGTCACATTTATTATGCAGGCCTGAGTGTTTTATTGTTTTGTAACCTGTAATTAATCTGAACATTCATCAGTGCCCTTGGTTATCACATTGAGGTTAATGCTCTTTAGTGATGCTGCTGTAAATGAAGATGGATATGATAAGTTTGTTTTACAGCATCACCCATCAAGCATGTACCTTTGTCCAAAAAAAAAAAAAAAGCAGATGTGTTAATAATTGTGATGGATTGTGCAGGTAAGGAATGTTTAAAGTCTAAAAGATGAGTTTAAATCTCATTAATCAGTAAATATTTGGTTTGGAAAAGGGGAATTTAAGTTAATTTGTCACTTTAGTTATTTGAAATATGCATAACTTCCACAAACATTAGTGCAGAATTTCCATGTCAATATCAAGTAGATTTTTTGACAAATGTATAAGAATCAGAGAGATTAAAGACAACTAAAGGGATATCGAAGATGACAAGGGAGCCAACTATCTCTTCTGCTTTTTGTTTTTGGTGTTATTTTTTTAATCGCTTAGTTTGGCACAGGTTGTTGTTTGTGTGAACAGATAAGACATGTGAAAGGGAGATGAACTGTTCCGGTGGCTGTCATTTTAGATCAAGGCTCACCACGTGGAACAGTTATCGGCATCGACCTGCTCAACATACCACCTCTGGACGGGGCCCACTTCCTCTCCAATCACGATGTCACCGACCCCGCCACGCACGGCAAGCTGCAGGAGCTGCTCCCCCAGGGCCAAGCTCATGTCATCCTGAGCGACATGGCGCCCAATGCCAGCGGCTTCAGAGACATGGACCATGAGAAACTGATCACCATGTGTTTGTCTCTGATAGACTTGGCTGAGAAGATTCTGCTGCCTCGAGGCTCTCTGCTTTGCAAATACTGGGACGGGGTTCTTTCTCATCACCTCCAGGAGAAACTCTCATCTGTGTTCAGCAGTGTTCGGACCATAAAGCCAGACGCCAGCAGAAAGGATTCAGCTGAGAGATATTTCCTTGCTAGTATGTACAGGAAGCCTGTGAAATGATATTTGTTGTCCTTTATTTAACTCATGACTGGCACATTCACTGAAGTGCTTCTCTGTGTCTCTGATCAGTGAGCTGTTTGAACATGAAGAGGCTTACTTAGTGGTTATTATCAAAAGATGGCAGTGTTGAGACATCAGTGAGGCTTGCTGCTCCGGGCACAAATGCAAGCATATTAAAGACCATAATGTGCTTCCGTTCCCTGCAAACCTAACGCAGTAGCAGCACTTAATCAGTGAAATGAAAACCTATGCAAGAATCAGTGAGATTACTCAAGAGCATTTTTCTTATTATTGCCCCCAGTAGCTGTTCCAGAGTCTCTTTTTACTGTTTGCTTTGATGCAGAAAGTCGTTTAGCTTGGATTCTCATTGTAAGATTCTGCACTTCCAGCCATGTTCAGCTGTTCCGTTACAAAGAGCACATGAAGGGAAAAACAAATTTCTAAGTGTCATGTACAATGTGACTGATGGAAAATGGAATGACAGTAAAAATGGCATGCATAAGTGTGTGGTACATATTTGCTGACTGACAGGGGAAACATCCAGATCCAAGTTGTTGGATTTTAATTTATCCTCAAATTTTACCTTAGTGATTGCCAAAACACTTCAGACAATAGTCCAAGTTTACTTTTATTTTCCTCCCCACATAAATGATTAATGAACAGAAGACGTGATAAAATAATGACAAGCTTGTTTATGCAATTAAAGTTGAACACCTGGATAATAGTTTCTGCTGTTACATGCCTAATTTTTCATTATTTCTTTTTTCATTTGGCATTAATAGTTCTCCACATTTTATGAATGTGAATAATTTATTTGCCATTTAATAAATGCATATCCTAGTTGCATAAAGAAAAAGCAACTTCAAGAACAATTAAAAGTCTATAGTTGCATCTCGCTGAATTCGAGTATCATTGAAATATACATTTCAGTTCAATTCAAAAACCTATTTTAATTGATTACATGTGTAACCCTTATATTTTTGTCTGAAGTTTAATGACAGACACATTCAGGTTCATTGTATTTATTCTAACAGGAAATCGAGTCAGTAGTTAACTTCAATCCAGCAGCTTCTGCCCCACACTCACAGACGGCAACAGAAAAAGGTGCTTGGGATAATGGTATTTAATACAAATTAATATCATTGATCCACATAACTAATCTCATCTTTAATATACATAAACTCACACATGTAAGAATCAAACACTATTGATAACTGAAACATTAAGTTTTATCAAAAATGAAAATGTATCTGACAGGAAATCAAGTTGGTGGTTAACGTCAAATCACCAGGTTCTGTTCCTATACATAAAATAAATAACCCCCAAAAAACTACTAAGCAATAGCTCCAAATGAGCAGTTATCAGCAGTTAACATTTGTAAAATTAACATGGATAACATTAATCATAACAGTCAAAAACATACAAAACACAGTAAAATTACACGTGAAACACTGTATTTTATAAATTTTTTTCTAAATAAATGTTAAAATGTAACACTTGTAAAGAAAACACAGCTGATTGTGATACATACAACATTCACAGATAGCAACAGAAAAAGGGCACAAACTGTCAGTTACCAGTTACTGCCACAAACTGTCAAGCGCAGCGTAGCAGAACTTAAAACACCAATAACTTTCTGGAGAAACAATTTTCTGACCTCACAAAACAAACTCAAAGAATAAAGAAACAATTTTAGGCAAACTTCACATTCACAACACTTCCAAAATACAAAAAATACAAATACATGGATGACGAATGTCAAACTTTAATTTTTATTTTTCTTAAGATTACGGCTAGGAAAGCCCAATATTCAGTTTCAGAAACTTTGAACATTGGAAATATTTCATAAACCTCTTGAAAAAGGATGTTTCCTCAAAAGCAATCTACACAATCATGGGAAACACTGCTGAGTTGACAGCTATCTTATAGACCACTAGAAAAATATGCTACAGGCTGTTTACCAGCATATCAATGGGAAGTGGAGTGGAAGGAAAATGTGTTGTAGAAATATGGTGCACGGGTAACAGGGATACCCACAGCCTTCGGGTTTTCCTAAGGCTATTAGGTAGCAAAGCTGTTTGCAGAGTTTAGGGCAGTTTTACAAAGCATGGACTGAGCTTGAAGAACCACGGTTCACAATAGCATTCAGAACATTTTGCCATAACTGAGGTACTTTTGACATAAGTATGAAAAGTACTTATGTCAAAAGTACCTTTCATTCTGGGCAAAGGGAAAAAAGACTGAACTGTTCCTTATTTGTTAAGACTCTTCTTTTCGCATGAGAGTAAATTTTGCAGTTCATGTGTAAATCTCAAAGTCCCAAAGTTTGGAGGGAGTATTTTGGGACACTGAATTGAAGTTCCTTAAAGTCCTATGGGACTGCTGCACAGTCCAAAGTTTGAGCAGTTGTCCACTAAATTTTAAATGCTTCTGCTGACGAGCTTTATGGAAATAATGTTTTTATTTCTAGAAGGATTTGGCACTTGCCCACACTGCCAAAGGTGCCAATAGATGATTTAATGAGCATGTATTGCAGTGCTTGATTGACTAATACCCTCTCTGGAGAATCTATAGAGTTTTGTCAAGAGGAAGATGAGAGATACCTGAGCCAACAATGCAGTTAAAATGAAGGTCGCTATTAAAGCAACCTGGGCTTCTTTAACACATCAGCAGAGCTGCAGGCATATGCAGGCATATCTCCTCCATGCCATGCTGCATTGGTGCAGTAATTCATGCAAAGAATCCCCAAACAGCTATTAGGCTTTAATCACTGTTACATAACAAACCATGAACCCATCTGGCTAAGGCCTGTGTTGTGGTCCTCATGCAGGCTGTCTAAATTAATAATGAAATACAAAAAATATTGTGAATTCTCAAATTGTTATTATCAACATCAGATTTTGCTGGTCAATGTATTTCTCATAATAAGATCTGGTTTGTTTCTACCTCTGAGGAGGATCAAAGGTAAAATGTTGCTTTTGAAAAAAAATTTTGCAGTGAAAAAAATAAAATCTTTTCTCTTGGTTTAATTGGCACATTTTCATTCAAATTAGTCATAAATGATCATTTTAAGTGAAATTAGATTATCCCTAAATAGATTTTTAACTCTGATAATTTAGCAAAATGAAAAAGAAAAGCCCAATCAAGATCACATTTGCATTTATGCCGCAAAAGAAGACCAGAATAGGCTGCTATTTGGCCTTTGTGTCTCCGGAGTGATGAGCAATACAGGACTGACTGAAACATTCATGCCTCTCGGCAAAATTAACTGCACAGAAGGGGGACTGACCTCTAAAGATGATTGTTTGGAATGAAAGGGAGCAGTCATGCCTGTTGATGAAGCTGATATAGAGAAAGATGTGAACAGATGACCAATTTTATTTCTCATTACTTGTTGATTATTCTGCCCTGCGTTATTCAGATTCAAATTATTTCAGAATTACTGTGGGATCTGTGTAAATTCCATCGGCGCTGAGTGACTGGCTCTCGCGACAAATGATTATTCGCTCACAGGTTAATTCATTCTTTTCTGGCCAGATGGAGGTACAGATGTAAGAATTAGCAAATGAAGAGAGGAAATCAGGTGTAGAGAAACAAATGGTAAATTTAGACATTATACTGAGTGGCTTGAATCCTTTTTGTGTTGTTAGAGAACTTTTTGAATTGCTCTGGTCTTTTGTGTCTTAAATTCTAACTCATGCAGGTGCATATTTGAATGCAAACATTAAATATCAAAAATATATTTTAAGTTTTAGTGGAATTATTTGTTACAAGAGTGCCATAGCATCATGAGGAAATAATTTCCTTTTTAACACAGTCTGTGATAGAGGGATTTTCTTCTCTTTTCATACAAGTTGAATAACAAAGTTTTCAAAAGGTTGAATTCTTAAAAGAGTAATTCGCCCCTTCTAGATCGTTGCCGTGCCAAAGCTGAACATGTGAGTTTTACTGTTTAAAAGCTGTTGAATGTTTTGAAATCTGAGCTGATTTTATTCACCATTTTCAAGTTTTTATTAAAATTTGCCTGCCAGACAGGAGCCTGGGAGAGTACATTGTGCAAAGATGGAAGCTGCATTCAATAAAACACTGAGTGCATCTCAAACAACACAAAACATGCATTATCTCTAGCAATTGACAGGAAATTAAAGAAATGGTATTATCATTTTCCACCACTGTGTCATCTATTCCCTTTGGCTGACCTGATTTGCCAGAATGCATATCTTGTCTGGCAACATTAATCATTTCTCTCGAATGTTTGAAGACAGAGCCAAATAAACATTTATAGACAAAAACTTTGGACTGCTTTTATGATGGTAGTAGATGGTAACAGAGTAGCAGAAGGGTTGAAGTTCTTTGTCCTTTCTTGCAAGTAACAGAATATTCCAACCTCGTGTCCATGGAAGCTCTGGAGTTAAGGATCTCAGACTCGCAGTAAGGACAGCAGTCCAATGTTTGTCTATCTGTCTTTGCCAAAGGATTCCAGGCTGTCATCCCCACGCCTGGCCTGGGCTATGTTTGAAGGAGGAGTGCACTCTAAAGAGTGTTCGGCTAACAGATTTAGATGTCTGGTTGGAATGTTTCGGATTCCAGCCGGCACCCAAACTCGGCATAATAGTTGAGAAATGAGGAATTACTCGCCTGGTTGTGTTGACAGGAAGCTCCCCAATGAGTATGGGAATCAAATCTCTTTAGGAGTCACAAAGAATAATCTTCTCAGTAAGTGCTGGAAAAAAACAATAGGCTTCTTGATTGCAGCAGAGACATAGTGTCAGAAATAATGCAGATGAGCAATGCAGGTGCTGTTAGCTTCAATGCGGCAAAGAAATTTCCTGTCACTTTGACACAGTGGACCACGCTGGATGAGTCTTGATGGCTTTTATCTTGAGTTGACCAGAACTTCACATGTCTCACTTATTCTGGTGACTTTTCATCTATTCTCCTCTCCTCAAATATCCATTCTGGCTGGATATTTGACCTCATTTAAGTTAGTTTCCTGGCCTGAACCCCGATTTTCAATACATTTACAACAGAGCTTTGGTTAGGTCATTCCAAAGGCTTAACTTATCCTGCTTCATTAAAAATCAAGTCTGATGTATGTGAGGGATTATTGTTTTGTCAGAACACCAAACTGGATCCAGGTTTAATCTATCTGACCCAAACTGACTGTCATCCTAAGATTAAAGCGAGTTGTTAGTATGAAGAACCTGGGGAATCAGTGCTCAAGCTTGCCATGAGTTGGAAACTGGAACACCATCACCACTGTGCACACAAATCAACATGGACTTAGAGGAGGCTGGCCAAGAAAGAAGCACCTGGTCCAAAATCAATATCTTAAAGCCTGACTAAACACAAGCCAAATGCCTTCTGAAGAAATGTTTTATGTTCAGACAACACAAGCAGCAAGTTATTTGGCTACGATTAGATATTTTGTTTGGAGGAGGCAAAGTGAGTTCATTTTTGTAAAGTAAGAGCACTGTCTTAAAGCACAATGGCAGCAGCATCATGTTGAGGTTTTGATTAGCAACAATGCACTGACTAAAATAGGCAAAATAATGAGGAACTGAGAACACATTTGGTTGTTCAAACAGAGTGAGGATCCAGAGTTCACCCAGTTGTTGATTATAAATCAGTGCAATTGATGTTAAAAAACAATAATTGAAAAACACTTTAATAACTTGAATTTGATATGCCAGTCATCCCCATGTCTGGTGTATTTGAACTTCAGAGCAGAGCTGCAGGCGTGTGTATATGTGTCTATCATTCTAATAACTGAGTTGGCCCTTAATACATTTTGTAAAAGGTTTAAGTAGATAGATAAAATGAAAAAAAAAACTCCTGTTTTCCTCTGTGTGGTAAAATCACACAAAAGGACATCAGTGAATAATAGCTCTATCTCCTCTTGATCTTTTGCTTTTTCGAAGTTGCAGCAGTGCTGCGGAAAAATGTCAAGAACATCTTTAGAACACAAGCAAGGGTTAGTTTGTGGTACACGGGTTAAAGAGAGACAGAAAAAACAAGGAACAAAACAGCTACTGAGAACAAATAAAGTGCAGATTGCACTCAGTGGTTTTTCAGCCCTTAGTCTACTGACATTTACTGGAAAAAAAGCTGCAGGTGAAATCAGAAAACTAATAACTTTATATGAACATTTCTACAGAAGAGGTGGGTGCCCTTTGGGTAATTTTTCTACATTGTGCTTATAAATCAGCAATATATGGCAAAGATAAATGTCTGGTAAAAAGAAAATGTTCAAACCATTGAAAAGTAGGTTGATTATATCTAATTTGAATATATTGTGTTTGTACAGTGCCTTGCAAATGTACTTTTTTCACATTTTGTCATGGCATTTTAATTTGATTAAGACTGTAATAGACCAACACAAAGTAGCATATAATTTAAAGATAGAAAAAAACAATGCATGGCCATTAAGTAAAAACAAAAGCAAAAGAAAAAGAAAAATCCAGTACTTAGAGCCTCTGATCACTAATAGCCTTAAAAGAATCCAGAACAGTCAATTGCCATTAGAAGCCATCAAATTAGAAAATAGAATCTGCTCCTGCGTAATTTAAGCTAAGCTATTTAATGAAGGTTCTGAGAGTGAAGTGAGGGGCCTCAGAGATTTATTAGCAAACACTAGCGAAGCATCAAGCACAGTGAAGACCAAAAAACACATCAGAGAGGTCAGTGATAATGTGGGAAGGATGTTTAAAGCAGGAGGACACTTGCTCCTCCTGCTTTAAAAAGGAGGAGCAAGTCCAAGACTTAAACAGTAGTCTGAACTTTAACATCTAATCCAGCAATGTTCAATTAATCAAATGTGGCAGCGTCATGATTTCAAGGACTATGGAGCAAATATCAAAAGAAAACATGTTAGATTGTGCAATAGACTTACGACTCTTTGGTAGGACAGTAAACACAGACTAATGGAGATACAGTGAAATGGCTTAAATCAAAATATATTCATGTGCTAGAATGGCCTAGTCAAAGTACAGATCTAAAATCAATCAATCGGATCTAGACTTAATGGTAAGATAAGTACCTTACTGCTCATACAGTTCCTATCCAGTATGTTAGTGTTTGAGCCCTTTTGCAAACAAGAATGGACAAAACGTTTGATCTCTCTATGTTTAAAGTTGGTGGAGAGAGGCAGCTTTAGTTGGAAGTGATTCTACGGCTCATAATTTATTAGCTGAATTTAAATGCTCACCACACTTTTCAGTTTTTATCACTCAAAACCGAAACTATTTATGTCCAACTTTATGTTGGTCTAGCACATAAAGTGAAATAAGGAAGTTTGTAATGGTATAAATAGAAAGTTCAAGGGAGATATATATTTTTGCACATAATTAGTATCCTACCATCATTTTCTATTTTACATAATCTTTGGACATAAAACATCATTATCAACATCAGATATCCTTTTAAGGATGTATATAACTTTTCAATTTTTTCCAACAATGTATCCATCCATTTTCATTGCCTGTAAATCAACATTAATTATCTCTTTGTAACATTTCAGAACAAAACCAATGGAGGCACTGACTCATACAAACAAGCTAAATGTTTTTTCTAAGAAGAAATCTCAACAGCATCCCAGAACAAAGTAGTTTTTCATCCGTGAGTAATCTTGAAGGAAACATTGAAAGATCTATTGATTGCAAGGATCAAATAAGACTCAACATAGGATTTGACTGCAGAGAATCTATCCATACAGCACAATAAGTGTTTGTTATTTTCTCTTAGTTCCTATGTTGTTAAACCGTTAGAAAGACAAAACTCATAATTAACTACACTAAGTAATTTAATAATATAAATATCCCCTTGAAGTTATATTGTTGTTCTAAACTGGAAAAAATAGACGCTGAAAAATTTTCAAGCAAGTTTTTTTTTTTAATAGTAAGTGACAGAGAGTTCACAACAAGGAAGAAAAGTATAGCAAAGCAACAAAGTTTTCCAGTCAGGTTTGAGATGGTTTTCATGTGACTGCACAGGCAGTTTCTTCAAATTCACAGGGTGCAATGACTCCCTGGTGATGCCATCCTGTTGGCACTCCATTTGCAAACCCCAGTTTAAAAATAGGCTTTATCTGGGCTGACAGGGCTGGAATAATTTTACTTTTTTTTTTTTTTTTTACATTCTATGCTTTTTACTTTTGGTGCTAAGAGCCATTTACATTATCTGAACCTCGAATTGTTCCTTTCTGACTGTCAAAAGTCAAAATAAGTGAAACTTATGAGAATTGCCCCCTGAAGCACCTATGTGTGATATATGTCTGTTAACAATTTTTAAATCTTAGATTTCCATTTTAAAAATGTTCTGGAACAGATGACAACTTATATTTCTGGAGATCATGGGGTTAATCTGCTGGGGGGTTAATCTGCTGGGTAGTAGACAGGCAAATGGGGAAATTCAAACTGGGTAGAAGATAGATGACGTTAATTGTACGTCATCTCAATTTAGTTCACTATCTGCATGTAAGCTTTCAGAAGAACTTATTTGCAACAAGAAACTGGAACAAATATTCCAAGATGTAAAATATACAATCCTGATACAGTTTAACACAAATTTTCTTTCAGCTTTGCAATGTCTGTTAAAAAATTTAATTTCACATTTTTACTTGGGAAAAATTACTTTAAGTGTTTTGCACTGCACTTACATAATTTATGAATTCCACAACTTTAAAGTGAAGTCACCCACATAGTATCTCAGGTGATGACTAAAAACCCACTGGGTTACTTATAAAGTGAGAGTTGATGCAGGGGAGTTTGTCAGAATGGTCTTGATCATTAATCTTCCTGAAGATGCTGAAGGCACGACTTGACGTGGTTTTGCTGTGGGTATCCCTGAGCTCATGTCAGCACTGTATCCAAGAGCTGACTGTATGACCAAAGGCGTAGTGTTGAGTTTTACTTTTCTCCAGTGGGGGCAAAAAACATATCATCTGAGCTGTCTGTGAGCTCCCACAGTGTTGGGAGCTCACAGACTGTTGTTATGACAGACTTGTTTCATTCCTTAAAGGTGCAAAGCTTCACCTATTGGGGGAGTTATCATTCTACAAACAAGCACAGGAAGACAATACTGTTGGCATGTCATCCAGGACTCTCCCTGTGAGAAGAGTGCAGCAGGAGGCTGATGATATAGAGAGGGGAAAATATATGTCCTTATTGTTATGTAAGTCGAGTAAATTACGGTTGTTTCAATTGGTTGATTCAAGCTGTGATTTAAAATATTCAGACAATTTGCAAAGATCTTATGTTAACTTGAAGGACTATTCAGGATGAATTATCATTTTCAGTGTTGGGATACAATAATGTATTAAAACAGACATACACTGTACAGGCATAACAATATAACCACTGGCAGGTGACATTGATGACTGATTATTTCTGTGATATGTTAGACAATACAAATAGACGTGAGTTAGAGACAATACAAATAGACAAAAATAAGAATGATATTAAAATGCTATTGCAATATTTGGTGGTAATGATAAAAATGATGTCAAAAAAGTTGTAATTGTTTGTTTTACTTCTCAGCCACAGATCTATTTGTACACAAACGTAAATACTGCTCTGAAAATAAAACCCATTACCAAACGAGCTTCTTCCATACACAAGGTCCATTAAGTTGTGTAATTGTACCACTAAAGAGGATGAAATGATTGCATTCATAATACTGTAACACTTTTTAATAGTTGCTGATGCTCTCAAGGAACCAACAGCAGGAAGAAATGGCAGGAATAATTGCAAAATCTCAGTCATATTGTTCTTGGGGGTTTGTGAACATCACTAATTAATATGACTCCGTCATTCTGGGAGATTTCTCAGCAACTGACCAATCGGTGGCCGCTACTTGTCCCAAAGTACGCGGCCCTTACCAAAGAACTGAACTCAACATTACCGGGGCTCATTATAGCTAAAGCACTGTAGTCTAGTTTTGTCCAATTTTTTTAAAATTAAAAATATTTTTTTTTAATTTCAGAGCTTTCTTTTATCACTTACTTAAGGGTAAGTGATATAAATAGTAAGCTACTTTCATTGGCTTACTGATAAAAGTACGTTTACTTTCATTAATAAGCTTACTTGAGCTCTGAGAGCCATGCCCCCAGTTTGATTCTTTTGATTCTACTCACCTGTTCCTGGTCCCACTCCCATTAATCACTCTCCAGCATTTAAATAGTTGTTTATTTCTTCAGCTGCTTGCCAGATTTCTCTATGGGTCTCTTGTGGTCATTGGTTAGGGCAGACCCCTAAGCAGCTAGTGCACTGGTGCACAGAGGGAGGGGCTCAGCAGGACATTTAAAGCAAGAATCACCACTGAAGCCACCAAACAATGCCTTCAGCAGGCTGGTAGAGTCCATAAATAAAGGACAGGCCGGTAAAGGCCAGATTGTGGACAAATACTGTTAGGATAGGAGGTGGTCATAATGTTATACCAGATAAGTGTTGGTATGCGGCTGTGTTTCAGATTGTTGCTTAATTTCAAATTGAAAGCTCATATTTCTCAGTAGCCGAGCAAAGAGCAAAACAAAATCAATACATTGTTTGTTTCTGTATAAAATAATAAATTGAGAATTTAGTATTCTGTGTGTGCATGGTTGCTTTCATATATTTTACTTCAGAAAACCTAAAAAAAACTTTAAAGTAACTTTCCCTAGAAGAAGATTCTCATGTTGATCTTTTGTGACTGAAAGTTTCAGGAGGGGTCAGTGACTTTATCCTTGGAATTGGTTTATTTTCACAACTTTACTACATACTCTACTATATATTCTGATGTATCAGGATGCACCTGAAGAAATAAATGAAATACGTGTGTATTTCATGAACAACCAAGACAGGTTGTTCACAAGGAAAAGAGAGGTTGAGGGGTGGTCTGATGAGACAACAGGCAGCAGCTGAGTCCCATTAACTGTCTCTATATATGTCCCTGTCCTTCTGTGCACTTGCACCTTATTCCCACCGCCTTGCCATATGGTGGCCTCATATTTTGCCTGTATGAGCTTCATTTTGTGAAAATAATCTTTTTTCCTACCGTCTTATTCTCTTTATATCTTTTTGTGTGCAGGGTTGCCTCAGCAGGGAATGTTTTCAAACTTCAGCTGAGTGTTCAGGATCGCCTACTCTGCAAGATGAGCAGTCCTTTTGTTTCCCGTTTTATTATTCTGATTTTGCTTCAGAATTGCTCTCTCATCTATTTCTGTGACCTGCCTGAAAATGAATGAAGCAATCTGACTAGCTCTCGACCTCAAATTTTGAAGAAATAAAAAGGGTTGGAGGATTGAGCAGACAAAAACTACTTTATAGCTAGCCTTAGCTGATTATTGCTGGGATTGGAAATAACCGATGAAGCAAAAGAAAACAAAACCACCTGTTAATTTTTAATGGTTGAATCAGTGGTGCAAGTATTGTCATTAAAATTGTACCTAAAATGCTACATTGCTGGGGATCAACCAAATGCCTTGAACGTGAATCCCCTAAATCTGCAATGATTTTCACAAAAATGTTCCTGCCAATATTGTTGTCCACTGGGTGACTTCGATTCTGTTTAGCCGTGCCAAGATGGGAGTCCATTGTGGAACAGAGTTCCTAATTAGCTGAGTGGGGAGCCTGAAACTTCAGATCCTTGAGGAAAACTGTGAAAACTGAATCTTCAGGCGACAAACCCTAGAAATCCTATAAACAAAATCATAAAGTGGCCCCAGTTGACATTTATTCCTGACTAAGGAATGATTGTAGTAATTTTATTATAAGCAGTTATTTGTTTAGCTTATTGCTTTGGTGGGTCTTCTAAATGCTTTATAGCAATTTGAACTGCAGCCTTAGTAACATAAAAATAATTGTTTACTGATATTCACAGAATAAGTTACAGCTATTCTTGTTGTTCAGATGCATGGCCACTTTATTTTTCATCTGATTAACCAATTAATCATAACTGTGGTTACATGTATCATTTTGAGGAATGATCAGCCAGCCAGCCAGCCAGCTAGCTAGCTAAATAAATAAATAAATAAATTTAAGTAATGTTCATAGGGGTTTGTGCAGTTATTTATGAAAACAGGTGGCACAGAAGTAAGACTGAATGACTGGTATCCAGTAGCCAAAATTAGGATTGCAAATTCAACACTTTAGGAAGCACAGAGATCCCTGCCAGCAACATTCTGGAGCAGATGTCTTCAAATCCAGGCCTGAAGGGATGATGTCCTGCAACTTTTAGATGTGTCCCTGGTCCAACACACCTGAATCGAATGCTTGAAACACCTCCTCAGTATTCAGTCTGGAGATTTTCCAGATGTTAATACTTCTTGACAGAAGTGTATTGAAGAAGAGAAGAAGAGAAACAACTAAAAGTTGAAGTTCTGTGGTTTAGAGTTCCTTCAGTGAGATCCCTTTATGTGCTATGAGCTTATTCTGGGTCTGCTGCATGGTTTTGAGCCTATGGAATCCTTAAGGGGAAACCTCCAAAGGGACACTTTGGGAGGGCTTTGGCTGAGAAACAATGTGTTATGAAGCTGTAATCTGCTCGGTGCTCAAATATCCTGAAGCAGCAAACACACCACCATGGAAAGTAATTAGGATGATAGATTTTACCTGTGGGTGGGTAAGGAAAAGTAAGGAAACATAATTGGGGAGAGGATGCAGTTTGTTTTTCCTGGAAGAAAACCAGTTAAAACAAAACCAAAGTTTTTTACCTTGAGGAAGACCCTTCTTTTAAAATAAGAACTGAACAGAGAATGTATGACTTGGCTTGCTGCCCAATGAGGGACTGAGATGTTGGAACATGAGAAGATGAGAAGATGAGAAGTTGCTTTCTGGAGGGCTAACCAAATGGAGCTCCAGATGCACTAACTATGTGATTGTTTTCTCATACCTACCTACACCATTCCCTCCAGCCATTACTTCAGTGCATTTCCCACGCAAGAAGGTAATTGTTTCCTCAAATCATCTGGTATTATTCTGCTTCGGCTTGTCTAAAACACAGGAGTAATGCTAATTGTTTTCATGACTTTGTAAGATTATGTTTTGTTTAGACAGCATCAGATCATAAAAAGAATCCTCGTGGCACTTTGTACATAATGGAAAGATGAAACAACTCCCTTTGGGCTCATGTTTGATGACAGTAGAGTGACTCCTTGTTAGAGTATGCTTTATATGCAAAGAAGTGCACCTCAATTGTTGCAATATTTTGTGCACGGCCCATTTGTCGATGACGAATGGGTCCCTCTGGAAATAGTGTCGAAACTTTCAAAGATGCGGTTAAGGAGTTTAAATTACTTCAAAGAAATAAAAGTCTCCTTTCCATTAGGGAATTTGTATAAAATTCCCAGAGGATGCACAAGGCTGAACTTTGTAAGCATTTGCAGAAAATGTTTTGAATGCTGTGATGGAAAGTAAACTTTGATTGTTTACGGTAGAAAGCTTGGGCAAAGTTGGATGAGGGAGAAAATACAAGAGTAAATTTGCATCAGTGTCTGTAAAGCAAAGTTTCTTCATCTTGTGTCAAAGGTTTGCTAGTTTGTCCCATTAATGTGAGTCATATCGCTAAACTGAAAAACTTCTGAGTATTGAAAATACATAATGCTTATGAAAGAATATTTTAATGTTTGTCTTTATTTTTCCACCCCCAGCAGTGGGTTTTATATTTCCTTTAGCAGTGATGTGTTTCTTTTTTAGATTCTGTTGAGATGTCCAATAGAATTTCCTTAGCTGCAAACTGACTGAAATCATCCTACAGTGGTGGTTTAAAATCAAGCTTTATGAAATGTATTGCATACCTAACATTTGACAACTATCACCCTGTGGAAAGTGTTTTTTAAAGCTAGATTTAAATTCTAGTTTTTATTATTTGAATAAAACTCATTATGTATTTTTATGTGATAGCGTTAGTATTTACTTGTCTAAACACATTTCTCAACTTTTTCATTTTCTTATTGAGGAGTCTGTCCTAAACTACTATACTAAATTCACATGTTTACCGGACTTGTAATCATGACTAGCCAAAATCTCAGACTTATTGACCTGTCCTTATAAAGTACAGAAATGGTTTAAAGGTAAGGCTCTGTCATACATCTGCAGAAAGCTGTCATTACGTATAATTAAGTCAAACACAAGTTAATGCAGCGTTTTTAACTGTCACCTGGCCATCTCTCTAATCATACACCGTCTTGAGGTGTTTGATGATGTGAATGTTCACAGGTCATTAGCATATTTTCAATCACATGGTGTGAATGCAGCATAAACCAGACTAATGGCTTTTTAGCTCCAGCAGGATGACATTAAAAGTGAGATTGACTGCTTCCCCTTTGCTCCGGCAGCTCCTCTTTCCTCAGCCATGTCAGCAAAGAAGGTCCCTCATGGCACAGCAAAGCTGCCTGCATTTTAAATAATTCATGCCTTTTAATGTACATAAAAGCAAATTAGAGCTTTGGATTTGATATAAAGTGTCTACAAATCTTGTTTAACCTTTTGAATAATATTAAGAGTAGCAAACATTTAAAATTTCTAACATACTGTAGTCACTTCATTGCATGCTCATACTTGAGGCGACTTCAAAGCTCAACTACTTTTTTTTTTTATTAGAGTCTTAACTTGAGCTCATGGTAGCTAATAATAAAAAAAATACTTAGGTCAAGGCTATCAAAATTATTGGATTTCTCATTCACACAAAAACTTTACAGGTCACTCTGTCCTCGTCTTTGTTCCTTATAAATGCATTTATAGAAATTACTAAGCCTGCGAGAATTAAAGTCACCTGTTAATTTTTATTTTTAGGGATTTTTTTATTTATTTATAAGTGTATGACATTAATGACAGTAATATGGATAAATAAAATAAACATTTTATTCTATCTAAAGGTTTATGAAGCAACATTTTGTTTTAACTTCGAGCGTAATGCTCTTTGTCTTTTTGTTTTGCTACTTGAACAACGATTTTGATGAAAACTCAATCAATGGTAGATATTCATCCCAAAAATTACCTTGGTAATGTAAAGTTAAAATAGATGTATCCATAGTCACCACAAGATGGTTACTTTGAAGATTTTAGGAGTGTTTTTGTATGTGGTGAGAGAATAAAATCCTCTCAATTTTTCTTTCTATAATCATCTCAGGCTCTATGATAAATGTTTCCCATTAGTGTGACCACTAGGGATTCTTGCCAATTTGGCCATAATGTGGCAAAAGCTGGATGGTCTTAGAATTTTATCTGCTGGAGAGATTTTTCTCAGTTGGACCTTCGGCATCCACCTCTCCGTCATCTAATATCCTGTTCTTTTGTTCCATTGTGTTATGCAGTTGTCTATCATTGTGTATAAGGAATTTAGTATCAACACCTGCTTTTATAAGAAGGATCGGCCAGGCATTTGCCTCTGCTTCATTAGAATACATTAATTATATTCCTATAATTACTTCTAATTCTTTAGTTCTGATATGCTGCCTGTCACATTGTGTGTGTCAATATTCAACCTTGCCGTAACATGGCAATTTTTATAAATTACTTATAAAATTTAAAAGGTTTTGCTCCACTCGAAAGGCTGAGCACTTAATTTGAACATCTAAAACTGGTTGTTTTACTGGATGTGTTTTTAAGCAAACCATCTTTAACAGCTCAAACTTGACCATTCACTTAAGTTCTTTTGCTGATTTTTTGGGGGACTCACATGCAATGAGTGTGTATTCTCAATAACCTGACATTCCTCTTTTGAGATAGTTAGCAGCTCAACAAAATTAAACACAATCACCTGATTGAGGTATGGCCGTTATGAAAAGAGAAGAGAAAAAAAAACACAGCAGGAACCCCAACATCAGTTTGGATTCGTGTGAAAGCTTTTTGTAGGAACCCCAAATCAAACATTTGAGGCATTTTTCACTTAAAATGTTTTATAGGTGGAGCAGCAAAAATGTAATTATCTTACAGATACACTGCAGGCAGCCTTTGCTTTACAGAACAGATGGATGGCTATGAAACATTTAGTTTCAACCCTAAGATTTTCAGGGGAAGATGCACCCCAGCTTGAGGGAATAGTTTATATATTTATGATGACTAAGTGAGGAACTTCATGCTTTTTTTTTTGGTTGCTATTTTCAATGAAGGCACCTGGAAAATTATAAGAGAATATTATGGTTGTTCTTCAGTCAGTTGTGACATCTTAGCTTTAGCGACTTAAACAAAATAATTTTCCAATAATAATAGCATTTGCTTGTAATGTAATTATGAGATTCATGGTACAATAACAGCAGTAACTTTGTAGTTATGGTAACATCCACTGAAACTGGTCATGGGCAGAATAAGGACTGTTTTTCTCTTAAATTGTGTTTGTGTTAAACCAACTGTGGTAACAACAGAAATCATTTATGCTTTTCATGTTGAGCGTCTGCATGTTTTTCTCAACAGGAGATACACTTTTGAGTGTGAATTAATGAAGCCAAAGCATAACTGATAAAAGCAGAAATGTTGACCTCTGCAGTGAAAAAGCTTGTTTGTTAGAGACTTTATTTTCAGTTTGCACCTGTAGACTTGTTCACACACTGCTGGAAAGCACAACACTAATGTTTAATGGGACAGATAAAAAGTTAAATTATGCTTGAAAGTCTTTCTTTAATATGTGGAAAGATTCATCTGAACTTTTGCATATAAACAATGAGCTATTCTTGGACTGGTGCCTGACTTCAGATTTTGCTGAAAACAGTATGCCCTACTTCATTTTTCATAACTGTTTCTTATAATCATGGCATAAGGTGTGAAACAAGATATGATTTAAAAGGAGCCTGTTTCCATAAAAGAAGCAAGCAATTTTGAAGTGAGGTCATGGGAATACCATGTTTCTATTCAAAAATATGTTGAACTGACTCAGTGATGAAAATAGCTTGTTTCTTCTTTTATTTCTTCTGTCAGTCTACCACAAAGACAAAAAGCTTTGAAATGGAAAGTTAAGGAAACAGGGATAATGTTGGATGGGCATAGTCTTCTGTGAATAAAATCTCTGGTGTGAGGGCCTTTCTATCTTGAGTTTGCATTTTCTTCCCACTTTTCAGAGCCTGAGAGCATACCTGTTAGGTTTACTAGTGACTTATTTGTCTGTTTTTAATTGACTCTTAGAGCAAGTGTAAACACGTCTCGCGTTTTTGCTTTAGATTACTGATCTTTTTTGGGAATTTCTGCGTGGTCAGTTAGAATATTAGCTCAAAGAAGTTCAATTAAAAAACAGTGTTTCACAAACCTCACAATGCTGCAGTTTTCCCTTTTCCTGTGTACAATATTCTGGCAACCTCTTTCCTTCTGTTCAACATTTTATGAATATGATCAGAAACACTCTTCTGTAAAGAGGCCTCTTCTGTAGAAATGATCTTTTGTGGAACAGATCAGTTGTTGTCTGGACATTTAATCTTTCTTATGATTGTGTAGGGCATAAAAAAGATCTATTCTCAAATGCTTTTTCATCTTGTTTGACACAAATGAATTTTCATTCTTTTTGACCGAAATTACTGAAATGAATTATCTTGTCATTGATGTATTTATGCATTGAGATGCACCTTTGGAGTACAGTTAAAGTCAAATGATAGCAATAAAGAATTAATTTAATTAATGAAGGACCATTTATATACACAGTGACACATACACAAATTATGACAAATTATGTTTTTAATGTGCTGACGCAGCCGTTTTCCACACAACCTAGAATGAGCACAGCGATGCAGGAAATGATTATGCTGCTGCTAAAATTTTAACTCAGGTTCATGTGGCTGTTTGACAAACAGAATCGCTATTGATTGAGGTTGCTGAAACAAGCCCAGGAGAGCAGATGCGGATGAGGTGAGTTAATCAACAGAGCAAGTTGTAGACAGCATGTCTATAGTATTGATGTTCCATAAATTAGAAGCATATGTTTTACTTTTTGACAAACCCTCCTGGTTATAAGGTCCTTTCATCTCAGAACATTATTATGGGTGGACAAAATGTAATGCTTCTGGTACCTATTATATTTGTGTGCTCTCTTTGCATTTTTATGTTTTATTAAATCCACACTATAAGATTTGTAAATCTTTGGAATAATAGTACACGCTCAGAAGTAGGAAGCCAACTTTTATCTTCATGGTAAAGGGAAGAAGAAAAAAGCTATTTTAGCTTTGTGGACTCCTACTTTATTGTCTTCTTCAATAATAGCTTCATTTTTTTTTCTTCCATAAAACGATTGGAATTAGGAAGGCAGGAACCTCCAGAGCCCACAGCTTCAATTTATGTTTCATTGTTGAAAACTTTGCTAAAGTCCCCCTTCAATCCCTTGGTTGGAAGAAACTGTTTCTGTGGATGTTCATTCTTGGAAAGTGGAATATTTTGATCTGCTGTGACCAACCTAAAGCCCTAATATCAGGCACAGCAATGGTATTTGTGTGATTAAATTGAAGCTCTATAACTTAGGATTGAAACTTTATATAGCTTTCCCTCACTGCAAATTATACTGAAACAGTTGTGGCGGGGGGTGAGGGAGAGGGTCGTTTATTTTCAAGCATGTACTTCAATGAACAGAAGTCCTGCAATCTTCAAATATTGTGTAAGAAAATTAACAACAATGTTCTCAAAAACACCACCAATATGGCAGATAGAATATTAGCATATTATGCTACGTGTTACTCACTGACAATAAATGAATAATCCACTAATTTAATAGCTTTTGCTTGAGAATGAGAGCTGCTGAATTTTATTTAAAAAAGGCAAGAAATTAGTTAATGTGAGGGTGGAGGATGTAAAGGATAGGACTAAATGGAGACAGATAATTTGCTGTAGAAGAGCTGAAAGTAGAGAAGATGATAGATTAATCCAGTTGTGGTTGTTCTTGATTTTTTTCTCTCTGTTCTTGCGCTCTCTCTCTCTCTCTCTCTCCCTCTCTCTCTTTCTCTCTCTCTCGCTATCTTTTCCATCATCAGTGGCCAAAATTTATGTCAGGTACAAACAGTAAGACTCCATTCAAGTGGCCAAATTTATTTATTATTGAAAAGCAGGTTTTAAATGCATGGCACATTAATTGCCATTGCTTACCAAATATTTCAACCAAGCAAACTTTTCACAATTGCATTATTTCACATACTGATGCAAAGATGACAATTACAATTCAGTATAATCTGTAGCCTTTTGGAGGAAGCAGTGAGACACTTGAATGCTTTTTTAAGCAGTTATTAACTTACCTGGTACGTATTGAACTATTCCCCCAGTGCATTATGACTTCCTTCCATGAATCTTTTTGAATTTGAACCAACTACATGTGCATACCTCAATAAAACCCCACAGAGAATGAGTTAACTTTAAAGCTTTGCTTTTGAAAGAGAATTTGGTGTTGCAAAAAGAGCAAGATGAGATGCTTATGATGGGTAAATATTTTAAAAAGATCTGCTGTTTATTGAAGAAAAACACTGTTGCATGGCTCTCACATAAATTTGCTAAGAAGAAGTGCTAAAAATGAAGTGAAAATTTAATGACCTGAAATTATAAGACTTCAGAAAGAAAATGACTTCATGGGGGAAAACAACTATTTACAATGCCATAAGATATCTAATTATCAAGCACCATAAAATTGTGTAACAGTGTGTAATATCTGAAGGCAGCAGTTTAACTTTAAAGATGAAAATATATAAATTTTATTATTGTTGCTGTTGACAGCTTTTACTTCCTCTATTTTTTTTTTAGATTTTTAGTAAACCTTGCTTTGTTTGCCTCACTGTTGATGCTTTGTCTAATAACTTATTCATGATTTCATAAAAATATTAATAACTTTAAATGCAACTATGGAACTCTATCCTTTTCACAGTCTTTTAGGAGTAAAAGTTGTAATAATGTGTTTTTAAGAAATTAAGTTTAAATATAAGGTAATTTCTTTGTTTTAATGGCCTAATTTTATTGATGTGAATTCCTACTGATGGCCCTTTATGCCTTTTTGTTCAATTTTTTTTTAGTAAATTTAATGAATTAAATGCAATTTTCTCGTTAATGTTTAAGAAAAATTATTTCCAACTAAACAGTTGCATATCATGCACTGTTCTCCTTACAATTTAAGTAAAGCCAGAAGACTTTACGCACAATTTGTAACTGAGAACTTTTTGAGTACACAGTGCTTGATACATATGCACAGCACACCACTCAGTCAGATATGTATTTATTCACTGAAATGCATTACTTTGTATTGTACTATCGCAAAAAAACTCAACAATACATAACAAAGTTTGTACTTGTGATTTCACACAATAATGAAGAAAAGAAACATCAAAAACGTCCAGTGCTGTTAATCTGTAGTAAGTGCTGTCATTGAAAATAACACAAATTAAATATTCTTTAGTTTTCAGAAACTGCACTGTGTTTATTGATTAAAGCGACATAGTTCAGAGCTTAGAGTTCTCACTGAAAGAAAATGACAAGCCCAGCTCTTCCTTCAGCACCACTGATAGTGCCATAAATTTATCAGTCCACACCACTGCATAAGATGTGGATATTTCTTAGGTCCCAGTCACAGTCATGGAGTCTAACTTGTACAAACTTGAATCAAAAGGAATAATCAATAGGTCAGACAGACCACCTTGCAATATTGAAGAACTTCTCTGCCCCTTATACACTTTCTCTTGTACCAAAGGATAGAGATAAGATATAGCAGGTTAATTTAATTTACACTGTTTGTTGGGTCAGTTCGTGTAACTGAAATGTAGACTTCCTTATGAATTAATTATATTAGCTATTTTGTATCAAAAAATAAATGGTCACAAAAGCAAATGGCAGTGGTTCTTGTTTTCTATTTCAAAAAAGCCTTTATTCAGACCCTGACATACCAGAAGACCCTTCCTGTAAACATTTTGTTTTGACACTGGAAACAACTTACAAGCTGTTGAATCACCCAGAGCAGGGACTTTTTCAGGGTCAGATTTCAGGTAAAATCCTTCTCTTTTAATTTTCTTTATTTGTGACTTTTCCTGCTCCAGCAGTTGAGATGTGCCTCATTACCCTTCCAGCCTTTGTGAGTATATACAATCTTGCCTCCTGAACTCTTCCCTTTGGCAGATTGACAGTTTCCCTCTGTCATTTTCCCTTAGTCTGTTTCTTCCATCTTTCTCTAGCTTCAATGTTTTACCTCCAAAATATTTTTTTTCTTAGTCTCCTAAGTGTTTTATTGAAATGAAAATGTATTTGCCACATGTGCCTGTTGTGGTAGAAATGGTTCAACAAACTCATTGATTATTCTCCTGCCATTGCATGAAGCAGAAAATCTGTTTCCTTGCCAGTGGTGCATTGGTTTTCAGCGGTATTTCGACTCTGTGTGTTCATCCAAATAGATGAGTCATGCTGAACATTGCCTCTCATCACAGTGCCTTCAACAGACCACCCAGGAGGACATGCACAGACACACACACAATACTGCTTGTCCATCATGTTTTGTCTTCTCTTGTGCATTGTTTACATTGCTGCATGGAAAGCAATTGCAAGTTATAAAAACAATGAATGAAATGCCATTATTAATCACTGTAATTGTTGACATTGATAGAAGTGGATGATGGAGATATAACTGATGATGTGGTGCCAAATGCGGGTCGGTCGATGCCAAGCTCCAGTCAGCGTGCAGCCAAGATGCAGTGTGACTTTGCATTTAAGACTTTAGCGTGTATTTGTTTTTAATATGCTGTCAGGGATGATTTATGTGAATACTTTGGTGTTTTTTTGTTGAGATTCAGCAGCATAAAATCAGGTGACATTACCCATGACAAAACTGAAATTAGCTTATTTTCCAGCATCGCACTGGATGTGCAATCAGAACGACAGTGGATGAGAAAACCATCATGAGGAGGGTCTGAACTGGGGGAGACAAAAACAAATTTACTCTGCTTGAGCAATTCTGTGTCTTACTTTAATTGCATTTCTCAGCCGCGGTGTAAGGTTGAAGTCTGCAATGAAGTAATTTCTCCTCATCATTCTTTGAGCAAAGCATGATTAAAAAAAATAGTATCAATATATATTTTTACTAGTTTGATGGAAAATTGATATGCTATTATTTGTTCATTTTAAATATTAGTTTTTCTACTACTGAGACCATAAAAATGTGAACCTCCTTCTTTATGCCCCATCACAAAAATAATGATGGGCTGTGAATCAGATACTATAGCAAAGTATTCTCCAGCTAAATCATGGTGCTACACGGTGTTTGGACAAAACTGTTGTTTTATGAATGTCACAACTCAAAATCACCACATGTACAGAACATACGTGCTATCTTTGTGAAATATTCAGAAACAATCAACAAATTACAAACCAATGACATCACCTAACACCACGCAGATGCTCATTCTGCACTGAAGAAGAGTCATTCTACTTGGAGCAGATGCTGTGGCAGAGAAGTTACTTACTGATTCATTAAACTACCAATTATAGCAATTATACCAGGAGCTACCAATTATTTTACCAGTCTGGGGCAATGATAAGTTTTCAAATGGTCATTCAATAATTAAGTATGTACAGAGGAAAATAAAGTGGTTGTAACTTGTATCATTGTCTATTCTGCTTCACTTCACAATTTAAAATTCTATCTATTTCTCTATCTTGATACATAATAACATCTAATTTTTTATATCTCTGTCATATGGTTGGTCTCCAAATCTTTATTTTATTTTGGTAGACTTTAGACTCACCATTGTGGTCATAAAATGTGTGGAATGTATATTGATTGGCTGATTATTTAATGGCAGAGAATCAGCCAATCAAATGGCAGCACATCAAAGAATCCAGGCATATGAGAATGGAGAGGATTGGCTTAAAGTTAAAACCAAGAAATAGAATGTGAAAGAAAGAGGATTTAAATGACTTTGAATGTGTCATGTTTATGGTGCCAGACTGGCAGGTCTGAGTATTTTTAGAAACTGCTGACCTACTGTGGTTTTCACACGCAACCATCTGTCATTTTTGCAAAGAATGGTTCAAAAAGACTGAAGGTGTGTGGGCGAAAATGCCTTTTAATGCCAGAGGTCAGAGAAGAAAGAACAGATTGGTTGAAGAGGGAAGCAGTTATAACCACTTGTTACAACCACGCTCGGCAAAGTACCATCTTTTAATTCAAAGCAGTGATACATCATATGTGATCTTCACATATGATGAGCAAAATGTGACAAAAACAGATTGGAAAAAAAATTGGCCTATTTTGATTTCAGGTGCAATTTCAGTTTCATTCTTAGCTACAACATTCAGATAGTAGGGTCTGAATTTGGAGTAAACAAAATGAAAATATGAATATTTTTTGGCATACTTTGGGCCCATCAGCACCACCTGTGCTTTTTTATAGAGATGGAATGCAGTGGATTAAGAGATTGTTGATGTGATGTCACAGAATGACCACTGTATGTTACCCATCATGTCAACATGGGCCAAAATTCAAGATCAATGTTTAAAAACACCTTGTTGAGTCTTTACTACAAATAATTGAAGCAGGTTCTAAAGGCAAAATGCAGTTCAAGGCCAGTTCTGCCAAGGAGCACCTTACAAAGTACTTTGTGATTTTAAAAATAGTAAAGTAAACGTAGAAAAAGAACTCTAACCATGCTTTTAATCACATGAAAAAGATACACATGCAGGTAGATGTGAAAATGGAACTAAAGATTGCAAAGTAGAGATGCTGATGTGAACAGATCAGTCTTCATCATGAAACAGAAACATATTCATAATTGCTGTTTTAGCCTCACAAGTAGCATTTTGTGAATTTAATGATTGTCTTTATATTTTACCAGAAGTAGACTTTCGCTGCTGCTCATTTCTATTTGTTCGCTAAAGTTATGAAGGCTGTTTGTCATCAGCTTGGCAGAAATCCTGTAATATTGGAGTTAACAAAATAGTAATTCTCTTCTCCCTATATTTGATTTTCAGAGGTATGTGCCCAGAGGAGGTGTTTATTCTCATATTACAGAGATAGATTTGAACAACTGCCATGTACAGTCATTACAGAAAAGGTAATGGCCATGTTACTCCTGATTACAATAAAAGAAAAAAGCGTGCTTTTTGAGTTATTGGAATCTCAAACAGTTCTTTTATGGACTTTTATGTCTTTTCCAATTTAATTATTAATCTTAAGGATTTATGAGTCTATTGACAGAAGTTTATTTTTCCAATTTAAAAAACTTCCTTTAATCCCCTGAATGCACTTGTGCAGATATTGTATTTGTTGGATAATTGGTGCTACAATCACAGAGGTATGAAATGAACCAGTAATTCACTCAGTAAGGATTTAATGACTGACCGCACGACAAGTTAACAGAAGCACTACACTTTAAAACACATAGACAGTAGTTATTTTCATTTTAATCTTTATAGAAACAAAACTAAGCATCACACAGAAGAGAGTCAGGCAGCATAAACAGGCAAAAAAATCTAATAAACTTTAAGCACACAAACATAAATTGCATGTGAAATCCCAACATGGACTCTATGAAGTTTCTATGTATTACAACATCCTTTAGAATTGACACAATAATCTGCTGCTCATTAGAAATAAAACCTTGACTGGATAAAGGCTCAAATGTCATTCAATTTTAATGTTCTCTCTCAAAAATGTTGAGCCTCACAGCTAAGCGCAGATTAACTCCTAAGCTGATTAAAGGTAATTAAAAAGATGCCATTCTCTAAAATACTCTCTTTTGGCTTATTATATGTTGGCAGTCAAAGACTGTATGTCCACGGTCAAAATGTAACCGAGTGAAACAACTTCAAAGTTTTTATTTTTTGTTATTTACTGGTCTAATGGTAATGTAAATAGTGAAAACATAAGCTAGAAGAGTGTAGACTGAGCTCTTAGAAAGGAAAGGCAACAAATTGGGTAACCCAATTTGTTGGGCCAAGAATTTCTATTCCTTGGGCAACAAAGGAATATGGAGGATTTTATTTTGTAAAAACTTTGAACAATGCTTAGTTGGGTTTGTTTAAAAAATGTTACTGTCTCAGCTGGTCATTTTAATTCTGGAAACCTATTGTTTTTCAGAATTAAGTGTCTTTTTTTGGGAGGGCCTGAGAGGAAGATGAAAGCCATTACCAACATTCATGCATTGGTTTGGTAAAATTCACCTTCTTTAAGTTTTTTTTTCAGGACACAATGAAAAATTTTGAAGCATTTAGCAGGTCAATTACCTTTAGGAGCCCATTGGCTCGTATATGAACTAGCACAGATAAGATGGTCTCATTAAAATGTGAATATGTGGTTAATTAGTATTGCTCTACTAGAGGGATAGCTGAACCAATGTCACAAAATGTTATAAAATCCCAAGTCATATTAAGGTTTTAATCACAGTGAAGTAGATATGCCATGATGTCAACCTAAATTAGGAAATGAACGGTTTTCTGTCTTGCTTTGTATGCTGATTAGTTAAAAAGTGAAACGAGATGAAAAATTGAAGGGGATTATGCTGAGCATCAAGCCTGCATTACCTTTTAGATATGTCTTGGGCATATTGATGCTCTTCAATTGGAAACAGGGCAAATATATTAAGATCTAATGTCTTACATTCACAGTGTTCTGCTGCAGATGGACAGTGCATGTTGGTTTTTCTGTGAGATCAACATCACTATTGCTTTAACTCCCTCCTCACCCATATTTAAGGATTAACTGACCCCCTGAGGAGTGGGATTTCAATATAATCAGTGGTCAGATAATTATTGGCCATTTTGCAAAAAAGTAGGTCAAGTACCTAGTTTCACCACACCAGAAGTGAAACTCTTCACTTCTGGTGAAGTAGTTGTGTTAACTCTGTAGAGGTGGCCTATATTTCACAAAATAATAATGATAAAAAAAATATCAATAGAAGCGTATTAAAATGAAAGAGCTTGAACAAATATATGCTTCACAATGTTATCTTCATTGTGAAGATAACACAGTGAAGAAGTAGTAAAATTGTGATTATAAAACATAAAATATATTTTTTCTTTGCTTCAAAAGACAGAATGCACTTCCTTTAGATGTACACTCACACTTTATTATAGGGCAAGCCAATCCTATTTTCTGGTTAATTCAAGTGTCAGTACAGCTAAAGCAGTCCAGTTGTATGGTGGAAATTAAAATAAATGTTGCTGATTAATTTTCTGTCAGATAATTGATTAGTCACAAACTCATATCAGCTAGAATTTCATTTACTAAGGATAAAGATGCCAGTGGGAGAATTGAATTTTTGCTTTGTGACACTGTGTTGTTGGTGTGAGTCGTACATTAGTATTGAATAAACACTTTATCTCAGTGTAAGGATTTATAAAGAAATCAATTAAATAAAAAATTTAATGACCTAATATATTTTGATGATAGCAAAAGCCCAAGTAATCCACACATGTAAAAAAAAAATCAAAGTAATTTGTTTACAATTAAAAATATGGGTATGACATTAACAATAAGTTTTGAAACATCCACATAGAAATATAATAAAATCTTTGACATAAGATTCTCTTGGTAATGGCTCCTTCAAGAAATCCCCTGTAGGGAGACTATTCACATGCAATGTTTAGATATAGTTTTCATAAATAAGTCAGATTTGGAAGATTATAGGGTCCTTTTAAAACATTTCTCTGTTTCTCCAACCTTCAATATTTTTATGTCAAAAACTCACGCTGAAAGGTAGTCCCCCACAGCATGATTTTCCCATCTTCAAACCACACTTTAGATGTGGAAATTTTGGGGTTCAGAAGCATTTTGCTGCAAACGTGATATGAGCCATGATATCCAAAGAGCTTAGCTGTGACTTCTGTCCAAGCTATATCACATCAGTATTTTTCTGGTTTGTCCAAATCTGATGCAGTAAACTTAAACAAAACTTAAGCAGTAAACTTTCCCGAGAAACCCTTCCAATGTTTCTCGGGAGTGGATTCATGCACAGTGTGAGCTCAGAGACAATTGTGTTACAATGCATTACTCATTGCTTCCATGCTTCCAAGTCCTTCCGAAGCTTTGTATGAATGTTCTCAATTCTTTTCACAATTCTTTTGACAAGTTCAAAGCCTTATTTTACAAATCACACTATATATTATATATAGAATATATAAAACTATTCTATGCTATAGACTATTCTATATTTTATAGAATATTTTTATTCTATAAAACATTATAGAATATTTTTTCAATAAAAATCTTCTTTATAGATAGTCAATATTAAAACCTGGAACTGATTTGTGCATAGCAGCAGGCATACTTTCTAAATACTGATAAATTTCAGCTGTTTTCTTCATTTTTGTACTTTTCTGTCTCCTTGCAATTTTGTCCCCTTATTTCATTATTCCCCATTTCAACACAGCTTTTAAATCGTCTTCATTTGTGAATTTTTTCTACTGGCACTGTTGAAGCTTTTAAGCTAACAAAAATATGTTAGTGCTCAATACTTATTTGATCTATTATATTGACAACCGGTATGTACTGTGTGTGCATTGCATTTAATAACTGCAGGTTCACAGTACTTGCCTGCCATAGCTCCTGTGGTTGAGTGTGTGTGCAATGTCAAAGACATGTGAGTATGAATTGTATGTCTGCATATAAGTCCTCACTTGCACAGTCCTCTTCAATTTCATTAAAGGATACTCTTTTGATCCTATGTTTTTACAGCAATATTTGACTGAGGAATAAAAGTGCAAAGAGTTTGAAACTTTATTGAATCCAACTTTATTTGTAGTTGTGAAAATTGAAGTCATCTCAAAGCTTTTATCAGCAGTATGAGGAATATCTAAAGATCCAACAAAATTGCTTAGTTTCTTGCTTTGACGAGTCTGGAATATATGATGGAAGAGACACTTTTCCGTCTTACATTATTCATTTGTAAAAGGTGAAAATAAGCCACAAAAATTGGCTATGGTTACAATAATGTGTAGGCAACAACAACAACAACAAAAATTATCTTATTCTTTGTGTGTTTCATGTATGTAAGCATGCATAGTGTTATGTTTGTCTCCTTTCCTGACACATCTTTCATATTTTCATACTTATTACATGGATTGCACTCTGCATCTACTTATATCAATAGATACAAATACAGTTCCAGATGTGTCTCAGTTGAAAGATGCTTTTATTAAGCCTCCATCATCTGCATGAGGCGAAGGAGTGAAAAATCTCTCAATTACTCAATTTGCCACTTTGAAGAACAATATGAAACTGACACAACTTCAAGCCTTTCACCTCATATCTTCATTGTAATCATGAGATGATAATCCACAGAAAATGACCAAATAATGAGTTTGGTTTCAAGTTGTAGCTTTGACTTTTTCTGCTCTCTTACAGTATATTTTAGATTATGTGAAAACATCTAAAAGGGTAAACAGTAGAAAACCATATAATTTATGTGAGACATTATCTTTCTCCATCTCTTGTCACAAAATGAATCATCCACTGTATGCAATATTATTTCGAAGTAAAGATGCTGTGAAGTGAAATTGTAAACATTAGTGACAAAACAAGGTAGGAAACTGTCACTAATGGCTCCAGCAGAAATATTTGTACTGTACAGAGTTCAGCTGCAGAAAACGAGGACAGCCTGAAGGATTTATTTCCATAATTGCTACCCAATTAATGAGCTAACTTAAACAGTGTGCCTGAAGCGGTTTTCTATTCTTTGCACCAAAATGTAAGCTATAATAATTCTTTAATTTAAATGACACATGCTCTTTGGAAGATAAACATTTTCTTCTGTAGTTTATGTAACTGGCCATGTAATTTCAGCTCACTGTGGTGTGAGAATCCTGTTTGCCATTCTGCTGCGTTACGCAGAAATGTAGTTTTTATAATTAAAATAAGCAATGACAAATATTTTGACATTTATAGTATAGCAAAAGGTTTTCTTCATTAACTGAGGTGTCACAGGAAACATGGCACTGTTCATTTACATATATAATATTAAATTCTTATTCTTAATATTTTTGTATAAAATAGTTGTTAGATTTTTTTATGAAAAAAAAATTAATGACGAGAAAAAACTACTTTTGGAATTCTTTAACGTTAACACAGAAAAAAAATTTCAAGGGCAACACAGCAACATAATTTACACTGTACCCTATAAATTCAAACGGAAACACAGTATTTATGGTCTAAGAGCAAATTTCATTATGTTACTAAACGGCTAATATTTCTTTATGGTTATTATGCATTCTTTTTCTCTGTCCTATATTTTTCTTCATACTTTCAGATGACTTTCTTCTTTTTCAGCAGTAACCAGCAGTTTTTAGCACTTCAAGATTACAGCCCACAAGTAGTAAATAACACTTTTCTACTAATGGGAGTTTATATAAAACATATATTATTTCAGTGGTTGTGACTTGGAGCTGTAAAAGGAATAGTTTCATCAGTTATACATGGCCAGATATTTGTTTACTTTTACTTTTGATATGTGTTTTGAGCAAATGTCAAAGGCACTTCTCTTTGCAGTGCCTTTTGTTTTGCACCACTAAACATTTGCTGTCTTGTTGCATTCCTCGTGTGTTGGTGCCCAAACTGTGCCACATTTACTCTGATTAGTTCATATAATTCCTCTTTTCCCTTCACCTGTCCCTTCTTATTAAAACTCCCAATTCTTCAATATTTAGCGCTGTCATTTTGTCCAAAGTCCTGCAAGTGTCTGTTATCAAAAAACATAATTGCATTAGTGAACAATTACAATTACAAAAAAAATATATATATTTTTTTTACTGCTTGCCAAGGTTTCTCTATTTAAATATGAAATACACATTTTCTAATATATCTTTAAGTTTTCAGACTCCTGTTTTGTGAAACCAGCTTGCAGTGTTTGACCATCCTGCAAACACTCCACATACTTTCATAATGGTTATATTAAAACTAAACATCCAATTGATTTATATTCAATACACCTAAAATAGGTCTGCCTTAGTCTTATTGGATTTTAAGAATGATCTCTGTGTTAAATAGAATAAACCATAGTCACCTTTTCTCCTTATTTAAAAAGCTAAGGACAAAACCTTTAGAAGGTTGTATGAATCCTTCACAGCAAAAATCTCAGTCTGAACAGACTGCACCGCTTCTCACAACACCTTCAAGAGCAATTCAGGACTACTACAGTGATGAGACAAGAAATGGCTCTCCTGATGTTGAGCCCTGGGACGTCAATGACTTCAT